>NW_006159703.1:2850733-2874221 GCF_000334495.1 Tupaia belangeri chinensis
AACCAAAAAACTCTCCAAAAAAAAAAAAAAAGTCAAGCCCAGGAATCTATTTTTTTTTTTTTCTTTTTTTGGAGAGGTTTTTGCCATAGGGCACATGCGCTCGCCAGACAGAGAGAGAGAAAGAGAGACGGAAAGCAAGAAATCACCCCCCAGGGGGGATGGTCACACAGCAATCCCCTCTCCTCCATTCTCCTCTCGGGATCTTGGGCACGCACGCACACGCGCCTGGCGTGAGTTTAAGCCACCGAGTCCGGGATGCGAACCGTGGTCTACTACATGGGAGTCTAGCGACACAGCCATTATGCTAACTGCTGGTCCCAGGAATCTACATTTTTATAGGCATACCAGGTGGTCTAACTTTAGAAGCCCACAGTTTAGAATGAGAAACAGTCATATAAACAAATAATTGCTAATCAGCACCCATGAAACAGCAGTTTTATCATGTATAGTGCTAGCCAGGAGGAGGGGCATAATAAGCTATTGACTTGGTAGAGTAGGAAAAGATGTTAGGAATGGCACCTTCAGGTACAGTGCTTGAGTCTGGAGAGAAAAGTAGAAGTTCAGTAGATGCCAGTTGACAGAATAAAAGCAAATACACAGGTCTTTGTGTTCATCATTGTTGATGATAAAGTTAGCAATGAGAGGAGGAGAAACCTCACACAAATGGCTTCTTACATAGGTGCTACACTCCCTACTTTAAGGTACCAATCACATTAGACACATCACTGTTTGTGTATTTATTGTAATAATATTCTGACCTATGACATCAAAGCATCTCTAGAGAAGGGTCTATTTTTCTAATTTGTGCTAAAACTAGTGGGTTAGTAATAGGGCTAGAGGTGAGGAAGTGAGAAGACCCTCCCTTGTCTACCATTTTTCAGTCTCACAGACACACATATCACTCCACCGGAACACCAGGAATCCTAGAAGGCAGGCTAAAATTATAGCCCATAATGCTGACTGCATGCCAGAAGGATGTGTCTGCTCCAAGTAAACTTAGGACTGGGAGAAGAGGGTCAAATCATTGGGAATACAGGAGAAGCTGAACTGGAGGAAAGTCAAACATGAAATTTATTTCTTCATTCATTCAGTCACTCATTCATTTTTGTCCCAATGTTAGTGCCAAGGCACTAATCCAACAACCAGTATCCAATGTTGTTCAACTTGAGCACCATGCAGCCATTGGCCACAGATCTCTTAGGGCCCCATTCTTTCAAACTCCAGGCACCATCTATGAAGAGCAGTGCCTTTCATTTCCCACGGGGACCTTCAGCGTCCATGGTCTCTCGCCCTTTTCTGTGTCTTTATCAGCCCTTCAATGTGTTAAATTGAGTTTTTGAATTTCAAAGACTTCAAAACGGAGAGATGTTTCCATTCAATTTTTGAAGGAAATATCACTTAGTTTATCTGCCTATACTTTCCAGGTCTCATATATTTTCTTTCTTTCCAAGAGAGATGATGACTCGATAAGAGGAATGGTAGCCATCTTACTCCTGTAACCATCCCTATTACTTTATTAATACCACAACGATTAAACACAACATTTATTCATCACTTCCGATGTGCCAGCCAACTGTACTAAGTTTTCATAGTCATGATTGTCATTTAATCCTCATGAGAATTCCATTCATAGCTATTATAAATTCCATTAGAAAAAATATCAAAGTTCAGAGAAGCCGAGAAACGTAACCTGAATCACACAGCTAATGAATCACACAGCCAGGATATAAGCTCAAGATTGTCCAAATCTAAAGACCACACCATAAGTAAGTATATAAGACTACTCCATTTCAAATAATGAGCTTTATCATCGCTATCTTCATAGTATCTTTGCTGAGTTTAGCTCTTTTTATATACTATCTGATTTAACCCTTACAACAACAATGTGAAGCAGATTCTATGATTTCTATTAACAATGAGAAAGCCTTGGCACAGAGAATTATATGCCCAAGATCAACCAGTCAGTAAGTGGTTAGAAGTGAATCCAAATAATTTAAAATAACTGTTAAGATAGTCTTTAAAACGATCTCTATTTTGTATTTTGTTTTTACCCAGTGGTATTAATTCAAGTAAATCCAACATTTTCGATGTGTTTTAACAAATGTCTATGGTAATACTCTGACTTATTCAGGTTTACAATTGATTGGAGGGAGAGTACAGGATGGACCTGGTAATTCAAAGGCAAAGGCTTTGCCTTCAAATATAATCCCTTGACTAGTATGGACCGGCAAGTACAACACCCTATAGCAAAAATCTCTCTAAAAAAAGAAAAAGAAAATCATATGGTGTTAGTTGTATAATTTGCTTTTTCGACTTACACCATGAATATGTATTTACATCATCATTTCTAAAGTTTGTAAGGTAAGGTAGCATATTGTGTGGAATTGTATCATAATTTTATCGATTTCTTCTTCGACACTTGAATTATTCCTAATAACAATCAAAGAGCTTATCAAGAAGGAAGGCTGTGATGAACACCCATCTAGTTAAACACTTCTATACCTCTGTGATCATTTACTTAGAATACAATTCAGGAAGTTGAGTTACTGAGCCAATGGGGGCAGCTGGTGGTGTGGTGGTTAAGGTGGCTGAATTCTTCGTGGTCAACTGGGCTGTTCAAATCTCGGACCTGGCAGCTTGAAAAATACGCCAACCATGTGTGTGTGCGCATGCCCAAAATCCTAACAGGTGAGTGGAGGAGAAGTTATTCTGACATGGTAATTGGAATACTCACTTTTTCTCTCTCTCTCTGTCTTTTCCCTTTCTTTACTATCTCTTTCTGGTGAGCTCATGTGCTCTGTAGCAAAAAAAAAAAAAAAGTAAAAAGAAAGAAAAAAAGAATTGCTGAGCTGAATGCCATGCATGTTTAATTCTTTGAATACGTATTGCCAAATTTTCTACAGAAAGACTGTATTACTATCAGTATCTCTCTCACACACACAAAGGCTGCTTATTTACTCTACCTGGAACAACTTTAGAGATTATTTTTGACGCTAACCTTTGTCTATCTAATAGGTATAAATTCACATCATGTTATTTTAACTTTTTATTTCTTTGATTACTAGTAAGCTTGGACATCTTTTCATGTGATTATTAAGCACTTATTTATTTTTTTATGATTTTCACTTTTATGTCCTTTTCTCATATTTATGTGGTGTTTTTTTGTTTGTTTGTTCTTCTTTTTTTTTTTTTTTTTCTAATTTGCCAGAAGGCACATACACTCATTGGAGAGAGAGAGACCGAGAGAGAGACTGAGAGAGAAAGTGAGAAAGGATCTCTCATGGAGGACGGTCATGATGCAATGCCTTTGCTTCCATTTCTCCTCGCTTCTGGTATTTTAGGCATGCACACAAACCTGACACACTTTTCAGGCTGCCAGGTCCAGGATTCAAACCATGCAGTCAGCCATGTGGGATCCAGTCACCTTTACCACCACATTGCCAGCTGGCCCTGGTGAAGCATTTTGAAAGTTTACTTATTTTATGAGAGAGAGAAAGACTCCTGACAGGGTTCTGTCAGGCCGTGAACCCCCTTCTCTAGTCCAGCTAGTGTCACAGGCACAGCTAGTGTGTGAGAATCAAACTGAGACCCGAACCCTGCACCTTCCCAGGGGGCTCCAGTACTGTGCAGCAGCACCCTACTGCCCATGCCGCCATGACGACGACTGATGGTGATACTTTTATTAAACTCATTGAAAATCCATTTTATAGCCTGAAAATTATAATTTGGCCCAATCACAACCTAAATAGATAGTGTCCGATCTAAAATCTGCCAACTAGCAGTACTAAATGTTTACATTAAACAATCTACAGCCAAAAGACATTGGTCCCTCTTTTCAAAGGAAATGAAGTACAAACCAAAAAGGATTTCTTCATGATGGCCCAGTTAGTAAAATGATGTGGTCTGTGACCCACTTTGGCTTTGGCAATTTCTGGTCATTGCTTGTCGGTGTCCCTAGAGAATAGAGTGGACTACGGACTCACTGTAAGGTGTCTTAAAGAGGAAGTCTGACAAAAGCTAGTCTGGTATACATTCGCTTTGGTAGTCTGCTGTAAGCTTTAAAAAGAAGGGAATGAGTCCATAAACTCATCTCTCTATCCCCACAGCCAGAATTCCTTTCCACTGTGGCCTTATGAATTTACACATACTGGGAGTTCTTCTTTTCTTTCCCCCCCTCCAGGTTTTCACAATAGGGTGTGCGTGCACTCGTGAGAAAGAAAGGGAGAGAGAAGAAATCACCCCCTGGGGGGATGGCCACACTGCAAGCCTTTCTCTCCCATTTCCTCTTGAGATTTTGGGCATGCACATAAGCCCAATATGTTTTTCAAACTGCCAGGTCCAAGACTCTAACTGTGGAATCAGCTATGTGGGATCCAGCACCTTAAGCACCATGCCATCTGCTGGCTCAATACTCTCTGTATTAGGCCATTGGGAAAGTCTGACATATTTTTCTATGCAAAAATGTATCATGACTTTCCTGACCACTCAATATTTTGAACCCTGGAAACACATGAGATCTGAAAATCATTAGGGTTGCTTTTCTTCGAGTTTACTTTTGCTTATGTGAACTCTTCCTTTGCTTCTAATGTTCCTCTTCTTTATTTTTCAGGTGAGGGAAGAAGGATCTAGCAAAGTGTGTGTGTGTGTGTGTGTGTGTGTGTGTGTTAAGAAACTTTAAGGTAAATAGATAAGAAGATTTAAGCATAAAAAAAAAAACGCTTAAAGCTAAAAGTCTTAGAAGTCAATACCAAGCAGAGCTATCGTTTTAGAATTATAAACATAACCTTACTTGATTCTAATCACACTCAGGTTCACTTTGGAACTTGTCAAAGGCCGCATAGCTAGATAGTGGCAATGTGGGAGTCAAACTCAGGTCTCTATGACTCCCAGCTCATTTTTGTGAGGCTATGAGGCCTCATAAATCATCTTGCCTGCTCCCTCTTGTTTTACATGTGAGTGAACCAAGACCCAGTGGGCTGAGCCGGCCTACCATATTCGGATTCTCAGAGAGCTGAGTGTTCCACACGCCCCTGACCATAGGCCTTTGTTGATGCTCCTGACTGGGCTGGCTCATCTTTGATCTCAAAGATATAATTTAATAAGGGAACATTGTTCAACATGTGAAAATTGGATTTAGGGGCAGCAGGTGGCGTGTTGGTTATGTCACTGGATTCCCATGTGGCCAACTGGACCTGGTAACTTGAAAATCAGGCTTGGCTGTGTGTGCATGCCCAAAATTCTAAGAAGGCAATGGAGAAGGGACTGCAGTGTGGGTTTCCTCCTGTGCCTGGGTACGGTGATTTCTCACTTTCTCTCTCACCGTTTCTCTCTATCTCTCAATGTTGAACATACAGGCCTCGTGGCAAAAACCTTAAAAAATGGGTTGGGGTAGTTATTCATGGACACTTTGTATAACATGTACTAAAGCCTATGCTCTTTGCTTAGCTTCCGTTTAGAGGCATTTCTTGTAAGTCCTTACCACACCTTCTGTAGTGGTTATAACCTGCTATCCAATCAAATCAAGACCGAGAACAGGATCCGATCAGCCTAACCAGTCATTGCATGGGATTTGTCATTCTTTTGCTTATACCATCCAGGAGTGGGGATCCCTGGGGTTGAATGAGGTTTTCCTTCGCTTCTCTTCTAGCCTGCTCTCTGTCTCACCATTCACTGGCACAAATAACCTGATATCCCCATTGCCAGGTTAGTTTTCCACTCATACTTGGAATTCCTTATCCTTTGACTATGCTGAGCAAATATTTGATCATATATATATATATATAACATATAAATAAATATATATACATATATGTGTGTGTGTATACAGAGAGAGAGAGAATACATATATGTGTATTTAATTTGCTATAGGGAGTGTATACTCAATCTGGAGAAAGAGAGGAAAATGAGAAATCACCCCCAGGAGGACTGGCCATGCCACAGTCCCTTCTCCTCCATTCTACTCTTGGGAATTTTTGGTTTGCATGCACATGCACCCAGCATGTCTTACAAGCTGCCGGGTCTGGGACTCAAACCATGCCATCGGTCATGTGGGATTCAGCCACCTTAACCAACACACTACGTAGCTGGCCCATAACTAAGCAGGTTTTGTTACTGGAGCATTTCTTTGTGTCTCTCTTTCCCCATTAAGTGGTTTAGCTGCAATTATTCTGAACAAATATGGTACCTTTCATTTTTTCGCCTCCATCTTTTCTTACAAAGTTATTATCCCATTTGTACACATCATTATCCTTCTTGTAAGGAGCCCATGAGAACAGATGGCCCAGAGTCACACTGCTAACTTGTTGCACAGCATGAATTAAGATCCATATTTGTCTGACTCCCCAAATTTTGCTTTATTTAATGATATTAACTCTTTCTGAAATCTTACTAGCTTTGCTGATTTCCAATATATTGTACAAAGTGATTGTCCTCTAAAAATCAACCAAACAATTAAAATAGTTTGACCTTTCAGATCTCATCCAGAAGGTTCTTATAAAGGTAGCTCTCTATTATTATAAATAATTTACCTTTCTCAAGGCTAAATTTCCTCCGACGACACCAGCCCCCCCCCCCCCTGCCCTGCCCCAGTCCCAGCCCCTCCCCCACCCTGCCCCTGTGGATATGCCAAATACACACGGGCTCTCCAAATGCAGTGGTCAAATCAGCTGCACAGTGGGGCTAAAAGATTTCTTTTTTAATTATATTTTAAAAATTCATGACAAGAGTGTGCACATGCATGAGAGAGAGACAGGATAGAGAGAGAAAGAAGGTTCCTGCACAGGACTTGTTCACACCATGCTCCCCTTCTTTCAGATCTCCAGCTTGTCAGGATCCTGGGCACACATCTGATGTGTTTTCAGGCTGACCAGGTCATGAACTCAAATCCCAGTTGCCACACAGCTTCCAACCCTGCAGTCCTGTATGCTACATTACAGTAGCTGGCTCAGTTATTTATTTATTTTTCATTTAAATTTACTTATTTCTTTCTTCCATGGAAGAGAGACAGGCATCCTCAACAGAGTCTTTATGCAATGATCCTTCCGCCCAGCCTCATCCAGCCAGGATCACAGGCGCATGTGTGGTACCTGGGATGCAGGGAAGCTCTCAAGATGCAAACCTGGGACCCTCCCATGTGACTTGAGCCTCCTAGAACATGGCTGGTAGCTAGTGCAGCTGGCCTTGAAGATGGTGGTGTCTTACTGGTAACTCAGTGAGCCATTTCTAAGGATGCTCCAAAAACATTGATCATATTATATCCCATTCTTCTCTTACACTTGGGATTCTATGACCAAACACTTTGGGAAATTGAGATAATAAAAATGAAGTTGATGTTCCTCAATTACATTCTATTATCCAGTGTGTGTGAGCTCTTAATAGTTCTGGTAGTAAAAACAAAACAAAACAGGGAACCAGCAGTTAGCGTAATGGCTATGTCGCTGGACTCCCACGTAGTCGACTGCGGTTTGTGTTCCGGACCTGGTGGCTTAAAACTCATGCTGGGCGCATGTGCGTGCGTGCCCAAGATCCCGAGAGGAGAATGGAGGAGAAGGGATTGTGGCGTGACCATCCCCCCTGGGGGGTGATTTCTCGCTTTCTGTCTCTATGTCTCTCTCTGTCTGTCTGGCGAGCAAAAACCTCTCCAAAAATAAAAAAAAAAACAGGTTGAGGTCGAACAGTACATTGTCGGGAAAGTCATGACAAATTTTTCTATGTTTTTCTATGTCAAGATGCATCTTCACTTTCCTGACATCCCAGTAATTTGGGAAATTTGAAATACAGTCAGTATAATGATACTGAGGGTTGACTATAGAGTTTCCCAAATCATTTTAGTATCCTCCTGCTCAACTCTCTCCCCACCCCTGTGGATACCAAAATTCATGGATGCTCAAGTCCTTTATATAAAATGGTACATAAAAGGCATAGTATTGTCATATGACCGATGCACATCTTCCTGTGTACTTGGAATTATCTCTAGATTACTTATAATTCCTAATACAATGCAAATACCATCTAAAAAGTTGTTATCCTGCCTGACTTAAGGGATAACGGTAAGAAAAAAATGTACATACTCAGCACAGCTACAAAAATGTTCAGCAAATGTGACATTTCAGATACAGGGTCGGTTGAATCCATAATGCAGAACCCATGGATTCAGAGGGCCGACTCTATTTATATCTCCTTCTCACACAGAGACAAAATGATTCACACTCTTTTTTAAGCTACGGAACTCTTAAGCATATACATATTAACTTGTCTCTATCTGCCAGTAAGTCGTGGAAAGTGTCGTCTGGAATGACATCAGTACATTCTGATTTACTTTTTCAGAATTTTTGAAGTTCTCTTTGGTCAGCCCGTTTCCAGGATAACAGGAAAGTCTACAGAGAGTGCTTCTAGTGAATAGCGGTGGGACCTCAGGCCAACACCACATCTCTGGGACTTGTGTGCTTTATGCATGAAAAGGAAATAACGACAGTGAGTCCTTCATTCCTCCCAGACATCTTGTCAGGACTTTTGTCACAGTCAGAAACACTGTTTCGATATGCCTGTCAGGGCTCCCAGTTTCGGAAGTGCTGCTGGCCTGACTCCCTTTGGGTCAGCTCCTAAAATATTCCTTGCGAGAGGCGATTGCTGCATGAACATTTCTTTAGCTAGTATTAATAGTAGGTTGTCAGGAAAGTCATGATAAAATGTTCTGTTTCTCTATGCAAAAATGCACCGGGACTTTCCCACTAACTCAGCACTAGCATTGTAGGGATGAGACTATAATACCCTACTATGAGAAACAATTGATTCCATTTTGATGATATGCATCTTGGTAATAATTCTTCTCAAAATACAGAGTAGAGGGTCAACTGGCAGGGAAGAGATGATGCAATACTCTATAAGGCTGACCTACCTAAGTTCCAGGTTCAGGCCTAGAGACTTCCCTGAACACATCGGGCATGCAAATGCCCTAACCTGGGGTTGGCTGAAGCTGACGGTATATTGTGGAGTCAGTATCATGCTGGGGTCTTGTCTTGCTGTCTGTCTCTCTATCTCTATCTCTCACTCATGGAAGAAATAAGTAGAAAAATTTAAAAAATATAGAGAGTACGGTGTGATGGTTAATAGCTAGGCTTTGACATCAGATCAACCTGTTTGGACTCAGCATTTTCTCTTATCAGCTGTGTACTCTCAAATCCTCACATTCTTTTTCTGAGAGTTTTTTTTTTCTTTTTCACTATAGGGCGCGTGCACTCGCCAGACAGAGAGAGAGAGACATAGAGACAGAAAGCGAGAAATCACCCCCCAGGGGGGATGGTCACGCTGCAATCCCTTCTCCTCCATTCTCCTCCCGGGATCTTGGGCACGCACGTACACGTGCCCGGCGTGAGTTTTAAGCCACCGGGTCCGGGACGCGAACCGCAGTCGACTACGTGGGAGTCCAGCGACACAGCCATTACGCTAACTGCTGGTTCCCAAATCCTCACATTCTTTATCTATAAAGTAGCAATAATATGGCTCACTGAAAAGCTGTGCAGTATTGCACTATAATGTTTATAAAGCTCTTTGGATAATACCTGGGCATGTAACATGTGCTCAGTTATGGCAGTGAAAACATTTAACTATTTATTTCAGACATAAAATGTAAGGAGATCCAGAAGAAAATTGTCACCACACCAAGGCTAGGAATTGGAATGTCCACTGCCATCAGAAGAGATCATTGTCATTGGTGCGTGCAGCAAATGTTCATCAGGCTGCCTGCACTATTAACGCAGGCCAGAGGCGGGTGCAGTGCTGTCATTGTTCATTATTGAACACTGCCACCTGGTGGACCCACTGGCCACATGCAGGCAAGGAAATCTCTGAGGTTATGTCAGGTCACCTGGTCACTCAAGAAAGAGGCTGTTTTGTCGACCTTGTCTATACTGGGTTTTCAGCTTCTTGATTTGGAGCCCTAGCTAGGGAGAGATTTGGGGACTTTGGCTGATGGAGACCACACTGTGTCTTCATGCTGTTGTCACACTGACACTAGGGTTTGAGAACTGTGCGATTTCACTGAGGATGGTCCTGACCCTCCTAGCCAAAGATCGGCCTCCTCTGACATCACTTCTAAAGTGACCCTCTGGCCCGTGACTCAGATACATCACACTATGTAATTTGATACATAAAGCATGGAATTATCCAAATGTATTTCTTTCTTTCTTTCTATTTTTTATCTTCCTTCCTTACCCCCAACTGGAACGGAAGGAAGCTGTCTGAGTGAAGACCTGGTCTGCCTTTTCCTGTATGTATCCCTTGCACGAGTCCCAGGGAGTGGCTCAGAGGAGGTGCTCAAAAGCACTTGCGGTCTGTAGAAGACCGGCCATGCTGCTGCTGCTAATCACGGCTATTACTGTTCATGGACCCTTCTTTACTCGCCAGGCACAGAGTGAAGCTCGGCACACGTTAGGTCGCTGGGAAAGTCCGATGTATTTGTCTACGTTCTTCTAATCAAAACGGCATCATGACTTCCCTGACGACCCAACAGATCATCTTATTTCATCTTTACACTCACCTTCCTTGTTGGGGATACTGTCATTGCCTGTGCAGAAGCGAAAATCTCTAGGACCTAGAAGCGAGTTTCTGAGTCTAACGATCGCAGTTCCCCTTTGCCCAGTGTTACGATGCCATGGCTTAGCCCATACTCCCTTCTGTATTCTGTGTTATGATCTGACCCATTTCACAGGCGTGAAAACTGAGTCTTATAAAAGTGAAGCAGCTGGCCCCAAATCACTTAGCTCAGATTTAAAACTGAGCTTTTGAAGCTCCCCCATAGAGTGTGTTTAAAACGAATGTAATAAATGATGAAAATTCATCTCTTCTTAATGACGTCGCTACATTTTACTATAATCTATGCTCTGAAAATTGTGTCCATTTACATGGTGTATCTCTTCTTAACTTCAGTGACTTTAATAGTGGCACCTACTTAGCCCAGGTCTCATCTAACTCCAAAGGTCTTTTTCTAATTTTTATTTTTAACAACATATCACCTTCTATTACATACCTGTGTATAAAAAGGGCTTTCTTCACGCCGTCCTGAAAATCCAGACCTGAGTTTCGGCTAAGCATTTGGAAGAAGCCTTACTCCCAAGTTGAATCTCAAGTTAGACTTTCCTGAAGCCAGGCCTTTATTGGGCCTACCTGTCTCCTGCATTTTCACTTCAAAGATAATAACTAGCCAAGAGTTGTCGAGATGTTATTCTGTGCCAGGTAGGATTCAAATGATTATAGATAATCCTCAAGAATCCTGTAAAAAAGGCTCTCATGATAGGATTCCCACTGTACAAATGAGGAAACCAAGGCCCAGGAAGTTCAGTGATTTCCCCATGAGATTCTAAGCCAGAGACCTAGTGCAAACTCAAGTAGCCCCTCACTTCCAGGGGCTACCAGCAGCCGTGGCCTCTCCAGGGGGCTAATCCTGGTATAGTCCCTCTGCTGAGGCTGGCCGGTGGCCCCAAGGGAAGACTCTCAGAAACCCTCAGGGGCACCTCCACTCCATACTGCACTTCCTAGAACGTTTGAGCTCAGAAACCTCAGCTGTGGGATCAGAGAGGGATGCCCGGCACCCTGCTGCTGGCCCTCCTCCCCTCCCTCTTTGCAGTCCCAGCCTACAGCTACTCTTCAATTAGTTTCCATCTGTAGAAGCAGCAATTCCCTACGGGTACACAGGCCAAAAAGAGACACCGACTCAGCCAAGATCCAAAAATATCTTCACTGCAGCAAGCAAACTAGTGATGGAGAGGAGGAAAATTTTCCCTTCAAGGCCTGGCCATTTCTCAGACACAGCCTACTCGGCTTATGTAAGCAGCACGTACCACTAAGGAATGCAACCAAGGGCCCACAAATCTAGGGCAATCCTGCCAATAATGTGTGAATTAAAAGGTATGTAGGGGCCATCTACATACCCTTGGGGAAACCTCACCCTGTGGTTACTGAATCGCCTGTGCTGGATCGCTGGACCTGGGCAAAGGGGCTCAGGCAACGTTTCAAGGACAATGGCAATGTCACTCCTTGGTTATCAGTGCAGGCAGCTTCTACCCTTCCTTAAATATTTCCTTCAAAGCCAAAGGCAGTGATAGGGCTCAGGAAAACTCTGGGCTTCCTTCTATTCATTCATTAATGGTTTCATATATTTATATATGTATATATTTTGAATAAATGTCTATTAAGCATCACCTCTTAGGTCAGTGCCAGATGCCAGGAACATCAAAGTGAATTAGACACAGTGGCACGCTGGAAAATGGCGAACAGCTGACTCTCTGAGTGTAAGGCTGACATGAATGTTGGTTGTCATTTTCTTTTATATAAACGAGGGAGACAAGAGAGAAACTGCAGAGAATGATGTCAATGACATTTGTCGATGACAGTGGCAACTCCTTGGCTGAATCAGAGACCAGTGCGAATAACAATAGAAGAATAGTTTCCCAGTTGTGTTATTTACAGACACCATGACACACTTACAAGTTTAATCTGCATTATCAACATTTTTCTAATAGTTTCTAGACAGTCAACCAAACAATAAGTCGAGGCCTATTTTGTAACACCTGAAAATTTTCATGTATAAATACACCCATTGTGGCCTATTTCAAGCTACCACTATATTTTTCAATTTTATTTATTCATTCATTTATTTTAAATAGAGAGAGACATACGGGGGGTGGGGATGAGTGAGAAAGCAAGCCACCAGGTCCGGGACTCAAACCACGGTCAGCCATGTGGGAGTGTCCAGCATCATAACCACCAAGCCACCGGCTACCACTACTAAGTCACTGAAGTTAAGATGAGATGCACTGTGTAGATGGACACAATTTTCAGAGTATAGATTATAGTAAAATGTAGTGAAGTCACTATGAAGAGATGAGTTTTCATCATTTATTATATCCATTTTAAACACACTATATGGGAGAGCTTCAAAAAGTTCATTAAAAATGTGTATCATGAAAAAATACATGGATTTCAATGTTTTTGTCCTAAAATAAAATTATACTAATTTGTTATAAGATGTCTAAAGAGGATCTAGTTTGAGGCACTAAGAAGGATTAGAGCCGCTATCAGAGCAACATGAATTGTGCTAAAATTGAAGCAAGAATAAACATCAATTTAGGGTGAAGCTTGGGTGGAAGAATGGTCAAGTCACAGATGCTTTATAAAAAGTTATGGGGACAATGTCCCCAAAAAACAGCAGTTTACAAATGGATCACTCGTGTGAAGAAGGGATGAGATGTTGTTGACAATGACACCCATAGCAGCCAACCATCCACATTAATTTGTGATGAAAAAATTAATCTTGTTTGTGCCCTAATTGAAGAGGACTGACAATTAACAGCAGGAACAATAGCCAACATCATAGACATCTCCATTAGTTCAGCTGACACAATTCTGACTGAAACATTTAAGTTGAGCAAATTTTCTGGTTTATGGGTGCCGAAACCATTGTACTCAGATCAGCCGTAGACAAGAGCAGAACTTTCCAATGGAAATTTTAAACAAATGGGATCAAGATCCTGATGTCTTTCTTTGAAGAACTGTAATAGGGGATGACACATGGCTTTACTGGTATGTTGATAAAAACAAAATGCAATCAAAGCAATGGCTATCAAGAGGCGGAAGTGGTCCAGTCAAAGCTAAAGTGGACCAATCAAGATCGAAGGTCATGACCATGTTTTTTGGGAGGATGTCAAGATATCTTGCTTGTTGACTTACGAAGTGTCAAAGAACAATAACATCTGCTTATTTTGAGAGTGTTTTTGAGAAAGTTAGCTGAAACTTTATAAGAAAAATGTCCAGGAAATCTTCACTAGAGAGTCCTTCTCCACCATGACAATGTTCCTGCTTATTCTTCTCATCAAACAAGGGCAATTTTGAGAGAGTTTTGATGGGAAATCAACAGGCATCCACCTTATGGTCCTGATTTGGCTCCTTCTGACTTCTTTTTGTTTCCCAATCTTAAAAAAATATTAAAGGGCAACCTTTTTTACTTTTTTTTTTTTTGAGAGGTTTTTGCTATAGGGGGCATGTGCTCGCCAGACAGACAGAGAGAGACATAGAGACAGAAAGCGAAAAATCACCCCCCAGAGGGGATGGCCACACCACAACCCCCTCTCCTCCATTCTCCTCTTAGATCTTGGGCATCCATGCACACGTGCCCGGCGGGAGTTTTAAGCCACTGGGTCCGGGACACAAACACCACGGTTGACTACATGGGAGTCCAATGACATAGCCGTTACACTAACTGCTGGTCCCAAGGGCAACCTTTTTAAAATTCTATTTTCAGTTAATAGTATGTAAAGGCTGTATTGATATGGTTAAATTTCTGAGACACTCAGTTCTACAGAAATGGACTAAATGACTGATGTCATTGCTTATAAGTGACTTGATGGGCCGAAGTGGTACAGTGAAACATGACACTCTGTGAGGCAATCCCACATGGGATGGTTCCTGGTTCACACCTGGAGGCCTCCCTGAGCATACTGGGCACATGCGTGCCCATAATCTGATACTGGCTGAAGCTGGAGGTGAATCAACAGCATCAAGATTCTGTTAGAAACTTACTCAGTCTTTTTCTCACTCATGGAAGAAATAAATACATAAATATGAGAATTAACATTTATAGTTTTAATTTTAACCTTTAATTCTACTTTTCCATGAACTTTTAGAAGTTCTCTCATAGTTAAAGTGCAAAGGATACTTTTGAAGAAAAAAAAAAAATCAAAGGCGATTCAGTCCTATACATTTCAAAGCCTTATGTTCTTTCCATAGAGGCAAATAAAGCAAAAACAAACAAAACTTTCACATTTTCAAAGAGACTTACCTTAATGTTTCGGGGCACAATTTTCATTTTGAACTTCCCTTGGTACATTGGACTGTTCTAACCGTGACCTTACTTGAGCAAGGGAAGAGCAGCCTGGCCTGAGCCTGGAGCTAAGCAGCAGGTGAGAGTGCTTCTCATATTCACATCATGTTATCAGCACTGTTTTAAATCCACGCTAGAGCTACAGAGTTCAGTTTGTGAGGAATGTGTTCCTGTAATTTCCCGTGCAGAAGCCAACCTCAACTTACAGAAAAACAGCCACTAGATTATATGAAAGGAGATTGCGTGTGATGCCAGAGCCCTCAAGGTCATACCTGAACACACTGACAATAGATATGTTGTATCATCTACTTATATTATTAGAACATCTTTGACAAAGTTCTATGCCAAAACTAAAAGAGAAATGCATATGCCCATGTCTTTGGAGAGGACAGTTCACTTGTGCTAGAGAAGAAAATGAAGGGTAAGGACAATAGGCACTCATCTGAGTAGACACTTTGCAAAGACCACAGGAAAGGGATTTCTTATGCCATTCCAGGTCCATCCTTCATTAAAATATGCAGGAATAATTTGAAGGCAGAAAAGCAAAATGATAATTTTAAGTTTTTTATTTTAAGAATAATTTTATTTACTCATTCTTTTTTTATTTTTTTATTTTGATGAGAGAGAGAGAGAGAGAGAAAGTGAGAAAGCAAGCCACCAGGTCTGGGACTTGAACCATGGTTGGCCATGTGTGAGTGTCCAGTACCTCAACCACCATGTCACCTGCTGCTCCCCAATAATTTTAAGTTTTTTGATGTGTGCATTCACCAGAGAGATAGAGAGACAGAAAGAAAGAAATCATCCCTCAGGGAAGATGGCCACACTGCAATCGCTTCTCCTCCATTCTCTTCTCAGGATTTTGGGCACACGTGCACATGAGCCTTGAGTGATTTTCAAGCCACTTGGTCCAAGACTTGAACTGCAGCCAGCCATGTAGGAGTTCAGCACTTTAACCACCATGCCACCCACTGACCCCACTTTATTACTAACTCTTGAGGGTGGAAGTCTAGGCTTTCTACTCAGTCTTTGTGGGCTTGGGTGCCGTGGTAAATATGTTATTCTGAGATAAAACCAAGAAAAGGTGTGACATCCCTGTCTTCAGTGAATACTTTAACCCTTTATTGTTTTTGTGAAGACTCTCATGGGGGGGGCTGATACGTGGCATGGTGGTCAAGGGTGCTGGACTCTCACATGGCTGACTGTGGTTCAATTCCTGGACCTGGCAGCTTGCTTTCTTTCTCTTTCTCTCTCACTCTGTCCCTCTCTGGTCAAAAATACATACATACATACATGAATAAATAAATAAATAAATATAAATAAAATAATTATTAAAAAAGGAAGCTCATGTGTAAATATACAGACTGTGAGCTTAAGAACATCAGTTTGGGGAGGGCAGCAGGTGGTGTGATGGTTAAGGTGCTGAATTCCCACATAGCTGGCAGTGGTTCAATCCCAGACTTGGTGGCTTGCTCTCTCATTTTTTCTCTCTCTCTGGTGAGTGCACATGTCCTATAGAAAATTAAAAAAATCATAATAAAATTAATTTAAATTAAGAAAAAGAACATTAGTTTGTCCTATAAATTGCTACTGTGTGATCTTGATGAGAAATTCTTTCCAAGCCTCAGCTTTCTCATTTGCATGAGGATAATAGTAATGACCATACAAGACTATTTGGTGATAATAGATAGATACTACACACAAAGCTCCTCGGTTGTAGCAGAGGCTCAATTAATGGCACTTCCTATCATTATCATCATTATAATTGTCATCATTGTCATTATCACATTAACTAGAAATATTCAGCACAGATTTTTACAAATGTGAGTCCTATGTAAACCAGATTATGACTCCCTATGTGAGGACGCTGTAATGGTTAGTAGCCATCCACTGAGGATCCAGAGCTGTTTAAGCCAGGAGGCAAGAACAAGCCCCAGAGCTGTGTGGGACCTGAAGAAAACTACTTCTTATTAAAAACCCTGTGCTTTGCCTCTGGGTATGCACCCACTTCAGGAATAGCTGAGCAGGTAGGGACTTCTTGAGGTCAGGGCAGACAGTTAGAAACTCTCTTTCAGCCATTTGGTTTTTTGCTGTGCTGTGCCCCAGCTGGTCAGAGAAGTATGTGATAGGGCAATGGTCCATTTCAACAGCTGAGTGCAGCTCAAGCTGGTTTTTCACTCACCATATGTTACTGAGCCAAAAAACAAGCTGGTGAGATAGTTGAGGGTATTTTTTAGGAGAAAGGAGACAAGATTTACAGCTCTGAGAGGTAATAACTTCCTCACTAAGGAAATAACCGACTGAGTCAGGAGTGGACTCAGTCATTCAACACGTATTTGGAGAGTGCCATCTTAGTTTGGGTTCCCCTATAAGTCAACCCTAGGTCAAGGATATAATTTATTTTGTTTGTTTGTTTTGGCAGGTGACCCCAGTAAATATTGTTAGAGAAATAGAGAAGTGAGAGGGAGGGGGAAGGCAGCCAGTAATGAATGCAGTTTTAGTAATGGGGGGAAAGTGGAGCATAAATTTCCTATAGAACATGTAACTCAGAGTCACCCCACCTGAGGAACAAGAGAGCTGGGACAGTATTTATCCACCAGGCTTAACCATCTTTAGTGGAGGCTACTCCTAAGAGTATTAATTATCTGTTGTTACTTAACTCTTTGCCTAAAGGGTTTACTCTGCTCATACTTGAGTGCTGATGTTTGGCGGCCAAGCAGACATGCATAGGAATAGTGAATGGTAAGAAAATGTGCAGGAAATTTACTTCAATATATTATATACTCATCACTGAAAAGTACAACAGACACAGTGGTGGTTAAGTTTCTAGCATCCATACCTATCCTCTCCACCATCACATCTTCAGATCTCTCAACCTCTGCCATAGAGTGCAGATCATTGGTACAAACTGAGTGGGGATATACGATGTGTATCTTTCTAAGTCTGGCTCATGTCACTTAACATTAAGTCTCTATATTCATGCCCTTTGAGTCAAACAATAGTATCTCATTGCTTATTATAGCTGAGTAATATTTCATATTATATATGTACCATAGATTTTTAATTAATTTTTTTAATTTTTATTTTCTTAGATTTCTGCCATAGGGCATGTGCACTTGCTCTAAAGAGAGACAAAGAGATAAAGAAAATGAGAAATCATCCCCCATGAGGGATGGCCATACCACAATCCCTTCTCCATTTTCCTCTTGGGATTTTGGACAGACACACATAGACACACACACCTGGCATGTTTTTCAAGTTGCCAGATCTGGGACTTGAACTGAGGAGTTGGCCATGTGGGATCCAGAGCCTTAACCACCATGTCACTTGCTGGCCCCCATGATTTTATTATTTAATGAGCAAGATCAACAAGTTCGTAAGAAATCATGATGTAAAATGACAATGGCTGTGAGGATGGAAGGATAAAATGCTTTCTATATGGGGAGGGGAACCTCTGTATAGGAGGGACCCCATCCCAAGACTTGGTGGGTGGTTAAGGGGACACTTCCTAAAGGCAGTATCTCATTGTTTTAAGTCATCGCGGACTTGTGTCTGAGATTTCCATAGCCCTGTTCCCTTGCACAGAATATTTTATTCACCATTTTTATCTTGTTGTCTCACATACATTATTCTTGTCTTAGATTATTACCATTTCTTTGAAGAAATTTTTCTGAATCTTCACAGTGGATTTTCTCCCCAGCTATACATTCACATGGTAATAAGTATTAATATTGAGATTAAACAGAAATAGTGTCCGCCTTTTTCATTGTTATAAACCAAGTACTCGGCCTAGTTTTTGACACATAGTAAGAGTGAATCATTATCTGTCGAATGCAGGAATAAATGATCTGTCCTCAGAGAAAGCTACATTCTCTGTTAAGACTGGGGCCCCAAGAAATGTGTACTGCCATCGGGGGTACAACCACTGATGGTCTCTGCCTTTTGAGAACGGATTCTCTGAGGCTGAATGTGCAGGACTGACTTCAGAAATGACATGAGCATTTCAAGTTCACTGAAGAAAATAATAATTCTGTGCCAAAAGGTAGAAAACAAATGAAAGTAGTCTTTGGTGTCCATCTACCTGCCTTCCTACAAGCCCAACTCTATATTTTCTACATAGTTACTATATGCCAGGGATCATCTTCTGAGCATGCAGAGGAAAACACTGTGCAATTTCCATTCTAGTGAGCAAGACTATTAGCTCCAGAAGATGGAAGAGATAAAACATACCCACAATGAGCGAACTAAGGCTAGACCAGGGGAAATGTCAGGAATCACGAGCATAAGACAGGGAGGACAGACAGACAGAAGAGAGTAAGATTCCCTTTTCTTCATTTCATAGAAGCAGCAGGAAAAATTTGTTACTGCTGGATGTGCTAGAACTGCCCTAATGTCACAAGATCAGCAATATAAATGATGAAATAGATGCCGTGCATCGATTTGTTCTGAGGCAGAGTTCAAATCTCAATTCCTTAACAATGATAAATATGAAAACACTCAATGATAATTTGGATGAGTGTTTGGGGAGGAGTCACTGGAATCCTAAAATTAGGATAAGCAACTACTTTTACCTTCAGTTATTTTTCAGGACCAGACAGTGGGAAGTGAGAATGGGGATGTTCATCAACTTGTTCTCATGAGGAAATGAAGTTATATCTATGACTGATTCACAAATAAAAATGCCCTCAAGTCATCAAAGAGAGGGAACAAGATCAATCCTCACTAGTAGATTTGGGAAAGGCGTCACAAAGGAGATTTGAGCTTGGCCTCACATGAAAGAGAGAATTTTGATTTCAAGCGGAGGTAGTTGTGGGGTGTAGCTTAACCATAAGCAGAGTGTAAAGTGCAGGGTATGTTCGGGGATTTCTAAATTTTGTGGTGTGGTTGCCATATAGTTTGCATGGAAAAAAAGTAAAGAAATAAAAGTGAAAAAAGAACACTGGTTCAGGGATATGGTGCAACTTGTGAACTCTCTACTAAGAAGATGGGATTTGTTATCCTGCTGGCTATAGGGACTTACTGCATATCCCTACACAGGAGTATGGTCTGAGCATCATGAACTCTGGTGATGTGACAGATTTCAGTAGGAGCAAAAAGATGAATTAGGAAGCTATAGCAACAGAGACAGAAACGGAACCTGGACTCTTCAGTGGCAGAAGTAATTGAAAGAAGTGGATTGTCTATGTGTGTTGACTGAATGAAGATTTCAAAAAGCAAATATGAGGGACCAACAGATGGTGTAATGATTATATTGCTGGACACCCATGTAGTCAACAATAGTTAGATTCCCGGACCCGGTAGCTTAAAACTCATGCCAGGCATGTTTGCGTGCATGCCCAAGATCATGAGAGGAGAATGGAGAAGGGATTGTGGTGTGGCCATCCCCTTTGGGGAGTGTGGTGTGATTTTTTTGCTTTCTCTCTCTCTCTCTCTGTCTGTCTTTCCAGTGAGCATATGTGCCCTATAGCAAAAAATCTCTAAAACAAAAACAAAAACAAATTGAAGGCAACCCTGAGGTTTCCAGTTTGGGGCCAAGTTCATGATGCCATGAACACTGAGGGAGCTCAGTAGGGATCCATGCCCCATCCTGTTGTCTCCATCTCCTCACTCCACATCTCAACAAAGCCTCATACTTCTGGACTTTCCTGGATCCCTAGACATTAGACATTCTCTCCCTCCAGATCTGCTCTATTTTGACAGTATTAACTACAGTATTAACTTCTTTCCCCTCCACTTCCTAGGCAAACTGGCTTCATGACCTTGAGAAAAAAATCACTTCACCTTTTTGAACTTTCACATCTATCTTTTAAAGTCAGAAGACTAAAACACAAGATATTCCTAGGATCGTATTCACTTCTAAAGTTCTATATTTTTCCCACTTACTTCTGCCAGGACTAAATCCCCTCCATTGTTAAACTTTCAGAGCATCCCTGTCTTCCCACCAGGTATTGGTATTCAAACAAGGCATGGTACCTTGCAAAGACATTCAGTAGTAATGGTAGAATTTTGAGGAACAGCCATGAAGGTAAATCTAAGAGAGAAGATGTACACTGGATTCAAAAGAAACGTTTCTGATTCTCAGGTGCCTTCCTGTAGCCTCTCTGTAGTTTGCCTCCTGGGGAAGATACTTGTGTCTGCCAGCAAGAGTCATAGGTGACTCAGCATGAACGAAAACTTTCAGCTCAACCCCTACTCAGCAAGCATAGCAACCATGGTTATGGCTTTTCACTAACAATATGTGTTATACATTCCTGATGACTCCATTTTAAATACCCTTATGAATTTAAAAAAAAAAAAAATCTCAATGTGCTGACCAGGGACCAGAAGCATCAACATGAGCTGGAAACTCATTAGAAATTCTCAGACCCCTCCTGGACCTACTAAATCACAAACTCTAGGGGTGTGGGCAGTTGTCCTTTTTATAACAAATTTTGCAGCTGATTCTCATGTATGCTAATACTTGAGAACCAATAAATGAAAGTATGAAGCAAAGAAAGAAAAAATACATCACTACATGAATATATTCATTATTTTGAGTTGAAAGCAGACTCAGTAACATAATACAGTAAAATTTTTAGAATGGATGGAATTTAGTTTTTCTGAATAGATTTTTATGACCACTAGTAACATTGCAGGACAAAGGAAGAAAGAAATTACCCAGGAGCCTTAGATGTAAAACATTCAGGTAATTTAGGCAAAAATAAGTGCTAGGTTTTTATCTGTATCATCAAAATATGTGGGTTACAAGACTTACTCTTTCTTTTTTCAAAGCTATTTAACCCTTGATTTAAATAGAATCTAAACTGAAACCCCCAAATGTAAAACAGATAATTGGGTTGTACTCTAGAGAAATGGGGAAGGCATTAGATTTCTGCCTCCCACTCCTCCAAATTCAGTGGCCCAGAGGGTTCTAGGCAAGGCCTATTACTTTGGAAAATAGCTTCAATCCTCCCTTTACTTTGCATAACCCATGCAAAGGCCTCAGGGAAATTCTTTAATATTCCTGGGACAGGCATTTTAATTAATACAGAAAGAAAATTTGTTTTTGTCATGACTGTGTTTTTCCCTAAAGACCAAGGATGGGGTGAAGGGAGGTGTACTGAATCTAGGAGAAGCTCTTTCAGGGGTGAGGTGAGCGCAACAAAAATGCAGGTGCTTCCATCATCTTTGCAGCTTGGAGACCGGACCATCTGCCCAGGAATGCCTTCTCAGTAAATACCCTTAATCGAGCCTGACAATCTGGGAAGCCTATTAAATTGCCAGCCCAGGAAATGGGAGTGACTCAGTCAGTGTCTGTTACCGTGCTCTGCTTGGGCAGATGCGACTGAACACGTGGCCTTCATTTCTAAAAGGCTTTTCCTGAAAAGCCCACCTGTATTTGCACGCACATTTGCAGCCTTCTAGAAAAACAGAAACATGACTTGCCAGCTGTTCAGTCTCCTCAGAACTCTGTGAGTCAAGTCTCCTTTGGAAAAGAACTAGTATCACAGAGCTATTCAACCAGAAAGGTTTTCAGGCAACTTCTAGTCCACTGGTTTTTGGACCATTTTTCTTTTAGGAACAAAAACTCTTCAGAATAAATATTATGAAGAAATAGATATAAATGAACGATATTCCACTTGCCCCTCGGTCTTCTCTTTACGTTTTCTTTACATTCATTGACCTTGGGGAATTCAGCAAAATCTCATGCAAAAACTGCTGGAAATGTTAGGAAAGACTGAAGTCCAAAAATCAAAAGGCCTTTTCAAAGGTAATATGGCCAGAAAGCATCAGAATCTGGGCTAAACGTCTCTCTCTGGTTCTGAGAGCTTTCCTATGCAATTCATCAGGCTGTAAAATTGTTTATCCAGTTGACACTTCCTAGGCACTCATTCATTCATTCTTTGAGCAGATGTCTATTAAACACCTATGATGCTCCAGCACTAGCTCGCTCCTATGGACTCAGCAATATGCAGATGTGGCCCCTGCTGTTCACATGTTCCCTTGCAGTATGAATATATCAAGTGATCACACAAATAAATGTGTAGTGGATGGAAACAAGGAAGGTGGTAGGGATGCTGTCTGGTTTATGATTTGTGGATAATGATAGTGAATGTTGCATTGGACCAGGTTTGGATCCCCCACAGTCACCAACCCAGAAATTCTCAACCCTGGATGCACATTACAATCACCCAGATGTTAAAAAAGATTCCCAAAGCACAGGCAATAATCCCTAAAATAGACAAGTGGGACTATATTAGACTAAGAAGTTTCTGCATAGCAAAGGACACAGTAGCAATTGTGAACCGACAACCCTCAGAATGGGAAAATATTTTTGTTAAATATGCCTCAGACAAGGGACTGATAACCAGAATACACAGGGAACTCAAGTGCCTTATGTGAAAAAAATGATTAACCCAATTAAAAGATGGGAAAATGAGCTGAACAAAAATCTCTCTAAGGAAGACATACGAACAACCAAAAAGCATATGAGGAAATGCTCAACATCCCTCATCATAAGGGAAATGCAGATAAAAACCACAATGAGAGACCACCTAACCCCTGTCAGAACAGCAAAGATTAAGAATATAAAAAGTGATAAGTGCTGGCGGGGATGTGGTGAAAAGGGAACCCTCC
>NW_006159703.1:2874687-2897980 GCF_000334495.1 Tupaia belangeri chinensis
GATTGTTTTAAAAAATAATTAGAATAATAATAATAATGATTGGGAAAAACATAGAAAAGATATTGAATGATGAAGTGGGGAGATTAATGTCTCTGTATTGACTGACAAGCATGGCATTCCCTTTTGAAAAAGCAATGTAATACACTGTAAAGTTATATGCAAGTCAATGTAATATAAAGAAGATTATGATGATAATAAAAATAAAAAAATAAAAAATAAAAAAAACCATGCCAACATGCAAGCTGGATTCCCAGAGATTCTGATTTACTTGGTTGTGAGGAGCTCTGGGTATGGGGTCTTCTCTCAAGTTTTTTGGATGATTCTAACATGCCACCAGTGTTGAAAAACATCGGTATGAGCAGTCTTCCACAGGGGACTTTATGTGGTTTCTTCTCTATTTGATTATGTCACCATAAATAGAGAATATCATGATCTTCAGCATCACATTGATTCATCTCCCAGAAAGTAACAGTAGTCCAAGCAATCCTAATAAACATGGCATAAAACAGATCAGGAAATCATCAATGACACTTGCCAGTACAATGAGGGGCAGTAAAAGGGAACAGAAAGGACCAAAACTCAAAGAGAACTCCTAAGCTGTGCCACTAAACAGTCTTTTTGCAGGACCGGCAGATGGCATAGTAGTTACATCGCTGGACTCCCACATGGCCAACCATGGTTTAAGTCCCGGACCCTGTGACTTTAAAATCATGCTGGGTACATATATGTGTGTGCCCAAGATCCTGGGAGGAGAAGCGATTGCAGCATGGCCATCCCCCCCAGGGTGGTGATTTCTCACTTTCCCTCCCTCTCACTGTGTGTGTCTCTCTGGCAAGCACATGTGACCTAAGGCAAAAACCTCTAAAAAAAAAAAAAAAGAAAGAAAGAAAAGAAAGTTCCTTTGCCAAATGTCTAATGAAGGCATTGGACTAGAGCAGTGGTTCTCAAACTTGAACCCACATTGGCATCATGTGGAGGCCTGCTTCAATTAGAGATTACCAGCCTCATCTTCAATCTCTGATGGGTTAGGTCTGGGATGGGGCCTAAAGAACTGCATTCCAGAAAATGCTGACGCTGCGGATCCAAGCACTGAAGCTAGGATTAAGATGCCATTTACAAAAAGAACAAAGCTAAGAGGAGTCTGTTCCTTATTTAAGACAAGGATACTGTTTTGATTTAAATTATGATATATAATTTATCACACATTTTTGCACTAATTTTCATTTTTTGGATGTTGCATTAAAATACTATTTATCTTGATTGCTGAGTAAAATAAATTTTTAAAATTTTATACATTCAATTACTATATGACACTTACCTTGTAAAGTGAATTTACCCAGCATACCAGTCCAGTTTTTTGACACCCTTTTAAATTTTGCACCTAGGACGAGTGCCTCAGTCACTTCCCTGCTGGCCAGGGATCACACGTAGACAGTCACTGTACTGAACGACTCTTGAGGGCCCTTCAGGTTCTAACATCTGATTAAACAGAGAGGTAATAAAGATAGTGGTAAAAAAGGAGCTCAGGAGCCGAGCATCCCTTGCTCATTCATGTCTGTGTAAATGAGCTCTGCCACTTATAACCTACGTAGCCTTGAGGAAGTTGCTTATCCTCTCCGGGCCTATGTTTTTCCTTATCTACGAAGTCAAGACGCTACTAGTACTGACCGCGTAGGTTTTACAGGAAGTGATGAGACAGAGCACGTAGTGTGGGCTGAACGCTTAACAGTAGTCAGCGTGTCAGCAAATGTCTCATTTAAACTTCTCTTGAGGGTTATCTTCTTAGGTTCACCCTTATTTCTTTGAGACCTAAGAGAAAACTGAATTTTTTTTAAGTCTACACATTATCAAATCCTGGAACTTTTGTTTGTTTGTTTTTTTCCTGAAATTTCTATTGTGTCGTCAGAAAAGTCACGACACTGTTTTTGTGTAAAAAGTACATCATGACTTTTCCAACAACCCAATATTTTGTTCCTTGTAGGTTTGCATTTTCTCTATTCCAAAGAGACAGTCTATAAAGATAGTATAATGAAATGCAGCTTCTTAAACGAAAGTCTTCAGAAAAAGGAAGAGCCTTTTGGGTCAATACTCATTATTTATTGAACATCAATGAAATACATGGCCGTTAACTCCCAGAGAGGCCAAGAATCACTCTCATTTATGTTGCGAGACACAAATATTTCCATAAAAGGGAGAATGACATTCACTGGATGTTGAAAGGAAAATGATGTTTTCTGTAAATGTAATAAATTGTTGTTGAATTTTGCAATAAATTTACGCTCCCAATTTACTATTTCTTTTGTGGTGGGTAAGGGTGGAAGGGGGGGTCAGGTTTCTTTAGAGATCCACACAAAGTGAAAGGAGAGGGTTTGGAGGAGGAAACCCAGGTCCCTCAGTGTTTGTACGGATACCTTCACCCTGGAGTCTCTGTCTGTCTTCTCAGCTTCATACCTGCTACTATTCACGATTTGTCCTAACCAAATAGAACTTCCCACTGTTTGTCAACATACTCCATAAACCCACCCTTCCCACACAGAGCAAGCTGTTAATCCACATGGAATAGCCTTACTTGCTTTTCCATATCAAAATTCTACTTAATCTTTGAGATTAAGACTTACTTCCTTGAGCTAGGAGATGACGTAATGGTTATGTCGCTGGACTCCCACACAGTAGACCAAGGTTCGAGTCCCAGACCTAGTAGCTTAAAACTCACAACAGGCGTGTGTGCGTGTACATACCCAAAATCCTGAGAGGAAAATGGAGGAGAAGGGATCTGGCTATTCCCCCTGAGTGGGGGTGATTTCTCACTTTCTATCACTCTGTCTCTCTAGCAAGTGCACCCGGTAGTAAAACTCCCTCTCTCTTGAAAAAAAAAAAAAAAAAGGCTTAGTTCTTCTAAGAAACCTTCCTCACACGCTCCAAACAAACCTGTGGTTTCTACTCGCAGTCTCTGTTAGAGCATCTCGGAAGTTTGCCACTTTCTAAGCTCAACTCTAGTTTCTGCCTGGTTAACTGCCAAACTTTATAATCAACAATTAAAATAGTAAAACCCCAAGTTCTCATTAGAGAACTTGGTCTTTCTACTGCTCCATTCTTATAGAAAGCGTTGGTGTGGGAAGTAATGGTCATGAATCACCCTTCAATCACTCTGTTTGGGTCTCTTTACTGATCTATGCTTTAATGGTGTGCAAAGTACCTGAACTAAGACATACCATAAGAACGATCCCTATAAAACCTATGGCTATGTCACAGTTAGAAAGCTCTTAGGGAAAACCTGCCATGTGCCTTTATTACCGCAGGAGAAATTATGCTCATGACTGAGGACCAGAAAAAGATGTACTATTTAGAAGTGAAATGATGAGCTGTAATCTTACCAACAGCAGTGACTCCTGCCATCTTTGCCCTACTGCCCTGACAAGGAAAACACTTTGAGTAAATATTGTATAGGATGTCTTGATGTACATTTTTTAAAATACTGATCCTATTCTTGTTTTCATATTATTTTCCTCATTTTATTTTTTAGTTTCAATTCCACTTAAAAATTTAAAAGTAGAAATAAGTAATTGTTTAAATAGAGAAAAGATTATAGAATAAGGATATAAAGAAAGAAAATATATTTGTATGATGGCATGGTGTGTTTTAAGCTAAGAGTTATTACAAAAGAGACAAAACTTTAAAAAAATGAAAAGTTTATAAAGTAGAAAGTTTACAATAAGCTAAGGTTCATCAATTATTGAAGAAAAAATACATTTTATAAGTTTAGTGTACCCTAAGTGTCTAGTATTTCTTCTTTTTTTTTAAGAGATATTTTTTCTAAAAGATGCATGTACTTGCCAGAGAGACAGAGACCAAAAGTGAGAAATAGTTCCCCAGGGGGGATGGCTACACTGCAATCCCTTCTCTCCCATTCTCCTTTCAGGATCTGGGGCACTCATGTACACTCACTCAGCATGAGTTTTAAGCCACCAGGTCTGGGACTCAAACTACGGTTGACTATGTGGGAGTCCAGCGACATAACCATTATGTCATTTGTGGTCTTGAAGTGTCCAGAATTTGTAAAGTCTCCAGTACTGTACAGTACCGTCCTAGGCCTTCACATACACTCACCATTCACTGGCTGGTTCACTTAGAGCGACTTCCAGTTCTGCAAGCTCCATTCACAGGAAGTGCACTATACAGGTATGCCATTTAAAAAATCTTGTATCTGCATTTTTATTGCACACTTTCTATGCTTGGATATACAAATAATTACTATTATGTACAACCAACTACAGTATTCAGCACAGAAACATGTTGTGCAATTGAAGCAATCGGCTGTACCGCATGTCTGAGATATTGGGTTGTTCAGAAAGTCATGACACAGTTTTGTATAGAAAAAGAGAAAAATATGTTGTGACTTTCCTGAAGACCTAATGGATGGTAGGCTATACCATCTCAGCTTGTGTTTACTCAGTTGTGTACTTACACACTATGATGTGTGCACAGTGAAAAACCCATATAAGGGCACGCTTCTCTCCATTGTTAAGTGCTGTATGATTGTAACTTACTTTTAATAGTCTCTCTCCTCCAACTAGGACTAAATGAGTGCAGAAAGTTTTGCTGTATGTTCTTTTCACTGATGTTGCTCAGTACGTAAATGTTTGACAAACGAATAATTAAACCTCCTCCCTCCAGTTTTATAGGTGTACAGTTTAATCTTAAGCCATTACCTGTTCTAACAATCTCAACCAGCTTTATGACTCTAGAAGGGAGTTCGGCTTGCTCAATTGGAATGCCATGAATCTCCTACTACATTTTTTTCTTTTATTTCATGCTTTATTTTGTAATATTCACTGTTGATAAGTGTCACTTTCATATCATGTATTCACTGCTGCACTCTTAGCAAATGAAAAATAAACAGTAGATAACAGGAAATAAAAATATTTTTGAATAAATACAGTACCATATGTAAAACAGAATCCTAATCAACTCAACTGAAATACTGGTTCTTTTGATAACCACTTTCTTTCACATCTTCTTCATGTAATATATACATAGAACTTGCATGGGAAGTTTGTCTAGTTTTTACTAACATACACTTGCTTTATTGTAAGTACCAGTATACTGGCACAATTTTTAATGCTATCAGTCTTTCTGTTTACTATTTTGTAAGTTTCCTATTTATGTATTTTTTCCATATCCTTTTGAATATTTTATTTATTTATTTGTCTAAACATATTTTTCCTAAATTTGTCCTTAGTGCACTGGTTTTATAAACAGCACAAATCAATTTTGAGCCATACAAAAGATTTTCAAATGATTAAATTTACCTGTGTCTCAACCTACTACATTTCAATTTGCTTTCTCACTATTCTTTTGCTTCATCCAAACTGATCTTCCTTGCTTTGCATGATGCCTTATATTCTCCCCCATCTCTGTGACTATATGTAAGCTGTTTCCTTTGCCTTCAACATCCTTTCCTTGACTCTCTGAAGGTCCACACTTCACTCACATGTCAATGTCTAGACCTAACACCATCTTTTTCACATAGCCTTCTTTGCTGGCTCCATCAGGAAGCCATATATCTGTCTTTTCAGAATTTTGCTGTTGACTCACTCTTTCTCAATTGTACATCACTGTATTGCAGAGTGAATAGCGTAGGGTTAAGTGCAAGGTCACACTCTTTTGGGGTGTGACCTCAAACATGCTCCTTAACTTTGAGTCTTAGTTCTCTAAATATAAAGTGGCGAAGGTAAGCTTATATAAAGAATAATTATGAGGTAAAACAAAATAGTGGAAATGATTTTCTCAATAAATATTGGCTATTATCACCATCATCATTTCTTTCTCAAAATAACAATTATGTTATCTTTCTTTCTAAACTTTAAGTTTTTTAAAAACAGAAAAAATATCCAACTCATTCTACATCCATTAGGTACTCTATAAATATTTACTAAATACATTTAGGCATCAAGTCAGTTATTTTGTCCTCTTAAATTAAAGGCAGACACTCTTGCTAAAATGATGATGATGATGTTTTTTTCTTTTTCTTAGTGGTCATCTTCCGGAGTGTATCCATATGACTGATTTCATTCTTAGATGTTATTCATATAGAATTTAAATCTCACTAGCATTAGTTTTCTTATTATAGTTCCCTGTGTGCAAAAACAATTTATTAGTTAAGAAAATATCAACCTAAACTTAAAAAATATAAGCCTGAATAAATAGAAGGGCAGGACCAGCAGTTAGTGTAATGGCTATGTCACTGGACTCCCATGTAGCTGACAGTGGTTCACGTCCCAGACCCAGTGGCTTAAAAAACTCACGCAGGGTGCGTGTGCGTGCATGCCCAAGATCCCAAATGGAGAATGGAGGAGAAGGAATTGTAGTGTGGCCATCCCCACTGGGGGGTGATTTCTCGCTTTCTGTCTCTCTGTCTCTCTGTCTGGTGAGCACATGCGCCCTATAGCAAAAACCTCTTAAAAAAAAAAAATAGAAGGACAAGAAAGAAAAGAGCAAAAATAAGGTTCAAAAATATATAGTCTTGGGAACCAGCAGTTAGTGTAATGGCTATGTTGCTGGATTCCCACGTAGTCGACCACGGTTCGCATCCCGGACCCAGTGGCTTAAAACTCACGCCGGGCGTGTGTGCGTGCGTGCCCAAGATCCCGAGAGGAGAATGGAGGAGAAGGGATTGCGGCGTGACCATCCCCCCGGGGGGTGATTTCTTGCTTTCTGTCTCTATGTCTCTCTCTGTCTGTCTGGCGAGCGCATGCGCCCTATAGCAAAAATCTCTACAAAAAAAAAAAAAATATATATATAGTCTTTGCCACTGAGAGAGACATATACACAAATGCTTTGTAGAGTCAATGCATGTGCTAAGGAACACAACAGCAACAAGTCCAGGGTGCTATGGGAATATTTTACCCTTTTGTGTTGTTCGGGGAATGTTTTCTGGAGGAGAGCATAACTGAGTTAAACTGTTGGAGATGAGTGAAAACAAGTCCCAAGAAGATTAGCAGAATGGGTGTCCTACCCAGGCAGAAACATGTCATAAACAAAGAAGGCCTGAAATAGCATAATGCATACTGGATTTCATTCACATTTAGGCATGATTATTATGGAGCCAGGAGTGGGAAAATACAAAGTTGGAGAGATGGTTGTAGACCAAATCATGGAATATCCTAAATGTTGTGTCCTGGAGATTTCAAGTAGAGGGGAGACTTGAAGTATTTAAGCGAGGAAAGGACATGATCAGATTTATCTTGGATAGATTGTTCTGATGCAGGCTGGAGGCTAGATCTGAGCAATTCAAAGGAAAAAAGAAAAAAACAAATAAACAAAACACAGGTAAGGGGTTATGCAAAAACTCCAAGCTAGCAAAATAGAATGCCTAAGTCAGAGAAGAAGGTAACAGAAGGGGGATGGAGTTAGAAACTGTGGGTACTAAAATCTACAGGATTAGGTGATTATTGTGTGCAGGATTGGAGGAAAGAAGAACCTGGATTTTTATTTGCATGAGTGGGCAGAAGGTGGATGTTAATTGCTGAGATAGGACTTCACTGATGAGAAGGAACAGAGTATAAGAGGGGCATGTGGGAGGGAAATAATGGCTTCTGGGTACTGTAATATCAATACCCGGAATCCTAACCTTAAAGGAGAGATCCCAGCTGGAGACATTTGGTATGTTAAGAGTGTAGAGTAGTTAAAACCACTGGAAGATGTTAACTCGCTTAAGAACAAGCTTTAAGTAGAAATCAGAATTCTAACAAAACACAACATTTAAGACAAGAGAGAAGGAGCCCGCAGAGAAAGCATATTTGGAATGTACAGAGAAAGAGAAGACGGAAGTCAAATGAAAATCAATTTGTTGAAGCTAAGGGAGTGGAGAATTTCACAAAGCAGGGATAGAGAAACAGTATCAAATGTAGCTGCAATATAAAGTAAGATACAGCCCGAAATGTGCCTCCCAGATTTGACAAAAGGCATTTTAAATCAGGTTTGGAGCAAGAAGAAAAACAAAATAGGGTTAAGCCTATTACTTGGAAAAGATGATGTCATGTTAACAGATGACAATGAGAAGCAGCCTCCAGCATTTCTGTTCCTTATCTACCCTACCACACAGAATGAGCTTCTGACTGGCAAGCGAGAGCCTATGTTTTTAAGGGGGGATTAAAGCCCCGAGGAAGTTAGGTGATAGTAAAATCAGGACTGTGTAGTTTTGCATATAGGCAAAGTCTCCTAGACCTAGATGAACTATATTCTAGAACAACACACACACACACACACACACACAGACTGTCAGAAAGCTTTAAGCATCATATTATAGAAAAGGATGTCAAAGATGGTAAAAGACTGGAGGCGAACCAAAAAGGGGAAGCTCAGCAAAATTGTGCTCAGACATATACAGTACCATCATACAGTATAAGAAAGAGTACATTTATGTGACTTCAAAGGGCAGAACTCAAAGTAGAGAAGTTGTAGAAGTACAGATTGCAGCTAATTATGTAGAAGGACTTTGCATCATGCAGCTACAACATGAGCTACTTTGAAAGGGACTGTTTTCTCTCACGGAGGTGTCCAAACTGAGGTTGACGGCCACCTGTCAGGATGGACAACTGGACTCAGTTTGGAAGAGTACCTCTTATACTCAGTTTGGAAGGGTATCTCTTATACCCAATACTCAGGTCTTCTCCTCCCTGTAAGAGAGACCATTTTAAAAATTCTGAATTGGCTTTTTTTTTTCTTTTTGAGCTTAGAAAAATGAAATATTGAGTTGTCATAAAAGTTATGATTTCTCTATGCTTTTCTATGCAAAAATGCATCGGGAGTTTTCCTATGTTTTCTTTCTTCCTCTCTCTCTATTTCTGTCCTCAATCAATGTATTTATCATCTCTGGATTTTATTATCTCTAAAATCAAGCCTAAATAGGATGTTACATGTATCTAGATTCTATAAATTATAATAAATGTTGAGATAATGATGAAAAGAAACAAACAAACAACTTAGTGAACTAGGTTATTGAGGACCTGGAGAGGAGGGGAACAGAGTATAAAAGCTGGTGTTAAATTAGCTTCATTTGTCACAACACCCCTTGCAGGAGAACCAGAATCGTGGGTTGAGGTAGGCAGTGTTCCCTGCTGGCTTGGCACTGACCAGATTTATAAACAAATATTTAGGGGTGTCCTACTGGTGCCAGACATAATACTAGGTACAACTACGTGGCGAAAATGTGTCAAGACAGACAGTAGGCACACTCGGAACAGAAGGCAATGGTGTTATTAAGGACTTTTTATCATCTCCCTCCTGGCCAGTTAAAATGAATTAGAATGATCAAAGGCATTAGCATTGAGTTCTTGCTTCGCATCGTGCAGCCTACAAATCAAATACTGTTCTCTGTTTATTACTGCAAGATCATAATTCACAGGGGAAGGTTCAGAGAGGTCAGTATTTATGACTACCCAAAGTGTTTCATTTGCAAAAATTATAAATGGAAAATCTGGCGCTTAGTTAGAAATGTAGATCTTCTGATACATAAATTTGCCCCATTGATTTTTATGTATTTCTTAAACTGTGCGCTGCTGCTTTCAATATTGTTTTGGAACAGATTGACCATAAATATTTAAATAATTGCTGTTCAACAATCAAAGCTACTCACAACAGTAGGTTTTTGGAGATATAAGTGTGATGTGCGGAGGTCAAAGAAAGCAAGTTAAAATAGAAAAGATTTAAAGTAAATTATTACTTGGTATTATTCTATCAACCCAAACTAGAGAAAGTTCCTAACACCATACTTGCAATTTATCAGGTACCTAATAAATATTTTTGGAGTGGAATGTATAAAGTATCTATCACAAACATGGAAGTGGGACAAAAAGATTTTAACTCTTATAATCATTGAAAGGATAGAACTACAAAACCTAATGAAATGAGATCTAATGCTAGCCAAACTCACTTTGCTTATAAATCTATCCATTGCTTCGAAAGAAGATATATCAAAAGCACAGAGTACTTTAAATCCAAAGTTGTCCACCAAAATGCGGCAAGGTATCTCTTGCCTTAACAACTAGTCAAAAAAATACTCTTACTATGTGGCCTGAGTACTTAGTCTTTCTATTGTAGCATGGAAGAGATGTTAAAGCAGACACACATTGTTTCAAATGTTGTAGAGAAGTCTTCCTCCACCACCCAGGCTAGCTATCCTGAAACCTGTGCAAGTACACTGCTCAGATCTTTTAACAAAAAACATGCTGTGAGTAGTGACCATCACACATACCACACATACTAGATTTGGCCTTCTTTTGAGAAAGAGATTTTTTGCTATAGAGCACATGCACTAGCGAGTAAGACAGAGAGAGACAGAAAGTGAGAAATCACCCCCCAGGGGGATGGCCATGCCACAATCTCTTCTCCATTCTCCTCTTGGGATTTGGGGGACACATGTACACTCCCCCAGTATGAGCTTAAGCCTCTGGGTCTGGGACTTAAACCATGGTCAACTACGTGGGAGTCCAGCAATGTAAACATTATGCCATCTGTTGGTCCCAATCTGGCCATTTTTGATCAACAGAGAACTCCTTAACAGGATTCCTTTGCTCTGGGGCTCCTTCATTAACCCAGCTTAGACTTTCTCAGAGCTGTAACTCAGGCCAATGCTCTACCAATCTTCCTTTATTCCTTCTGTTCGTATAAAGGCTTGCATCACTGCTTGCAGCTCTCCTACTTGTTTTTTCCCCTCTCCTTTTTCCTCCATAGACATGTCCTTTAATAACTCTTGCAACGGTTTAAATTATATGCCAATATTTAATCCTGGAGTACCCAAACTGACATACACAGAAACATCATCTTTTATAATCATGTGTTTATATAATTATTGGATAAATTATTCTCTTCTCATCAAACTTTAATTTCCATTGGGGAAAGAGATATGTCTATAACATCCCTGGAATCTATCAACCTACCTAGAAAAACCATAAGTGACTTACAAATATTTATTGAGTAAATAAATGGATGAAAAAAATGGATGATGATACCATACCACCATGAGAGACTTGGGAGTTTGTTAAAGAAGGTAACACAAAGTAGTCAACTTTGGTAAGTAAAGGAGACCAGGAAGGGTGGAGAAAGAGCAGGAAGGCTGAAAATAAGTCAACAGTATCTGTCGGCTTCTAGGGTATTGATAGAGGTTGACAGAGAAGGTGTATTCAACATTACAATGACCTCAGAGTCAGGATATCAGGAGTTAATTTTAACTCCTAATGAGTATAGTACTGATGAGCCCACTCAATATTAGTCACAGGGAGCTGGAAAGTACTGCAGTAGTAAAAAGCATTACTCTGCAGGGCTGGCCCATATTGGAAGGTTCCAGGTTTGTATCTTGAGACCTCCCCAAATACTCCAGGCATTTGTGAGCCTGTGATCCAGGGCTGGCTGAGGTTAGAGGTGGATTTTGGCATGAAGACTTGATTGGGAATATTGTCTTTCTGTCTTCTTTTTCTTTCTCTCATTCTTTATCTCTCTCACTCACATAAATAAATAAAAAAAAAATTAGTCATAGGGCCCAGCAGGTGACATGGTAGTTAAAGTGCTGCACTCACATATGACTGGACATGGTTCAAGTCCCAGACTTGGTGGCTTGCTTTCTCACTTTCCCTCTTTCTCTCTGTCTCTCTTTGGTAAGCACACGTTCCCTGTAGCAAGCTTAAAAGATGATGATAATAATAATGATAATATAATTTTTAAAAAGAAAGCCAGAAAAAATATAGCCATATCCCTTGAAGTTCAGATATTTATATTCACAAGTGAAAAACAAATACAAATTTCAAACTAAGCCAAGCAAATTTCCATGAATACTGAGATCTTAGAAAAATGTTTCAGGAATAGAACTGTATAACTAAAGTTTCTAGGACACTGTGATAGTCCATACAATATATTGTCATTAATTCTAACAGTCACTGAAAAACTTGTGAGCACATTTATGCCACACAAAATTGGTAGTATAGATTAATAGAAGCAGAACTGAAAAAATAGATTTTTTATTTTTTTAATTGACAGAGAGTACATGTGCTCACCAGAGAAAGACAGACAGACAGACAGACAGAGCACCCCACCAATGAGGCCTGATCATGTCACAACCCCTTCTCTTCCACTTTTCTATTTTGTCAGGATTTGGGGCACACACACTTGTACTTGGAGAGTTTTTCAGGCTACTAGGGGGTGAGATTCAAACTATGATTGGCTACATGGGATCTGCCTCCCTTAACCACTGTGTTATGTGACTAGACTTGAAATAATGTATTTCTGAGTTTGTTTCTGAGCATGGTGGCATAACTGGTATCAAACTAACTATTCCATTGCTAATGACTAGTAAACTGGACAAAACATAGGGGGGAAAAAAAAAACTAATTTCAGATATCAAACAACAAACCACACAGAATTGTAATCTCTAAGAGAAGGGAAACAAACAAAGTCTTGTAATTGATCTTTTAGTGTGGAGATAGTTGATGGATCCTGAGGTAGAAAAAGGGCATCCAAGGAAAACATGATAATCTTACTTAACTGAAGAGACACAGAGGATTTCAGGAAGTATAAATCAACTATAATTTGGAGGCAGATACTAGAGAAGAGAGAGTAAAGAAAGAATTTTAAAAATCTGCAATAAAAGTCTTTTTGAGTCTGAATATGAAGATGCATATGCACTCATAGACCTGGCAAGAAATGGCAACCACTGAGTCCAAAACACTGGAGAAGTATAAACGGAACAAGTACATAAACTACACAATAATGAGAGATTTTAAAATTTGATACATTGGATATAGACCCCAAAAGGCCATGCCTTTCCAACAAGACTTTTAGTCAGAGAGTTGTGACTAATCTAGAAACATCCAAGCAAAGCCTGAGAACAGTCCTTAAAAGGCTCAAAATCATATACACAAACACACACACACACACACATATATAAATATATATATATATATATATGGGGTGAGAGTCCTCACAAGAGAGAGACAGAGAGAGACACAAAAATAGAAAGGAAGAAATCATCCCCCAGGGGGATGGTCATGCAGCAATCCCTTCTTTCCCCAGTCTCCTCTCGGTATTTTGGACATGCACATGCACATGCCTGGCGTGAGTTTTAAGTTGCCAAGGTTGGGACTCCAACTGTGGTCTACGCCCTGTGAGTCCAGCAATGTAACCATTACACCATCTACTGGTCCAGGGTTCAAAATTATTAATGAAATCAACAGGAACCAAAATAATACCTAATATTTTTTAAAAGAAGACAATAAAATCTAGATACTCAACAGCATTACATTAGTAATATTTAGCATCAAATAAGAATGGATGTGCAAAGAAGCTGTAAAATATGAGCCATACCCAAAAGAAAAATTGGTCTATTGGACCAGCCCTAAGAATTTTAAGGATAATGGTATTAATGGTCAAGTACTTAAAAACTCTATTAAAAATATCAAAAACATATGAGTCGGTCTGTGGCATGGTGGCTAATGTTGGATCCCACATGGCCAACTGTGTGGTAAGAGTCCCAGACCCAGCAACTTGAGAAACACATTGGGAGTGTGTGCTTGCATGCCTAAAATCTCAACAAGAGGGAGGAATGGAAGAGAAGGATTTATGTTATGACCATCCCCCATGGGGGAGGGTGTTTTCTCACTCCTTTCATTCCCTTTCTCTCTTGTGTGAGTGTATGTGCCCTCTGACAAATTATTATTATTTTTTGAAAAAAATCAAAGACTTTCAGGAAAACATGAATATAATGAGGAGAGAAGTGGAATCTATTAAAAAGTACCTACTGAAACTTCTAGAGCTAAAGAAAAATTCACTAGATAGACTTCAACACAACTAAACACAACAGAAGTCAAACTAGCAAAAATTAAATTAAAAAATCAAAGTGAAAGAACAAGAAGAGTAAAATTGAAATCAGGGAGATAAAACTATCCAAACTGAAACACAGAAAAACTACCAAAAATTAAATAGATATGTAGTAAAATATCTAGCCAGTAAGTACTACAATTAGAGTACTAGAAGTATGGGGATAAGAGATATTTATAGAAATAAGTGAAGTGTATTCGTGTTGGGTAAATTCAACTACAAGCAAAGTGATGCATAGTGATTAAATGTATAAAATAAAAAAATTTAAAAAGAGAAAAGAAAAAAAGTTAAAATTTTTCAAATTTAATAAAATATAAATCCACAGAACTTAGAAACTAAATAAAACCCACTCAGTAAAGAGATAGAAAGAAAACCTTTTCAACGTAAGGCATGTTACAATAAAATGATTGAAAATCAATCTCAAAGTTAAAAAAAATCTTTAAAACATTAAAAATGTCTACTACATACAGAGGAATACCTTTAAGAATCATCATTTATTTCTCATTATAAATAGGGTAAGCCACAAGATAATTAAAGGAAATCTTTTTTAAAGAATTATTTTATTTAACTTTATTATTAATATCATTATTTTTCATATTTTTCAGTTTGATCAGAGAGAGAGAGAGGAAGTGAGAAAGCAAGCCACCAGGTCTGAGACTTGAACCATGGTCAGCCATGTGGGAGTCCAGCACCCTCAACCACCACGCCACTTGCCGGCCCCAATAATTAAAGGAAATCTATAAAGTATCAAAATAATTCCTAAAATACTCACTGTAAAGTTCTAGAACAAATGAAAATATCCTTACATGCTTAAAAATACAAGCTAAACAAGTTTGCAGAAAAGACTAAAAAAAGATGCATGAACTCACTGTTATGTATATGATTTTAATTTTATTTTAATTTATTTATTTTCAAGAGTAAAAGGAAAGTTTATTAAGATAAAGAGCACCCAGGGGTCTGAAGCCAGAGGTGCTTCAGCCCACCCTATCAAGCAGACATGATACATTTATATTGGGGGAGTGAGAGGGTCATAAAAATGGCTAGCACTTTTTTTTTTTTAAGAGTTTTTTTTTTTAAATTTAATTTTATATTTTGCTACAGGGTACATTAGCTCGCCAGAGAGACAGAGAGAAAGTTATGGGGGATGGGGAGGGGATGGCTATGCCCCAATCCCTTCTCCTCCATTCTCCTCTTGGGATTTTGGACATGCAGACACACATGCCTAGTGTGAGTTTCAAACCTTTGGGTCTGGTACTCAAACCATGGTCAGCCATGTAGGAGTCCAGTGATGAAACCATCTGCTGATTTCAATGGCTTGTTCTTTAAATTTATGCATATAATTTTAGGTGAATTTAGATCTACATTAAAAAGAAGAATTTGACATGCTAAACATATGAGTAAATATAAGACTTTTCTTATTCTTAATTTTTAAAGATTGTGTATTAAATGAAAAGACTGTCAATGTTTATATCATACATGCATATATGCAATGTACATTCACACATATGTACAAATGTAATATGTAGAAAGAGTATTGCAAAAATGTTCAGAAAGGGAAATGTCCACTCCTAGCCATTTCTTATGTTATGTCTAATGGGCATAATACTTAGATCATACTCAGATAAAGACAAACATTACAAATCCTAGAGCAATGACTAAAAAATAAGGGAGTGTAATTAATAAGTCAATAGAGGAGGCAATGTGGCAAAAATAGTAAATGAATACAAATAAAGTCAGAAAAAGAGAAAAGGACCAAAGAACAGATGGATAAATAGAAAAAAAATAGCAAGATGGTTACATTTAAAAATGGAATGAGTGCACCAATTAAAAGGCACAGATTGACAGACTGGATAAAAATGCAATACCCAAGTAAACACTGTCTAAAAAATTTACTTTAAACAAAAAGTTGGTGAGTTATTGATTTTTGTTAATTTTTCATCAACATTCAATATTTTCTAAGGGATATTTTTATTAGATATAAAATTCTAGAGTGGCACTAAGCTTCTTTGAATGTTTTTAAAGTTGTCATGACATTCTCTCCTGGGTATCACAATTTCATGCAGAATATATATAACTGTCCAATTGTTTTTCTTTTAATGGTGATATACATTTGTCTTGATTTCTAAGATCTCCTTTGTTCTGGTTTTTAGTAGTTCTACTATGATTTGCCCAGGTATGTGTGTGTATGTGTGTGTATACATACATACATTTATATGTATTTTTACAAATATATATATTTTTTCCAAAAAAATATATATTGTGTGTACACACACACACACACACATACACATACTTTTTTTGGGAGAGGTTTTTGCTATAGGGCATGTGCACTTGCCAGAAAGACAGAGAGAGACAGAGAGACAGAAAGTGAGAGATCACCACCCAGGGGGGATGGCTACACCGCAATCCCTTCTCCTCCATTCTCCTCTCGGGATCTTGGGCATGCATACACATGCGCCCAGCGTGAGTTTAAGCTGCTGGGTCTGGGACTTGAACCACGGTCGACTACATGAGAGTCCAGTGACATAGCCATTATGCCAACTGCTGTTTCCACACACATATATTTTTATATGTATAGTTTCAAATATATATAAATTTTTCAAAGTTTGTTTTGCCATAGGCTGAGTACTTTTGCCAGGGAGAGGCAGAAAGGGGGATAGTGAGGAATTACTGTTTCGGGGAATGGCCATACTGCAGTCTCTTCCCCATTCTTTTTTTTTTTTTTTTTTGGAGAGGTTTTCACTATAGGGCGTGTGCACTCGCCAGACAGACAGAGAGAGACAGAGAGACAGAAGAGTCCAGCGACATAGCCATTATGCTAACTGCTGGTTCCCTAAAAAATAATTTTGATAGGGGTTAATTGCACTTCTTGAATCTGTAGTCGAATGTCTTTTATTAATTTTAGAAGAATCTTAGCCAATATTTCCTTAATTATTGATACTGCTCGTTCCTTCTCCCTCTTAGATATCTTGATTTCAATTAAAAACATGTTAGACCTTTTCCCATGTATCTTTTGGGCTCTTTTTAAATTTCTTATTCTTTTTTTTTGGAGAGGTTTTCGCTATAGGGCGCGTGCGCTCGCCAGACAGACAGAGAGAGACATAGAGACAGAAAGCGAGAAATCACCCCCCAGGGGGGATGGTCACACCGCAATATCTTCTCCTCCATTCTCCTTTCAGGATCCTGGGCATGCACGCACACGCGCCTGGCGTGAGTTTTAAGCCACCGCAGGAGCCCGGCGTGAGTTTTAAGCCACCGGGTCCGGGACGCGAACTGCGGTCGACTACGTGGGAGTCCAGCGACATAGCCATTACACTAACTGCTGGTTCCTATAAATTTCTTATTCTTTTATGATACTTTTAGTTTCATCTGAATATGGACTGACCTGACTCCCAGTCAGTAATCTCTACTGCTATAACATTGCAGCTCTTAAAGTCATTGAATTCTTGAGTTATTGTTTTTAATTCTCTTCATCTACTATATTCATTTGTTGATATGAGGAGGTCTCAGAATTCACCTTTTTTTCTGCTTTCCATTTTTATTGTTTGATGCTATTCTTATAAGATCTGTGGCTGCTTGTCCAGAAAGGGTTCGTTTGGCTAGATTTGACAGAGCTGCATTGTCCCTAGATGCTTTCTTCTGTTGTTTGTGTTTCCCTAGAAAAGAGCCATTATGTTGCCTGGTTTGAGTAATTAGATATTGCTTGCATATCAAACACTCCTTTGCCAACCTTGGAGGGTATCACTGATTCAGTTGCCGGCTGGCTTAAAAGTGGGAAGATCATAATAGGTATCAGAGCCCCACAATGCAGGGCTTGTCCTTCCTCCAACTGCAAAACAATAACTCCTCTCAATGACTTGGACAGTATAAATTATTTAAAACAATTTTTTTTACATTTTATTTTTTATATTACATTTAATCACATATATCTTTACAATGTATAACATTTATTTTTTCAGCATGATTACCACACATATCAGTTAAGACAAAGACATTACTATTCACAAATAGCTTTTCATTTTTTTCAGATTATTATTTTTTTCAATTCTCAATATTTTCTTTAAACATTCAACCACTATACATCATTGACTTCTAAAGAGAATTTATCTAACATGAAGTATTTCTCAGATCAGTCTGGTTTAGAATACTATACGTGTTATCATCAACAGGTAATAAACCATTTCTGTGTCTCACAAATGTCATGCCTTTCTATTTGTTCTCATGCTATTCAATTCTGATTAAGAGGGTACCAGCCTAGATCGATGAGAAGGAGAGTCTCAACAGTGGGCCCTAACTGAAGCTCCCACTATATATGTTAAAGGAGAAATTATCTGGAATTCCCTAAGTATGGAAGTCTAGAGGGGAAGATGGGGCAAACTCTTTTGTGTGTGTATACATACATACATTTATATGTATTTTTACAAATATATATATTTTTTCCAAAAAAATATATATTGTGTGTACACACACACACACACACATACACATACTTTTTTTGGGAGAGGTTTTTGCTATAGGGCATGTGCACTTGCCAGAAAGACAGAGAGAGACAGAGAGGCAGAAAGTGAGAGATCACCACCCAGGGGGGATGGCTACACCGCAATCCCTTCTCCTCCATTCTCCTCTCGGGATCTTGGGCATGCACACACACGCGCCCAGCGTGAATCGTGAGTTTAAGCTGCTGGGTCTGGGACTTGAACCACGGTCGACTACATGAGAGTCCAGTGACATAGCCATTATGCCAACTGCTGTTTCCACACACATATATTTTTATATGTATAGTTTCAAATATATATAAATTTTTCAAAGTTTGTTTTGCCATAGGCTGAGTACTTTTGCCAGGGAGAGGCAGAGAGGGGGATAGTGAGGAATTACTGTTTCGGGGAATGGCCATACTGCAGTCTCTTCCCCATTCTTTTTTTTTTTTTTTTTTTGGGGGGGTTTTTCTTATTGGGCGTGCACTCGCCAGACAGACAGAGAGAGACAGAGAGACAGAAGAGTCCAGCGACATAGCCATTATGCTAACTGCTGGTTCCCTAAAAAATAATTTTGATAGGGGTTAATTGCACTTCTTGAATCTGTAGTCGAATGTCTTTTATTAATTTTAGAAGAATCTTAGCCAATATTTCCTTAATTATTGATACTGCTCGTTCCTTCTCCCTCTTAGATATCTTGATTTCAATTAAAAACATGTTAGACCTTTTCCCATGTATCTTTTGGGCTCTTTTTAAATTTCTTATTCTTTTTTTTTGGAGAGGTTTTCGCTATAGGGCGCGTGCGCTCGCCAGACAGACAGAGAGAGACATAGAGACAGAAAGCGAGAAATCACCCCCCAGGGGGGCTGGTCACACCGCAATATCTTCTCCTCCATTCTCCTCTTGGGATCTTGGGCACGCACGCACATGAGCCCGGCGTGAGTTTTAAGCCACCGGGTCCGGGACGCGAACTGCGGTCGACTACGTGGGAGTCCAGCGACATAGCCATTACACTAACTGCTGGTTCCTATAAATTTCTTATTCTTTTATGATACTTTTAGTTTCATCTGAATATGGACTGACCTGACTCCCAGTCAGTAATCTCTACTGCTATAACATTGCAGCTCTTAAAGTCATTGAATTCTTGAGTTATTGTTTTTAATTCTCTTCATCTACTATATTCATTTGTTGATATGAGGAGGTCTCAGAATTCACCTTTTTTTCTGCTTTCCATTTTTATTGTTTGATGCTATTCTTATAAGATCTGTGGCTGCTTGTCCAGAAAGGGTTCGTTTGGCTAGATTTGACAGAGCTGCATTGTCCCTAGATGCTTTCTTCTGTTGTTTGTGTTTCCCTAGAAAAGAGCCATTATGTTGCCTGGTTTGAGTAATTAGATATTGCTTGCATATCAAACACTCCTTTGCCAACCTTGGAGGGTATCACTGATTCAGTTGCCGGCTGGCTTAAAAGTGGGAAGATCATAATAGGTATCAGAGCCCCACAATGCAGGGCTTGTCCTTCCTCCAACTGCAAAACAATAACTCCTCTCAATGACTTGGACAGTATAAATTATTAAAAAAATTTTTTTTTACATTTTTTTTTATATTACATTTAATCACATATATAAAACAATTTTTTTTACATTTTATTTTTTATATTACATTTAATCACATATATCTTTACAATGTATAACATTTATTTTTTCAGCATGATTACCACACATATCAGTTAAGACAAAGACATTACTATTCACAAATAGCTTTTCATTTTTCTCAGATTATTTTTTTTTTCAATTCTCAATATTTTCTTTAAACATTCGACGACTATACATCATTGACTTCTAAAGAGAATTTATCTAACATGAAGTATTTCTCAGATCAGTCTGGTTTAGAATACTATACGTGTTATCATCAACAGGTAATAAACCATTTCTGTGTCTCACAAATGTCATGCCTTTCTATTTGTTCTCATGCTATTCAATTCTGATTAAGAGGGTACCAGCCTAGATCGATGAGAAGGAGAGTCTCAACAGTGGGCCCTAACTGAAGCTCCCACTATATATGTTAAAGGAGAAATTATCTGGAATTCCCTAAGTATGGAAGTCTAGAGGGGAAGATGGGGCAAACTCTTTCCTTGGAGAACTAATACTACTTTCTTGAAATAATTTAACATATGCTGATCTTATAATGGAGTCAACAGTGTGTTGAAATATCACATCTACTTACCACATTAACTCTCTGATGATCTTATATCAGAGTCAACAGTGTGTTGAAGTATCACATCTACTTACCACATTAACTCTCTGAATTAGATACTATTATAATTCACTTTACAAATGAGGTAACTGAGGTTTGGTGTGTTTTCATTAATTTTCCATGGCCACAAAGCTACCTGATATTCCGTTTTACTATCTCAAGTAAACTTAGGAACCAAGTAATGTATATTTGTCTGGTTTTTTGTTCTGTTTTGTTTTGTTTGTTTGTTTTATAGAGATTTTTCTACAGGGCATGTATGATCACCAGAGAGGTAGAAAGCAAGAAATCACCCTTCAGGGAGGATGGCCATGCTTAAACCCTTTTTCCTCCATTCTTCTTTTGGGATTTTGGGCATGTGTATACTTGAGCCTGGTGTGAGTGTCAAGCCACTGGGTCTGGGACTCAAATTATGGTGGGTCACATGGAAGTCCAGCATCTCAACTACTGCGTCACCACTGCCACCCCCTATGGATTTGTTTTAACAAACATTTTGGTAATAAGGGTTGGTGAAAGAGAGAGAGAGAAATTCACACCATGATGACCAGATAAAGTGTTGATAGTAAACTCTGAACTCATCATTCTCTGAAAGAAGGACAAACCACAGGCAGATCATTTTCTATGAATCTCTTCCTCTTCTAATTAGTAAACTCTCAAAGCTTTGAGTTCAGGACAATCAGAAAGGCTGACTTTTGAGCAATTTATGTTGGTGCTTAGATTGACCAATTAGTTCTTTAATTCATGAAAAAAAATTACACTTGGAGTGGACAGTTATTTACATACTGCCAAAAAAGTTTAGCAGTTGAAATAGGAGAGACTAGGAAGAACAGTATGTTAAGAAAAAATCTTAGGAAGATGAAAGGCTTCATAGGCTAAGAAAGTGACTTTTTTTTTTCCTTTTTTTTTAACTTTACTTTTAAAATTTTAACACTTACATAGCTATGGACGAACATTCTCTTTAAGTAGACAAACAGGTCAATAGAACAGATTAGACCATCAGAAATACAATATACTTATATAGATAATGAATGTTTTAAAAAAAGGTTTAAAGACAAACTAGTTAAGAAAAGATAGCTTTTTGTTTTTCTATTTTTTTTTTTTGAGAGTTGTTTGATGCTTTATGTCTTGTATAAGAGTAATGTGACTGGGCTGTTACATAACTGTGAATTTCTATAGAAATTTCTTATGAATGGATGGGAATAAACCATTTTTCATTATGTTCCAATACTAGTAACAAGTTATTTTACATTTGTTTTTGGTGACACTTGTTTTGAGTCATGACATAGTATCCCATAATAGAAGACTTTGTTTAATAATATTTAAGAGACGGTTCCTTCTGCGTGGTCGCTGGGGAAAATTTCCCGTGTGCTGACCATGCTCTGCTGAATGAGGTGTTGGTGAAGAGACAGAGAGGAAAGTGATTAACCAAGATGCCAGGTCCAGAAATGAACTGCAGTTAACCATGTGGAAGTCTGGAACCTTAAGAACCATGCCACCTGTTGGCTTCTGAATTTTTTTTCCTTTTTTTCTTATTTATTTTTTAGTATTCAATCACTGAATATCTTTATAGCATGCAAAAAGAATTTTCCCAGCATGAATACATTATATATTAATCCAGTCAAAGATATTACCATATACATTACCTTTTTCTTTTGTTTGGTCCTTAGACTTGTATTTTAATGCAGAGTTAAAAAGAACATAGTGGAATGGTTCCCTCTTTTTTTTTATTCTTTTATTTTTTTAATTTCATTTTCTCTTATACATTCAATCATATTACTATTAACCTCAAATGTCTTTATAAAAAATTGAAGGAAAAAGGATAGCTTAGATGTCTAGATAATTGATTAAAATTTTAATTTTCTACCTAGTTATTTGGTACCATATAATCCTACTGAAATTACTTCACGATATGTTTTAATAATTGTGATTGTGCTTGATAGACTTTCTTATAGTTTTAGTTCTTAAAAGAATTTTTTTTAAAGGTTTTTTTTGCCATAAGGGACGTGTGCTTTCTGGAGAGGAGAGAAAGTGAGAGGGATAGTGAGAAATTACTCCTGGGGGGATGGCCACACCTCAATCCCTTCATCTTTGTTCTCCTCCTGGGCTTTTGGGCATGTACACACATGCCCCCAGCATGATTTTCCAGCCGCCAGGTCTAGGACTCGAATTGCAGTTGGCCATGTGGGAGTCCAACATCATAGCCACTATGCCACCTCCTGGCCCCAGAATTTTAGTTTTCTATACTAATATTTTAGGGTGTAAAATATCATACTTTCATGCATTTAGAAGTTTAACCCTGCTTTTAAAATTCATTCAGTACATTCAGATCATTAGGAATACTATTTTTGGAGTCAGGAACAATTCTGTGATGGCTTACTTTATTAAAAACAATAACTGCTAATGTAATTAAGCAATTGAAGTGTGTGAAGAATTTTGCTAAGCATGACATAAATTAGCTGATTTAATTTCCCATCAGCCATAGAAAGTATTACAGTGAATAGTTTGAGAGACAAGGAAACCATACATCGGGAAGGTTAAGGAACGCTGCCCAAGTTACCAGGCAGTCTAACTAGAGACCTTAACCATGCCAGGATACAGCTCTTCAAGTAAACCACAGTTTCTTCAGGGGAAGAAAGACACATATATGCCCAAGTCAGTTAAATCACAATAATAGGGTTGTGGGATTAATGGTCTGAA
>NW_006159703.1:2898011-2950376 GCF_000334495.1 Tupaia belangeri chinensis
GTGTCTATACCACAGGTTCATTGAAGTAACCAATATTAAAATGAAACAGGATTCAAGATAGAATGATTCCTTACATTGTAATCCAAGGGAAACTTAACTCCATGTGAAAACATTGTTAGACAAAAACATAAGTAGGATGGGAATTTATCCTTAAATCTGGGATTTAGGTGCAACATGAAAATACACACATGTCTGTACAAATGTACATGTGTATATATACACACATGTACACACACATGCATACACATGCATGCATATGTATGTGCAGTCTTTCAAAAAGTTCATGTAAAATGCATATTATGAAAAACCACACATGGATTTCAAAAAATTTTTGCCCCAAAATAAGTTTGTATTTTACTTTCATTTTTTTGGCAAAGCTTTTGAAGTACCCTCTTACATGCATGTTTATTTTTTCAGGTTCTTTCCACCCAGCACTCTGAACTTTTCTTATCTAACAGCTGCCTTACCCTTCTTTTTAAAAAGAAAAGTTTTCTTACAACAGTCTAGGTTGTCTTATAAATGAGCAGCTTGCAAATCAAGGGTGTGATACTACATGTTGTAAAGAGGTATTAAGGCTGGAGATCTTATCCCTATCTTCCTTATGCTCCCGTGCCACTGGAGATTTCATTTATAATTTAGCATGATGAATTTTGAGCACTGAATAAGTTTTATATTGGCTATATGTGTGTGTACATGTACACATATGTGCATGCTTGTATATGTTGTATGAGAGAGGCACTGTGTGCACCATGAAGAAATGTATATGGATGCCATCTGAAGAGTACTACGGAAAGCTACCAACATCTCAGGGGTGAGGTGAGAGGGAGGGATGAGTCAGGTCAGGGACAGCATTTCCTGGCTGCCTACTCACAGGCCTGGTGCCAGAAGGTTTTATTTATTCCCTATGTTCTATCTAGTCTTCAGATTCATACGAAAGGATGCTGCTGCTGAGGCTGGTGACAAGACGTTTTTGGTAAGAAACTGATTAATTACAGGATTCTAATCTACTGAGGGCAAATACTCTGTTTTATTCACCACTGCATACCAGCATTGAATACAATGCCTGGCATAAAGTTCAGATCGAATATGTACTTGTTGAGCGAATGAGTGAATAATAAGTGGATGTAATACTTCATATTTATTAGGACAGATTATGCCAGAGAATCATCGCTCTCCTGGGTCACCAGGAACCTGGCAACCCAGACTGTACCATGGGATATTTTTAGATCCAAGGTTCTTTGATTCATTAGCAAATCCACTCTTGATATATTTTTTTAGGTGTACGTAGAGACATAATTCAGTCAACAGTATTTATTGAACTCTATTATTTGAACATTATCAGAGGGAATTGAGGGTGGTTCATTGAACAAGACAGCCATGTCCTTGTTCTCAGAGAGATTCCATTCTTATAGGGTGAGCAACAGCATAAACAAAGGTGTAAGATGACTGGTGGTGATAAATGCTGTAAAAAGCAGGGGGAGGGCATGAGAGCGATGGAAGAACACTGCATTGTGCACTCCCAACCATCTCCCCTGGGGAAAGACTTGCCCAGGGTTTAGAATCAGTTTAAAGAGGATTTACAAGTCCTGCCTCTATTAATAGATTGAAAACATCTCAAAGATTTCAATTTACCTAAGTCATGAAACTTTTTGGAAACTACTTTCTAATATTATTTCTAAGTACATTCAATGAGTGGCTAAGGGGATAAAAGGATGGAAACAGTGATCAAGAAAGTGATCTGCTAGAAGACATGATGGAGGGATTATAGTAGTCGACATGCTTTGCTGGTAAGCACGTTGTGTTCATTATATACATTTGTCAACAAAAGATTCCCAACCATAGGATTATTCTTATTCCCCTTTATGGTAAACAAGGCACAGAGAGGTTCTTTAAGTTACTGAAAGTCACTCAACTAGTCAGTGGAAAATTTAGGAGTAAATTTGTCCACCTGAATCTAGGGCCAAATTGTTCCCTTATACAGTGAAGCAAGCTGTTTCCAGAGTCCAAATTAATTTATTATGATTATTTTTAACTTGAGGGCTTGTGCATGCACCCTTCAGGGGGATATGGTCACACCACTATCTCTTCTCTATTATTCTATCGTGTTGAAACCTTGGGCACACATGCACACATGCCTGAGTGTTTTTCAACTACCAGGGCCAGGATTTAACCACAAGGCTGACCATGTGGGACCTAGCTCCCTCAACTGTCAGGCTATGGGGCCAGCCCCAGAATCCAAAACATATATGAGGAAATACTGCTTCTTTGAGAAATACGATGAAGTATGAATTTACAAACTCATGGGAATTTTTTTTTTTGGAGAGATTTTTGCTATAGGGCGTGTGCGCTCGCCAGAAAGACAGAGAGAGACAGAGAGATAGAAAGTGAGAAATCACCCCTCGGGGGGATGGCCACGCCGCAATCTCCTCTCCTCCATTCTCCTCTCAGGATCTTGGGCATGCACACACACGCGCCTGGTGTGAGTTTAAGCCAGCAGGGCTGGGATTCAAACCTCGATTGACTACATGTGAGTCCAGTGACATAGCCATTACGCTAACTGCTGGTCCCAAACTTATTGGAATTTAATGGTCGTCAGAAAAGTCATGACTTTTTCATAGTTTTCTGTTTTTCTATGCAAAAATTCATCATGACTTTTCTAATGACCCAATAAAATGATTTTTTAAAAAACAAACTACAAATTATATCATAAAAAGTTATGAAAGGTATCCCGCAAAGACCATTCTATTCCTTGATTACATCCAATTTCTTCCAGTCCCCAGGCCTGTGCATTTGCAGGTCCCATGCCTCAGTACTTTTCCAAAAGCTCTTTGCCTGGCTGGCTCTTTCTCATTGGGGAAGCCTCAGCTCAATTATACCTCTTCAGAGAGTCCTTCCCTGTCTGCCCCATGCCTCATAGCCTACCACCTCATGTCACTCTCTATACTTTGATCCTATTTTTCTTTTCATCCCAGCCATGTTCACTGTTTGAAAATTCCTGGTTATTGGGGCCAGCAGGTGATGTGATGGTTGAGGGCACTGGACTTCCAACATGGCCGATAGAGGTTCGAGTTCCAGATCTGGCTGCTTGCTCTCTCTTTCTTTCTCCCCCCCAACTCCCCGGTCAAATTAAAAAAAATAAAGTTCAGTAAAATAATAATTTTTTTAAAAAAGAAAAGAAAATTCCTGGTTATTGATATTTCCTGTGGTTGTCTGTTTCTCCCTACTAGTATGTAAACCCCTTGAGGTCCGGCCAGTAGCTGCTGTATTCATTGAAATTTCTCTAGAGCCTGACTGCCTGGTATGTCATAGAGACTTCAAAAACATTTGAATGAATTAATGCTATCCTTGGGATCTATAGATTCAGCTCTCAGGGGTTTTGTTTCTGGGGAGAAGTATGTCATGGCCAGTATCTGCCACCAGTCCATGCAGAATCAGAGCACTGGATGAAAAGAGAGGGTGCTGAAACTGAGGTCTGAAAAATACTTGCCGGTAGGCATCCATGTGATTTGTGACTGGAAGGCCACCAGAGGAGACTCACTATGAAACCCATTCACTGGAGAACAAATTTGGAAGGTATTTCTTCAGCCAGGTATACACAAGTTCATTATTTCAATTTCATCTGAATCTCCTCATTTATGTCTTACTTTATTCCAGTTTCCACCTTAATTTGGATCAGATCGAATGCCTGTCATGATTTATCGCCTGTCTTCTCCACCAGAACGTAAGGTCTGTGAGAGCAGGGATCCATCTGTGTTGCACAACACCGTATACTCAGTGTCTACAAACATGCCTAGCACATGGTGGGTGTTCAAGAATATTTAATAAGTGGACCAAAAAAAAAATGAGCCAACACTCAAGTTTGTCTATAGACAAAGACAGGTGGGAGAAAGAATGGAGCAAACTTTTATTGAATCCCTGCAAAGCCCCAGGCAATGGTCCAGATGCTTTTACATACCTTATTTCATTTGTTTACTTGTGAAGTTGCAAGCTTTGAAAGCTTACCTTTTAAAAAGCAAAAATATGCAACGTGGAAGATGCCTTTCTTCTTCCGCGTTGTAAAAAATCAGGTCTTGTTGGTCAAGTGGTACTTTAAATGAAGGTTGGGTTTCACTGGAAGCCTCAAACTTTAATCAATTCACCAAGGTCTGTGCTATGACCTGATAGTGCCGTATCAAATAAATAATGTTGTGTGCTGCCCAGAGCATCTCTGAGGATCAATAGAGAATTGTAACGAAAGCCTTGGCCACTGCTTCACCTAGAGGATCATTTCCATTTATCATCTCAGTGTGAATTTATCTGAATTGAAGCCAAAAATACAATTTCCAAACAGGAGACTAGAAATGACTACAAATAAAGTGAATTTGGAGGAGGTTGTTCCCAGCAGGCACAGCAAGCTTCACCTGGGTCAGTTAGACAGGGAAAAGTGCAAGCTGGCATAGTGTCATGTTTGAGACTGGAGTGGGAGAAACTACAGAACCAGCTCAGATCCTATCTGGCTGTCCCAAATCTCCAGCCTTGAGCTCTAAGCAGTCAGGGTTGGCCCAAAGTGGGGGAATACATATTACATACCCTGGCCCTGAGTTACCTTGTTAGGAACCCAATGTGCCAAGGTAGCACTTAGGAAAACGTTCTTGAAGGCTTAATAGCAGATAATAGACTTTCTGCTGACTCTGTGTGTAAATAGGGCCAATTTCAAAGACAAATGAGCTTCCTTTTAAAAACTGTAAAATAATAGTGCCATTACATGTTCCTTGCTCAGCCGTTTAAAAATATCTGGAAGCTACTTCTCTCCTGAGGACTTATCAAGACACAGGCCCGCAGTGCTGAAGAAAGTAGACTCCTGTTGTATATCCTTGAGGGTTTCTACTCTCTGCATAGAGTTTCTACTCAGGTCAGCACATTGTTCTAAAGTATTCACAGAACTATTAGGAATAGTCAAGCCACTTCCTGTGGGGCGCAAAGACCAAAACACCACAGTGAGGCAGACTGTCCCAGCTGTTTACACTAATTAGCTGTGGGAGCTTGCAGCAGTTCACTCAATCTCTCTGCAAGACAGTGGGTGGGATCTACACAGGGCTTCACTGTCTTCCAGCCCTGGATGTCTGGTTGATAAGAACTGCCAAGGAACAAGGGGGTACCCTCCCCTCCTCACGGGCTGTAGCATCTATTCAGCACACTGCTGTGGTACAGGAAAAGGAGAATAATGCTGCCCTTCTGCTTTTGAGTTCCCTTCTAACGCCTTTCTTCTAATAGGTACACAGCTTCAGTCTCTCCAACTAAGATTTAAAAGATCAGGGTGTTTATGAACAGCACATTGTGCCCCTTCCCCACCATTATCATTGCTTCTTTACGCTCCTTATGTAAGTCTAGAGTTTCCACATCTTGAATTAGGCAATGCAGGAGGAAGCCGTACAAATTTCAGTGGCGTTGCCTTTCCTTTGCATTGTTTTTTTTTCTTTTTAAATTTCTGTCATCCTAGGACAATGTTTCTTAAAATAGTGTACTAGAATTCCGCCTTTATTAGGTGCTAGAGTGCTTCTAGAAAATGGAAGTTTGTGGGCCAGCCTATAGTTTGGTGGTGAAGGAAGCCAGATCCCACATGGCTGGCCAGTGTTCAAATGCCACCCCATAGCTTGAAAAATATGTTGGGTGTATGGAAGTGTATGCCCCAAATTCCAACGGGGTCGGGAAATGGTGGGCAGGGGATTGTGGTGTGACCATGCCTCATTGGAGGGTACTCTCTTTCTCTCATAAGCACACATGCCCTCTTTATTTTTCTCTGTCTCACACAAGCACACGCAAAAATAAATAAATAAATAAAAACAAAATAGAGGTTTTCTTGAGCACCGCACAGGACCCAGTGATTTAGAATTTTTTTTGTTGGTGGGGGAGGGGGTGGATCTTCAATTCTACATTTTAAACCAAGTTCTCTAGGTAATTCCCATACATGCTAGCTAACATTTGAGAAACACAACCCCAGAAAGAAAGGGAGACAAAAAAATCCTATGGGTAATTCCACTTGCCGGTTGGGCTATTAATTGTGATTATTTCTTCATTTATTCAACAAAGCTTTGCTTTTCAGTCACTACTCTGTGCTAGACACAACCATGGCAATGCTAAACAAAGACATGAAGTACCTGCTCTTGTGGAGCTCATGGTCTAGCAAGGGGAAACAAACAACGAACAAAATGCAAATACGTACTCCATCGAAAAGTAGGAAGATACAGACAGTAAATGAAGGGCAAGTGACGGGAGGTGTGCTCTTTCAGAAAGGAAAGCCAATAGCAGAACGATCTTTGTGCAGACTTAAAATAAGTGAAGGAAAGTGTCACCTGACTGGGGAAAGAACATTCCAGGCAGAGACGCAAGCACAAAGGCCCCGTCTGGGGAGAGCATAGGTATATGGGACATCTGAGGAACAGCGTGGAGGCCCGCATGGCTGAAATGGCCCTAGTGAAGAAGGAAGTTACCGGAGATCATAGGGTGCAGGTCACTTCGGCCTCATAGGTCATGAGAGGACTTTAGAATTTCCTGAATAAAATGACAAGCCATCGGCTGGGCTCAGGTTTAAACAGAGACATTACACAGTTTGAACAGCTACTATCTTGTAGCTTGCTTACTTAATTTCTAGGCTGCAACATACTGTATAGTACAGATTGGTGGGAATGAGACAATGATTAATAGTGATATTATACCTTTATTTACTTAAAAATATTTATCATCATTATTATTTTTTAATTTGCTACAGGGAACGTATGCTCACCAGAGAGACACAAAGAGAGAAATAGAGAGAGAGTAAGCCACCAGGTCTAGGATTCAAACTGTAGTTGGTCATGTGAGAGTCCAGCTCCTCAGCCACCATGCCACCTGCTGACCTCTATACCTTTATTTTTATTCCAGTCTGTTTTCTATTTATGTTGTGACTTCCTGAGGGCACACCAAAATAGGTATTCTGCTTGAGAGAATTGGAGCAAAAAGTAAGAAATCTTTGCTAAGGAAGTGTTATGAACTAACTGTTACCCCAGCAAATCCATAGCTTGAGACCCTAACCCCCAATGTGGTATGTTTGGAAATAGAGTCTTTAAGCCAAGTAATGATTATTAAATGAGAAAATTAGGGATGAGGCTCTAATCCAACAAGACTCTTACAAAAATAGGAAGAGACACCAAGAGAGTCCACTCACAGAGAAAAAGAGTGTGTGAAGACACAGTGAGAAGGCAGCCATCTGCATGCTAAGGAGAGAGGTCTCATGAGAAACTAACCCTGCTGGTGCCTTAGTCTTTGACTTCCAGCCTCCAAAACTCTGAGAAGATCATTTCTGCTATTTAGGCCACCCAGACTCTGATGTTTTGTTACAGCAGTCCTAGCAGATGAATGTAGGAGGGTAGAGGTGGAAGATCTTCATTTGCTTATTTATTCACATATTAATTTAATCAGTCTTTACTGGGTGCCCAGAATGTGAGAGGCACTGCACTGCAGCTTTATACATATTATTTAATTTCACAGTGATACTGTGGTATCCATCACCTAACAGACTGAGGCAGTCAATTGGTGGAGGAAGTATTAGCCCTTGGATTCAAGGGCAAGACTGCAACCACAAAGCCTGTGCTTTAACCCTCATATCAGGTGGAAAAATGAAGCTCTGGAGCCAGCCTACCTGGGTTCAAGTCTCATTCTTGCTGTTGGCTAATCTTGTAACCTTGGGCAATTTCCTTGCCTTTCAGGGCCTTAGTGTTCACATCTGTGAAATGGGGCTAGTACAGGTTTTCCACTCACTGGATTGTTCTTAGAAATAAAACAGTTAATTCATTAAAACATTTAGAACATGGTTAGGCTCCTGGCTGTACGTGAAGTGATTGGCGGATACTTGAAATTTGAAATCTGTAGGTTCTACAGGGTATAAAAACCCTCCTCATACACGTAGAGTGTTGTCATGTATAAAAAGGTCTCAGATTTCTTATTCGGTAGGTCTAAGAAATAGATTTCATCTCATTTTAAAGACCTAGGCATAGTTTGTGTTTTCCAGCACAGAACTGCTAGATTTGGGAGGGAGTGAGCTCTCCATTGCTCTCTCTCTCAGAATGTCAATGTGGGGGTTTAGTCAACTATGGAGGGCTAGACTAGATGACTTCAGAAGTCTTCTCTTAAATAGAATTTCTATTGGGTCATCAGAAAAGTCATGACATATTCCTCCATAGTAAAACAGAAAAATACTTATAACTTTTCCAATGACCCAATAGGATTCCTTTCAATGTAGGTGGAAATAGGTAGCCAAAGACCTGGCTCAGTGTTTTTTTTTTTATTTTAATTTTTATTTTTTAGCTGAACTATGTTGCCAATAGTCAGGGCTTGAATTCACAGATTCACAGTAGCAAACATATCCCCTTGTTTGGCTAATGCTGCCTGCTTAGGCTCTGCAGATTTTACATTTCAGATTCCCACCTAGATGCCTAAACATCCTACCATCGAGGCTGTAGACCTATGTAAAGGGGGGGTTAATAATTCAAGTAGACATGGTTTCCTAATCTTTGCTTATAGGACAGACTTTTTTGGGGTTGGCTCTCTCCAGAGAGGGCCATTTTGCAGTTTATATATGAATATATATATATAGCTGAGCATACGTAAAACTCTATCTAAAGGCTTTGACACTGCAGCTATATCTTAATGAATAAACATGATATGAAAACATTCTTGTGGTTCTGTCCTAAGTCTTTTTCTTTCCTTCTAAATATCCTGCTTTTCAAGTGCTATGTCTGAAAGAGCAAACTCACTCCTATGCCTGGAAAAGTTCCTGCCTCTTCCAAACCAAGCACAGTATGTACCTGCCACTGGTCACTGAGAATAAAAATGTCATTGGATGTCAAGACAACGGACAGGTTTCTGTGTTCACAAGGCTGTTCTGTTCAGACACAGCCATGAGCCCAGGAATTTGAGGCATACACGGAGCCATCTACAAGTCTACTGTAATGTCATGGTAAGAACTGTTTTTAGTAACCACATCTCTGTTTTCCATTTCCCACTTCTTGAAATACGTCCATCCATTCTTGGTCTCTCTAATCTGTTCTCTGCTCAGTAGTCAGAAAAATATCTTCTTATGCTGAAAATTTACACTCTTCTATAATTTCCAGTTGTTCTTTAGATTAAGACCAAATCCCATAATTTGTGGTGCAGAGGCACTCAGGGTTATGTTGCTCCAGAGTCTTGTTCACCATTGGACTCACATCCGGTCTCTATCCCAACCACAATGACATTTCTTCAGAATCTTGTAACTACCATGACCCTCTGATAATGGGGCCTTGGAAATATCCTCTCCTTTTCTTGGAAATCCTCTCTCTCATTTTACTTAGTTAAATTCTACTCATCTTTCAGATTTCAGCTTGAGTGATTTCTTCAGGGAAGCCATTCTGATCTTCCTAGGCACAACAAAACCCTATTAGACCTTGTCCTAAGGTCATGTCCTTGCCACTGCAGCATTTGTCAGTGTGCATTCCTTTATGAGATTAATTTGTTTTCTTTCCAGAATAACAAGAACTACATCTATTTTTGTCACCTGTGAACCCTTCGCCCAGATGATCTCTGACACATGATAGAGATGTTCCTTATGAGAATTTGTCATTTTGAATAAATACATTAATAAGTGAATAACTTCTCTTGAAAAAATGTGCACTGAATCTACTCCTGAAATTTCTGGAAAAGTGACATTCTCATGTATCAACAATAGGACCCAGAGCAGGCTTTTTACATGCATCTTTGAAGCCCTGTATCTATTTGCCTCCTGTTTGCTTTTCCTCCTAACTGTGCTTTTGCAGACACTTGTGAAGATAAAGGCCTCGACATCTCAGCCCATCTCTTCTCCCAGCTCAATCTGCCAGTGAAGAAACAATGACTCACAAAACTAATGGGCCAGTCTTTCTAATGATGGCAATGATTTCACCGCCGGTGATTCTTCTATTAGATTTATAAAATTGAGTCAAAATGAAGACATTGCCTCAGGGCACAAGTACCAAAGACAAAAAAAAATGGACCCAGAAATACAAATCAAAACAGCAACGACCAGTGTATGTTGTAAGCAAACACCATCACTAATGGTGATGTAGGTTGAAAGAATCAAAGAGGAAAAACAGAAGTTCCTCTGGATGGAAATATGGTGAAGTAGGGTGAATCCAGGATTTGCAATCAGAGAATCCTAGTGTTCCACTGGTAAGATCTGAACAAAGGTACTTTCAAGGTAAGTACAGGCACCATCTTCTAGGCAGCTACCAGGCACATTCCATTTAATGTCTTTCATCTTTACAATAAACACAAAGAGGAAGCATTTCCTTTATATAATTTTCATTTTAAATGAAAAAAAAAACCAGATATGGAGGATAAATAATTAAGCCATAACTGGAGTTCTGGTTTACCTGATTCCAAATCCAAAGGCATTTTCAATGAAATATTTTATCTCATCCATTCTCTCTCAGTAGTGTCACCTGTAAAATGTGGCTAATAGGGGGCCAGTAGGTGGTGTGGTGGTTAAGTCGCTGGCCGCTCACAAGGTAGACTGCAGTTGGAGTCCAGAACCTGGTGACTTGCTTTCTCACTTTCTCTCTATCCCTCTCTAATGAGCACATGTACCCTGTAGCAAATCAAGAAATAACAATGATAAATAATAAAATTAAATAATTATTTTTTTAAATGTGTCTAATACCATGCTGGACTGTTAGTAATCGTCATCTCCACTTGATAACACATAGACAATCCCTAGTGCACAGTTGCTTCCATTAAACATTAGTTTTTGTATGTCTTAATTCTTAACAGCTGGTAAGTTCCTTTAGATTTTATTGGAACTCCCCCGAATAGGTTACTGCTACCAGCTTTTGCTTTATTATGGGAAGATTCGAAAAGGGCCCATATCACCTAACCCGACACCAATACCACCAGACGTTATTCCATTCCCATTTGACTGTGAGCACAGCAGGCTTAGTCTAGGTCCCAAAGGACAGCAATTCAGAAGAGGATTGGAATCTATGTGTTACTAGACCACTGGCCTAGAAGTCTTCGCACCACCCCATTGTATCAAAGAACACAGGCAGAGTTGATTCCTGGGGTCTCTGCTAATATGAAGAGTTGTTAATAATGACAGTTAACTGTGTGTGTGTGTGTGTGTGTGTGTGTGTGTTTGCTGGAAGGTGAGTGTGCTTGTGAGAGAAACAGAGAGTGAGGGAGAGGAGAAACCACCTTACCCTCCCATGGAGAATGGTCATGCCACGATCTCTTCTCCTCCATCTCTCCCTCCTTTTTGGATTTAGAGCATGTGTGCACATGTACCTCATGTGTTTCTTAAGCTGCTGGGTCCAAGAATTGAATGGCATGGTCAGTCATGTGGGACCTGGCTACCTTGTCCACTAGACCATGAATGGGGCAGGCCCTTTTATTTCTTATTTTTTTAAAGAAAAGGTCTCAACTTGTCATGATTCTCCAGCTTGAGTTCCAGTTAATCCCTGAGTAGGTGGGATTACAGGTGTATGCTACCACACCCAGTATTATTTTAGGGTAGGCCAGGAAACCAAACTAGGCTTTCTGCATTACCTCAGCCTGTGAGTCTAGAGTGCACTACCACAGCTGGGCCATAACAGCTAATTTATACTAAACACTGATCTTCACTGGGCACCACACTAAATGCTTAGTATGGATTATCATATTTACTCACCAGAGCAACTCTCTGATATGCATGCATAATTTTTATCCTGCCTTTTTATGGGGAATAAAACTAAAGTTCAAGAAATTAAATGGCTCTCTATGTTAAGTAGATGATTTAGCCGATACCTGAATATAAACTCTTGAAGCAATTTCACAGCTACCTTGAAGCAGACAAATGTTCGATAGAGTTCCATTGAATTCCTAAGTGGATGACAATGACCTTGATTCTTCCTAGGACAGCAGCTTTTATGCCAGACATCAGAAGCCTTGACCAAAAGCAGCCTCTTTTGGGCTGCAGGATATTACTCTGTCATTTCAGAGGCACCCAACCAATCAATCTTTTCCTTCCAGAGTACTTCCCTTGAGCTTTGACTGCTGTTCAGTTCCTACCTCTCACTGTACATAAGATGTTCCTGGGAATCTTTATTTATTTTTTAAAAATTTAGAGTTTTTGATTATAGGGTGTGTGTGCTCGCCAGAGAGAGAGAGAGACAGAGATAGTGGGAGGGAAAGTGAGAAATCAACCCCCGGTGGGATGGCCACATCACAATGTCATCTCCTCCATTCTGTGGGATCTTAGGCATGCATGCACACGCCCGTGGTGTGATTTTCAAGTTACTGAGTCCCAGACTTGAACCATGGTCAGCGGTGGGGGAGTCCAGCGCCTTAACCATCACGCCATCTGCTGGTCCTCTCCTGGAAATCTTAAAAATGAGGATTTCTGGGCCCCCTTCCAGGGAATCTGATTCAATAGGCCTGTGGCAGGGCCAGTCACATGTACTTCCACAGGTGGTTTTCAGACACAGCCAGGCTTCAAATCTCCTGTTAGGCTCCCCTAGGCTGTGTGCATATACCTTTGCTTTCTCCTGCTGGACTGAGTTTCTTAAAATAGGGATGAGTCTTTTTCATCTTTTAATTTATAGGCAGTATTCTGGGACAGATAGAACCTGGACGCTGGAATAGGCATCTGGGCATCAATTCAGATCAATTTAACTGTCTGGTTTTGGGTAAGTTACTAAACTTTTCTATACCTGTTTCCTCCTCTGTAAAATGGGAAAAATTAATCATACCTATGATTTTGTGTGAGGTTTATGTGAGCAAGTAATTAAAAAGTACTCATTATAGGGCCAGGCATATAGAAAGCCCACAATCAATGCTAGCTATGTAGGTAGAGAAAAAAAAAATCAACCAACACAAAGCGATTAATATAAGCACAGTGGGGGGACAGAGAAGAAATAACATTATGTTCCTTTCATTGACCATTCACAGGTATTATCTGGGTATTTCACAGCACAATTTTTTTTTGACCCTCATAACAATCCCTTGATATGTCATTATTAGAGAAGGAAATAGACCCACTGAGTAACTTAAGATTACCTAATAGGTAACTATCAGTTTAAGACTAGAGCTCCGCTCATCTGGTTTCAGAGCTTTTTTTTTTTTTTTTTTTTTTTGGGTAATTTTTGCTCTAGGGCACATGGCCTCTTGGAGACAGAGAGACAGAAAGCAAGAATTTACTCCCCAACCCTCTCCACCCACCCTGCCTCCCACCCAGGAGGATGGCCACACCGCAATCACTTCTCCATTTTCCTCCCAGTATTTTGGGCACATATATATACATGCTTATGGGAGTTTTAAGTCTCTGGGTCCAGGACTCAGACTGTGGTCAACTACGTGAGTTCAGTGACATAACATTATGCCGCCTGCTGGTCCCTCAGAGCCCATTTTTTAAATTACTGAGATATGGTAGGGCCAGCAGGTGGCATGGTGGTTGAGGCAGCTGGGTCCCATATGACTGACAGTGCAGTTGAATCTTGGACCCAGCACCTTGAAAATCACCCTGGCATGTGTGCCTACATGCCCAAAATTTCAAGGGAAGAATGGAGAAGGAGGGATTGTGATGTGGCCATCCCCCTGGAGGGTGATTGCTCACTTTCTCTCTAACCCTACCCCCAGTGAGCATACTTGTCCTTGTGCTCTCTCTCTTGCTCGCTCTCTCTGTATAAACTTTCATTTATACATCCATTTATTCAATCCACACGAAGGAGAAAAGGCCAAGAAAGGATTCTCTGATAAAGAGACATTTGAGTGATAGATGTGATAAGAGGTGACTGAATGCTGGATATTTTTAGGAAGTTATGCCCAGAGGATTTATCACAGAATTGGAAGAAAGATGTAAGAGAAAGAGAGAAATTAAGGATGACTCCAAGGTTTGGGGCTTGAACAGCAAGGATGATGAAATGCCCTCTTATTTTTTAGCAGGAGGAGAATGCTAGACAATAGGGTTTGGGGGAAGGATTGAGAATTCTGTTCAGAGATCTCTGTTGTCATCCACATGGCAATGCTGGGTAGGCAATGGGTATACGGTACAAGGTGAGAAGTCGGAGCTGGAAATATAAGCTACAATGATACTTTTAAAGACCATAGGAATAGATGCTACTTCCTATGAACAAATATACATTAAGAAGAGGACTGGGCCAGCAGGTGGCATGGTGGTTAGGAAGCTGGACTTCTACATGGCTGACCATGGTTTGAGTCCTGAATCTGGCATCTTGCTTTCTCACTTTCTCTCTCTGTCTCTCTGGTGAATTGAAAAAAATAATAATAAAGAAAGTTAAATAATTTTTTTGAGAGGTTTTTGCTATACGGTGCGTGCACTCACCACGAAGACAGGAAGCGAGAAATCATTCCCCAGGGGAGATGGCCACACTGCAATCACTTTTTCTCCATTCTCCTCTTGGGATCTTGGGCATGCACACAGATGTGCCCAGTGTGAGTTTAAGCCACTGGGTCTGGGACTCGAACAGCCGTCAACTACATGGGAGTCCAGCAATGTACCCATTACACTATCTGCTGGTCCCAAATAATTCTTAAAAAATAAAAAGAGGACTGAGCCTGTCATAGTTTCATTTCAAAAATGGGATTTAAAAAAGAAAAAAAAAAAAAAAAAACAGCGGAGTCTAAGGGCTGGTCAGAGAGGGAAGGAGAAGGAATAGGGACAAAGGTTAGCCTGTCAGGAAGGAAGTGGCTGTGGTCCTTGTTGGTGCTACTGAGAGTAGTCATAAGAGGAGGCCTGGCAAAGGGCAACTGGACTTGTGAGTGCGGTAGTCACTGGTGACTCTTGCAAGAATGACTTTGATAGAGTGAGGGAAACAGCCAATCCAGAGAGAAGGGATGGTGACAGGGAGAGGACATGACTCTCCCAAGGCATTTTCTGACTTTTTATAAAAGTGTATTTCTTTTGAGAGAGAGAGAGAGCGAGCTCACATGGTCTGTCGCATGACCCACATGCCCACCTGGCCCAGCCTTCTCAGCCAGCCAGGACCATGCATTCCCACACCCACATGTACAGGACACCTGGAAAACTAAACCCTCAATCTTCTATGTGGATCAAGCGATGCTTGAGTGATGCGTTACCACAGTGTCACTGAGCCAGCCCTCTTTCAAAACAGTTTTTGAGAAATGGAGCTGGGATGAGCTGAAGGAAGATACAGGCTTATGAGATCAGTGTAGATGAAATGATTTACAACATGTTTGTGGACTGAAAAAAAATGATCCTGCAGAAAGGGAAAACTTGGTGCTGATATACAAAGGGGGACCAAGAGCAGGATGATGTGCTTGAGTGGGGGAGGTTGAGACCAGCTGAGAGAGAGAGTGTGGCCTTACAAGACCTCAGGGACATATCTATTGTATGTAACATTTCAAACATGTATTTAAAACACGAAGCAACATGCAACAAAGTGAGCTGTGTTTCACTTAGCCCCTACAATAACCTCTTGGGGTAGGTATTGCTCTGTTCATGTTACAAAGAAACATAGCCTGCCTCTGGAAAGACTTTAAATGTAGGTGTGCATTTGTGCAGATGAGAGAGAAGGACAAGAGAATGAGTAGTTGGGGAAATCATTGGCTAGAGGTGCATTTGATGTGGCTATGAAGAGTGGGTTGGCCATAAATATAAGGAAAGACTGACAATTTTAAAAACATGAAGAAGAAGAATTTCATAAATATAAAAAAGGCAGGCAATACAGCAATGAATCCATCAGCTTGTACCCTGGAACCAGACCACATGAGTTCTAATCCTAGCCCTTGTACTTAATAGCTGTGTAACTCAAAGAAGTTATGTAACTTCTCTGTGACTCGATTTTTCACATTTAACAGTGTTTACCTCATAGAATTGTTGTGAGGGACACACACACACACACACACACACAGATTTATACTTTATCATATACACACAAGTGGAATTGTGCCAGGCAAATTATAGGTACCATATGTTTTACTTATTTTATTATTATTATTATTTTATGACATAATAGCTAAAAATGTGAATTTTTTCCTGTGTGTGTGTGGGGTGTGTGTATGTGTAGATTTCCAGCAAATCTGCTTTTGGGTGTCATTAGAAGATACTCCCCTTCAAGCTGTTTCTTACTCTTGAAGGAGACTTACTGATAGAAGGTGGTGAGTCTGTTCATTCCCTCTCCCATTCAGTTCTTTGTTTAAGAGGAAAAGTATGCAGTAAGTCTGTGGCAGCATTAAAAAAAATTCAAAATTGGAGAGATTATAGGAATTTTTTCTTTATTTTCTGTTATTTAAGTTACCATTATTAAATAATTTGAGTATCAACAATATGCTAGCTACTTTTTTTAATTATTTAAAATGAATTAAGGAAAAAGCATTTAAATTCTTTTGGAAGGACTTTCTGTAGGCCTTTCAGATCAGAGAGAGACAGTGTTATTGAACAGTGAACCCAAATTCAAGCTCTTGCACCTCCACCCTCTGGCCCTAGACTCCAGAAACTTCTCCACCACTTGGTCTTCCAAGCACAGCACACAACTGCTGTGAAGATTCAGTACCCTGCCATTTCCCAACCTTGGCCCTGGCTCTTCTCTCTCCTTGTCATACCCATCCTAACTGGTCTTTTGGGTGAAATTCTTATCCCTTAAAACCCAAGCATCAGATCCAACAGTTCAATTTCTGAGTATATCCCCTCAAAATTAAAAGCATCAACTCAAGCAGGTATCTGCCCACCCATGTTCATAGCAGCATTATTCACACAATCATTGAAAGTTAAAAACAACCCAGATGTGCATCAATGGATGAATAGATAAGCAAGAGATGGTATATACAGTCAATGGGATATTACACAGCCAATAAGAGAAAGGAAATTCTGACCCAATCTCATGGCTAAACCATGAAGACATTATGCTAAGTGAAATAAGCCAGTCACAAAAAGATGAGTATGGTATCATTCCACTTACATGAGGTACCCAGTATAGACAGATTCAGATTCACAGAGCCAGAAGTAAAGGTGGTTGCTAGAGACTAAACGGAAGTTAGAAGAATAGAGAGTTGTTCGGGGGTGGGGGTGGGGGAAGAGTTTCCATTTTGCAAGATGAAAAAGGTTCTGGAGATGGAAAGTGGTGACCATAGAGCAACCATGAGAATGTCCTTAATGTCACTAACCTATACACTTAAAAATAGCTAAGATAGCAAATTTTATGTGTATTTCATTATAATTTAAAAAATTTTTAAAACAGAAGAAAAAAAGAAAAGAAGAGTCTCTTGAGCTTTTATTTTAAAACACAGAAGAAAAAAAAGAAAAGAAGAGTCTCTTGAGCTTTTACTCAGTGCCCAGCTCTAAGCCAGGGTACAAAGACTAAAGAGGAGAGGGCAGAATCCTCGTGCCTATGGTGTTCCTGGTCTCAGGACACAGGCCTGTGGAAAGACCGTTCTTCCTCACATGGACACTCAGGAGGAAATGTGAAGCGTGATGTGAGGTTTAAGAGCATTGGCGTAAGAGTCAGAGAATTTAGTCTTGAGTCTTGGCTCTGCTGGTTTACCCACGGCAGCCGTGGCAAGTTTTATCCGAGTCAGTGTCCTCATCTGTAACATGGAGATGATGGCATCAGATATGGAGAGCGCTGTGAGGAGCAAACGAGATGCCACAGGTCCAGCACTTAGCATGCAGCCCGCGGGCCCCAGGTGCACCTGCTGTTTCTCCTTCTCGTTCCTTCTTCCCCATTATTGTGGCTTGTGTGACTCATAATTACAGCGCCTGCTTTGGAGTGGTTGAGGATGTCTTCCTAGAAGGACTTGAGCTGAATTTTCAAGGGTTTTGTGGTATGAAAATGTGGCAAAAAAAAAAAAAAAATTCAGCTCAAGGAAAGAGTGTGTGGCAAGGCACATTACCCTTGTCTCAATAAGAATAAAATGTCCCTGCTGATTTTTTAGATAACCAATAAAAGGCCCTGATGCCAAATGAGGTAAAACAGAAAGTATCAGACAAAGTATCTTTGTTTCACGGGCTCTTTCGTTCCTGAATTTTTGGTTCTTCTCTGTCCTATCTCATAATGGTTTTCCTTTGGCTGTGACTGGAATTTTGTTCCTCCAACCTTGGAACCAATTTTTGGACAAATCATCCCCTACTAAGATAGAGTTTGTGCTCCTTTAACAAGGGCCACAGACAAGGGAAGATAGTCCTGTTGTCTTCTCTAAACCCAGATCGCACATCAGCACAATTTGATTGCTTGCTTCTGCTTGCATCCTCCTATGTCAAGTTATTAAAAAAAAAAAAAAGGCACTGCGACAAAACTGACCCTTTAAAATATGACTACAGAAACATCCCCCACTTGCCACGATGAAAACAACTTGCATTCATATAGGAATTTGAAAATTTCACTGTGCTTTTCACATGTTGTAAAAATGTATCCATATGGGGGCCAGCAGGTGGCATGGTGGTTCCGGTGCTGGACTCTCACATGATCAACTGTGGTTCAAGTCTCAGATCTGATGGCTTGCTTTCTTACTCTCTCTCTCTCTCTGCATCTCTTTGGTGACCATACATGCCCTGTAGAAAAATTTTTAATTAATAATAAAAAATAAAAATTTAAAAATAATTCATATATATAAATGTATCTATACAGCAGCCTTGGTATTTGTCATCCTTTCATTCAACAAAAATTTACTGAGTAGTGTTCAGTACATAATATTGTTCTAGTGATGGAGGTATAGCAGAGGGGAGCACTGCAGTGGATCGTACTCCCATGAAGCGTTCAGTACAACAGGAGAACAGACAGTAACAGAATGGCTACATCAGTTTATTCAATGACAAATTAGGATAAGTGCTTTGAAGTAAAGAAACCCAGTTCTTTAAAAGCTGTGACTAGCTGAATGTCAGTGATGGGTTCTTAGCTTGAGCTGAGTTGTGGGCTTGAGTTAATAAGACAATGGGGAAGAGGGAAGAGAAAAGCATCTCTCAAAACCTGTGATTGAGAGAATGATGAAGAACCAAGGAAGGCCTGTGAGGCTGGAGGCCAGGCAAGATGAAAGATGTTATAAATCAGGCAGGGATCAGAATCTATGGGGCTCTGTTGGCCATAAGGAACCACTGAGAAGTTTTATATCAAAGTGTGTTTGAGAGGATGGGGTAGTAAGATGATTATGTTTAAAAAAAAAATCATTCTGACTGCTATATGAAGAACCAAATGTCAATCAGATGGATAATAAAAAAACAGGCTTGAGGTCTGCAAGTGAGAGAGGAAACCAAAAAGGCACTAATGTTTGTGAACTACATACTCTTTATTTTATTAAAGCATAACTTATTTAATTTTATTTATCATTATTATTATTTAAATTTGTTATAGAATATTTACACTCATCAGAGAGATAGAAAAAGGGAAAGTGAGAAAGCAAACCACCAGATCCAGGACTTGAACCATATTTGGCCATGTGGGAGTTCAGAGCCTTAACCACCACACCACCTGCTGGCCCCAGTGAACCACATATTCTTGATTTACTCTATAAACAAATGTATTCCTATATATAATGTGTACTTAGATAAAACCTTGGACATAGTAAGTAACATATATATGAAGACTGATTATTATTATTATTACTATTATGATTAACACCCTACATATGGCATTCTGAAAGTATTCTCTTTGCTGTCGTTTTAAGGAGTATTGTTATCCATATTTAACAAATGATGAACCTGTGGCTCATTCGTTAAATATCTATGTAAATCATCCAGTTGACATGTGGCAGAGCTAGGAATCAAAGTCAGCATCTTTCTACATTGGAAAAACAATGTCAAAGCAAAGCTGGAAAAAACACCCAAGTATTCAGAGTATAATGGCTCTGGTCTGTAAGAGGCCCAGGAACTGTTGAAGCTCTTCAAGTGGTTTTAGAGTCACTCTTAAGGAGATTGTTGGGGTTACTTGTATTTATTTAACTTTCACAGGGATATTCACAAATTACCCATTCTCTGCTCTTCCAGTTAAATAATTCGTAAACTTCACAGCTATAATTTTTCCAGAATAGACCGCAGAGTAACATGATTGCTGATTATATAAAAAGAAATATACTCTCTCTCTCACACACACATATAGAACACAAACTCAGGCTCATTTTGACATGTTTTCCTCCTCAAACTTTAAATAACTAGTTTTTGGTGACATAGTAATGTATTTGAGGAAACTACTCATTGCTTAAAATACTGGTATAAATAAAGAAAACTTGAATATCTAAGAAAACACACGGAACTCAAAAACAGCACCTATCATGTGCTGAGCTTTACAAAAAACTTAAACTATTACATTTAACTCTCAACATCCATTGAGACAGACATTACAACAGTCAACATCTCTATTTTCATGTTATAGATAGAACCAGGCCTAGAGCAATGAAGTGTTGTGGCCCTGCTTGCTTGGCTTCTAATTCATGCCTTTTCTACCATGTCCCAGTGCCTTGTCCGTGCTGTTAATATCTTACATTATCTTTACCCATTGTCTGTATTAGGATTTCAACAAATTTAGATACATATCTCCCCACCCCTCTCACCTAAAATCTGGTGGTAGTGGTGAAGCAGAAATCGTTTGCTTTGGCATAAACAAAATGAGGTTTCCATTTTGATGGACTAAATCAATTCGATTTGATTTAAGGAACAGTTTTAAAAGGTGCTCATTGTACTGGTGTTTTTGTCTTATTTTTTAATAAGATATTTAGTTTGATTAATATACAAAAAAAAAAAAAAAAAAAAAAAACAGATGAAGAGGCCAAGTATTTGGGTTCTCAAAGTCCCAAGCTGGGAGGAGAGGGCAGGAGAACCAATCAGAAATACAAGTCACTGAGGCAGCTTCCTGTGTGGGCTTAGGTCTACTATTTGGAAAGTTCTCCTGGAGATTTGGATCCATGTCATCACCATTTCTCCCTTCCCCTCAATATGTATAGGGATTTCTAGGTTTCTCCCTATGAAGAAGAATTGATTTTTCAATGGGTCATTTCTTTTAGCTACTCATATATTTTTTAAGTTAAATACCCCATTGTGAAAAAGAAATCTATAAGCTATCAAAGTCTAGGAAAAATACCATCTTTAGTATCAATTCAAGGATGAATTGTCTACTCCCTTTTCCCAGAGCACTCATTGAAAATCACCGTACAGTACATCATGTGGGTATTTCATTCGATATATGGAGCTCCAGACTCAGGCTCCTACTTTTGGGTTTTCAGAGCAGCCTGGTCACCAGCTTGGTTCCAGAAGCGTGTGACTGGACCTGAGGTGAAGCCACCACCGCACCTTCCCATCCTCTGCTCTGTTAATCAAATACTGCTTGTAGGATAGTCCCCAAGGCTGAAAAATATTCAGCCAGTTGCTTTGCTTGAAATTGCTTTTGCCAGGATATGTCAGATCTGAAGAAACAGGCAAATCACGTACAGAAGATGCAAGAGGAACTACCAAGTACAGAAATGTCAAATCCTGCAGTGCTTAGTTGAAGGGAATTGCCCCAATGTTTATGAAGCATGCACACACGTGCACCCAGAAAGTACATACATATGTATGCATATCATGCTAGGTTAGAACGCAGCAGAGAAGGTCTCCCAAAGGAACAAGAACCAGGGAATGTATATGAGACTCGGCTTACCGTCCCTTTAAAGTATTGACTTAGGACGCCCCCAAACCACATTTCAAGCAAGTGCTGAAAGTCAGCTGTGTTCCTACTTCTCTGTAACCCAAGTACAGGCTCCAAGTGAACCAGTTCAACAACCAACACTCCACCGTCATGTACTGAGCTAATTCTATTTTGCTAATTGCTTTCTTGGGCATGCACCAAGTTATTAAACAGTGACACAACAGAAAGCTTGGATAAATGTCTGTGGCAGCACCTACTGAAATCTTTCTTTCTTAGTCCTAGTTCCAGTGACTTGTTTGCATGTTAAATAGAACAAGGGAAACTGGCAAAACATCTCTGAATTATGTTCCATTCTGCTCCGTCGGCTTTGAGATTACCTTTGCAACATTATCATCCTGCTCATCAGAAAATACTTCTCTTTTCTTATACAAGACAAGAGTGATTTTAGAAGCAGATCTAAGTCTGTCAGATACAAGCTTTTGCCAGGAACGACAGTCATCTACTAACCACAGAAAGCAGCGTCAGCAGAACCTGTGGGAAGTCAGACACCAGCCCACTTTTTCCCACCCACCCAGACACTCTCCCTCTCTGGTCTGTACCTTCTGTGTGGCAGCTGGAAGAGAGGATGGTGTTCGGAGGTCTGAAGATGTAAGGCAGGTAACGAGAGAAGCATTTCATCTTCCAAATAAAAAATAAAAATCTAAGTAAAAAAGCAGTCTCCTGAATCCATAAGGATTCTCTCGGCCTTTAGAGCTGGCTACATCACCAATATGTTTATGTAGGTTCTCTCCCAGATCTGTGAAGCTGGGAAGCCCGAGGAATAACTGGAGAAGGGTCCCATTTTGCCATCAGCGCCAGGAAACACTGCCTTACATTTCTGCATGCAGCTCAAACTCAGAAGCCCCCAAGCAAGCCGGGATATAGCCTCTTCATTGGCTGAAGCTTCTCCGAGCAGGATTTGCTGAGTAAGTCAGTCCTGCCTTGTAAACACACGCTGAAATGCTCAGCCTGAAACCTCTACCTTTTCCCGTGTGGTCAGTTTCTCTGTTAGCAATAGAAATCCAGCAGGATATGGGAGTCGTGAGGATAAGTGACCATCTCTTATTTAGCTGGAAGATCAGATGGAACAAAGACGGCATAGTGTTCCGCCCTGGAGAGAGAGGGCTGTTAAAAAGAGCCACCAGTAATGCCATGGATCTCAGGAATATTAAAGTACAGTGCAATGAAATGGGTCTCTGTCCTTGCTTAATCTAGATTTAGTTCTATTTTTTTTTTTTTAATACTAAAGCCCAAACAATAGGACCATTTATTATTTAGGTGAAGCCCCAAGCTGGTTGAGTGGTCGGTGACACAGGGCTAACACAGACAGATTCTGTGCACCACTATGGCTTCTTTGATTTTTCCTAACCAGCTTTAACACTGGACAAATAACTTAGTTCTGAGTTACCTGCTGTACAAATATGAAGCCTCAACACAGAGGGACTAACCCCTAGGGAAATGACCCCCTTATCAGCCATGTACCCTGAAGGCAGGAAGTAAGTAGATCTAAGGATTATCCAACTTTATCAAAACTAAACTGTCACTGAAATGCCAACTGAGACAGAGAGAGGCAGAGACAGAGAGGGAGCGAGATTATTAAATGACCAATCACCAAATACAATTTGGGACGGCAGATTGGTGGTTTGGGCTCATGGAATAATAATGGCTTTGGAAACCTTGTCACCAGGAGACAAGCACAGCGCTTCAGTTCGGGATTTATAAATTCTGTCAAAGAAACTATTGTGTATGATGAAGAGAAAAAGGCAAATGTCCTTTGTGCTACATTCAGAGACACAAGGAAATGATTTAGTCAGTAAAAGAAAACCAATATTCCCCAAGTGGAATTTTTTAAAGAAGAGTTATTTATTTAATTAATTTATTATTATTATTATTATTATTATTATTAAATTTGCTAGAGGGCATGTGTGAGAGGGGAAGGGAGAGAGTCAGTCACCAGGCCCAGAACTCAAAGCTTGGATGGTCATGTGGGAGTCCAGTGCTTAAAATACCACATCACCTGCTGGTCCCCCAAGTGGAATTTTTAAAAATAAGATTTTATAAAAGTTTGACTTGAAAATCTGATAGAATGATTTTTAAGCTTTTATGAACACTTTTTACAAGAGTATTGCAGTGTCAGAAAAGTCACAACATATTTTTTCTATGTGTTTCTATGCAAAAATGCATCAGCTTCCTAACAACCCAATATTTAACTTAATGTTGGAGAAAAGTACTGGTCTGGTCAGGAGAGAAAAGACACAGAGTAATTATCCTCTGGTCCATGGTAATGTGAAAAGACTCTTCCACCATTATGTCACCTCTTTGAATTTTGGACTACTGTATCATAATGACACACTGTTTAGTCCGCCATAACTGTATAACCTCCTTAGACCCAAGGACCCAACAAGGTAGGGCCATCCCAAGTAAGGTGCTATTAGGCAATGTCTAAAAGGTTGGTTTATGTATGGAAGGAACCTCAAACCCACAACAGAAGTGTATGTCTTAGAAAGAGGTACCTTTCTAAGAGATATTCCACATTCTAACCTACAGTGAGGCAGAGTGGAAATGTGGGCCTTGGGGTTCATTCAGACTAAAGTTTGAACTAGTGATTCACTGGCTGGTTGGATAGATGTGAACAAAACTTTCCTCATATGTTCTCGAAGGAAGTGAGATAACATGGATAAAACATCTGGGTTAGGATAGCCACTTGACAAACTTGTTGTTGCTGCTATTGCTGGCCTTCTCTGAGATGCTATGGTCAGATACCAACCCGAGAGCAGTCAGAGAACAGGTGTCACTGCAGTTAGACAGCCAGGGTTTAATTCTGCCCTGACACTTACTTACAGTTGATTCTTAGGCAATCTACTAAATATCTCTGAGCTTCATTGCAGGTCTAATAAGGATGAAAATACGATATCATATGAACCTATGAGGGCAAAACTGCATGGTTCATATAGAGAGTTTAGCAGAGTGCTTAATTACATTTTGGTTCACAAGATTAATTACCATTATCTACAAGAGGAATATTGGCCCTTAATCATAGAATATTTACTTAGTTATCTAAACAATAAAATTATAAACCTCTTGAGGGAGAGAGCAATGTCTAATTCATCTTTGTATCCCTGATGCCTAGCCCAGAGCCTGGCACAAAATAGATACACAGCAAATATTAGTTGAGTAAAGTGATGAATGACTGGATAAGTCAATATATACAAGTAGAAGTTTCTGGAAGGTATTTTCTTTTTAAAAAAATTGTTTGTGGTGGTTCTTTACAACACACATGGCATAGATGTCAGCTTAATATAAAGCTGGAATAGATCATTCAAGCAAAGGTATTACAGAATTCATGAATAAACATGCTTCAACTTTGTGTATTGCAGTGTTAGATAAAAAGTGGGCACTTAGAAAATACTTTCTGAGTCCATAGTAAACACTCAGTAAATACTTCCTGAGTGAAAAAATACTCACTGATAATGTTGCCTATAATTATTCTCAAAGACCTAAACATAAACAAAACAAAACAAAACGAAAGCTACCTCTTCCATATGAAGCAACAGACCAGTGGGTTGAGGAGCAGGCCGGTGGTTTCACAATAGTAATACAACTGGACTGACATGGTAAAGTCCTGGGTTTGTGTCCCAGGGTCTCCCAGGCCTGCTGGGCATGCACGCATATGATAGTGATCCAAGCCTGCTGAGACTGGGGGCAGATTATGGTGCAAAGACTCTGTTGGGGGTGGGGTACATCGCTCTCTCTTTTTCTCGTCATAGAAAAAAGAAATAAAAACTTGAAAAGAAAAATTTTATTGTTTTTTTATTAAACAAAAACAATGGTGTTGGGACTCTAGTTCCAAACATATCACCTTAAACCAGTCAGTACTTCTTGACCTCAACTGAAATCTAAATTGAAATGAATGATTTAGTGCCATACCTACGCATCCTATCTACCCAGGTGTACGCTGGCAAGGGACAGGCAGAATAAACTATTTGGTGCTGATTGGCTAAATGGTTTTAACGTGCTTTCCCATCTTCTTTTTGTTTTTTCCTCTTCCCTCTTTGATTTTCTCAACAATCCCATTTTACAGAAGACAGAATAGGCTGAAAGGATATAATTTATCCATAGGCTACCCAGGTCTGCACTGGAATCATCTGGCGGACTGGTGAAGGCAGCAGATTTTATGGCAACCAAGCCAATTGATTCAGACTACATAGGGATAACAAATGAGTCTTCCTGCACCCCCCCCAAAAAAAAGGTTGTAAACATATGCTAAAAGAGAACCTTTGTGGTAACGTTCCCATAGACCTGGGCTTCAATGACAGTAGGGGACGGCAATGGAACCAGTGGAAATAGGCAGCCGGGAAGCTCCAAGTCTTATGGTTCCAAGCGTCTTACTTTAAAATTTGACAACCTCTGGAGTAAGATGTTTAATTTTATGTTTTGGCTTGACCGGTCAGAGTAACAGCAAGTTTTCAAAATGTTCTTGCCCTAAGTAATATAGTTCCCATTTCTGTTCAACAATGTGTTGCCACCCTGATGACATAACAGGTATTATGCTGAGTGATGGGGATATAGGATATAAGATATCGTCCCTGATCTAAAGGAATGCATATTCCAGAAAAGAGAGGGACTAATTAATTCTTTTAATACAGCTTCATAGGAGCAATGACAGCAGAAAGAGACCTAAAAAGATGCTTTGGGATTTAAAGTCCCAAAAGGTCAATGCAGAGATCCACATCGTTGCACTGGGCATTATTTACAAAAAGCTCCTGTTCAAAGGCAATTACCTTGCTGGGAGGCGCAGCAAATGGACGGTTAGCTGCTCCATAAAGTGAAATTAGTCCCTGATATATCCAGTGTCATCACAGATGAGAGCAGGGTCAGCCAGGAGATATCTTTATAAGGAAAATAAAGGTGCTAAGGTGAGGGCTGGGGAGCACCCATGAGCACCCAGGGGTCTCTGAAAGGGAAACCAGAAGCCTAGGAGGAGAGAGATTTTAGGTGCCAAGGACAAGGTCCCTGGAATGGAGCAGAGCAGGGTTCAGAGACAAGAAATTACCCCAGATCATTTCCACATTTCATATTTTGATATCAAATGGCAAAACAGCAATTAACTGGGCATTCTGTGAGCGCTGCACTGTGGATAAAGCTGTCCCAAACTTTTCTTTGGGCTGATCTCCTGGGCTAGAAGCAAACGCCCCTGCCTTGGGGCCAGCAAACGAGGAGACTGCCAGTTGTGTGTTCCCACTGGTGCCATTGTCGTCACCTACTCTCATTAAACCCAAGTCTATGGGAATGTTACTCTGACGATTCTCTTTAGCACATGTTTACAATCTCCTTTGGGGAAAGATTCATCATTACAGTTTTACATTTTACTAAGCAGGAAACTAAATTCTGGAGAGGGTGGGGGAGAATGTAGCTTATTTAAAGTCAGTAAGGATGAACCTACCCAGATTTTTACTCTCAAGTCAGAGCAAAGCAAATTCTTATTCATTCTTCAAATCTTAAATAAAATGTCACCTCTTCGGAGAGAGGTTTCTTACTGTCCTAGACTGGTTCAAATTTTCCTGCCACAGACTTTCAAATACCAGTCTCCCCTTTCAAACTACTCATTCATTATTAAATACATTAATTGAGCATCTACTTAAGCCAAGCACTGTGCAAGGTGCTAAAGGATCAATAGTAAATAAAGGGACCAACAGGTGGCATCGTGCTTAAGGTGCTGGACTTCCACATGGCCAACTGCGGTTCTAGTCCCAGACCTAGTGGCTTGCTTTCTCACTTTTCCTGTCTCTGGTGAGTGCATGTGCCTTATAGCAAATTTAAAAATAATGACAATAAGGGACCAGCAGTTAGCGTAATGACTATGTCGCTGGACTCCCATGTAGTCGACCACAGTTCGTGTCCCGGACCCGGTGGCTTAAAATTCACGCCGGGCACATGTGCGTGCGTGCCCAAGATCCAGAGAGGAGAATGGAGGAGAAGGGATTGTGGCATGGCCATCCGCTCTGGGGGGTGATTTCTCGCTTTCTGACTCTCTGTCTCTCTCTGTCTGTCTGGTGAGCGCACGTGCCCTATAGCAAAAACCTCTCCAAAAAAAAAATAATAATGACAATAATAGCAATCAATAAAATAATAAAAGTACAAAAATAATAAACAAGACAGATAAAATGCCTGCCCTATTCTCCATGCATAGTAACCACTGCTAGGACCAGCAGGTGGTGTAGGCTCTAGACTCCCACATGGCTGACTGCAGTTTAAGTCCTGAACCTGATGACTTGAAAATCTTGCTGGGCACATGTATGCACATGCCCTAAATCCCAAAAGAAGACTGGAGGAAAAAGTACTGCAGTGTGGCCATCCCCCCTTGGGGAGTGATTTCTCACTTCCCCTCTCTGTGCCCCTCTCTGTCTCTCTGGGCTAAGCATATGTACCCCATGGCGAAGACATTAAAACAACAATGACAACAAAAATATCACTCCTAACACATATGGCTGTGGTGCACATCAACTAGGGGACCCAGAAAGGTGCTTAGAATTCTGCCTGGCTCACTCTATGGAGCCGGCAGGTAACATGGTGGTTAAAGCACTGTACTCCCACATGGCTGACTGCTGTTCAAGTCCTGTACCTGGCAACTTGCTTTCTCACTTTCCCTCTCTATCTCTCGTTGGTCAAATTAAAATAAATTTATTTATTTAAATAAAATACTTAAACTCACCTTCTAGCCAGCATGTGAAATTCACAACTTGGTAGATTCTGATCTAGCTTGAGGCCCCTGTTTGTTAGTTCCTTTATCCATTCATTCACACAAAATAATACTTTTAGCAACTATTAAATGCCAGACACTCTTCTGTGCATCTGCTTTGCTTGGATGGTCAGGGACAGCTTCTCTGAGGAGGTGATATTTGAGTTGAGGCTGAAAAACAAGTTGCTGGCCAAGGAATGGGGTTCGCCTTCTTTTTCATGGCTTGCAATTTACCTTCACAGCAATTGCCTCTTCTAATTTAATTAACTGCTTAATTATTTTTTAAATAGCAATTTATTTTAATGTTTGTTTCACTGCCTTAATATAAGCTCTGTGTGGTACAGATCATGTTGTCTTGCTCACCCATTGCATCCCCAGACCTAGCAGAGAGGTCAGTAAGGACTTGATTCACATTTTTTTTTTTAAGTGCCAGAGGCTGCATGCCTTCCCATCCTCACTGGAAAGAGACAATGAGACAGAGAAAGAGAGAAAGCACTCCTCCCCCAGTTGGGTGTGGTCACACCACAATCCTTTCTCCTCCATTTATCCAATCTGTTGAGATCTGGGCTATATATATACACACATCCTCAGTGTGTTTTTCAAGCCACCAGGGCTGGGGTTTTGAACTTCCATCAGTCCCGTGGGATCCAGCTCCCTGAACATCTGCACTATGGGTGGGGCTGGCCTTGTTTCATATTTTTTGTTGGTTTTTAGTTTGCCATAGGACGTGAGTACTTGCTGGAGAGGGAAGAGAGACAGAAAGTGAGACATCACCCTGCAAGGGGATGGCCACACCCTAATTCCTTCTCCTCCATCCTCCCCTTAGGATTTTGGGCATGCTGTACATGTGCCTGGTGTTTTCTCCAAGCAGTCAGGTCCAGGACTCAAGCTGCAAAGTCAGCCATGTAGGATCTAGCCACTTTAACTGCCACACAACCAGCTGGCCTGAGTCACATTTTTGATTGGCAGTCTAGACTGATTATTCAGCCAGCTCTCTTGGCATGTGACTAAAGCAAGTGACAGGTGGACAGCTACAGATAAGACTAACGAAGCCTTAAAAGAGGAGGGCAGGCTCAATTTAGAGCAGATAATACCATGCAGAAAGTGAATCAACAAAACCCAGCTGGTTACAACGGAAGGTTTTGGCTCTCATTGAATAGTCTATACTAGGAAAAGCATAAAAAAGCCAAGCATCCTTTCCACCAAGTTTATATACTAACTCTCACAGTAGCTATAAAAAGTAGACAAAGGACGTTTCCTAATTTATAAGGAGATGCCAGGGGAAGCAGAAAACAGTTTTTTTTTTCTTTCTTTTTTTTTTTTCTTTTAGCTTTAAGCCATGGAAATAAGATTTTTTTCTTCTTTCTTTTTTTTTTTTTAACTATAAGGTGTGTGCATTCTTCAGAAAAAGAGAAAGAGAGAGAGAGAGAAATCACCCCCCAGGGTGAATGGTCATGTCATGATTCCTTCTCCTCCATATTCCTCTTGGGATTTTAGGCAGATACATGCATACACCCAGCATGTTTTTCATGCCACCTGGTGTGGGACTCAAACCATGGAGTAGACCATGTGGGATCCAGCTCCTTAACCTCCATGATACTCCTGGCCCCAGGCTATGATTTTAATAGATGATGGTAATACTAGTAATAAGAGCAATCACCAAATCGGACTTCATCTGAGTCCTTGTTACATTCCAGTCACTTTGCTAAGCACTATTCCTGGAATATCTAATTAAATCTTCCTAAAATCCTATAATGTATGTTATTTTGTATAATGTATGTTATTTTATCTGTTTATAGATGGAGAAATGTACACAGAGGGGTTAAATAACTTGCCAATTGCAACAGGTGGAAGAGCTAAGATCCAAGGAAAGATCCTCACTCATTCCTATCTCCAGGCCGTCTAGATGCTGTGATGTTCTAGAGGTTAATGCTTTTTTTTTTTTTTTTTTTTTTCCCCATAGCCTTGCTAGGACAAGCACCAAGAGTTAGACTAAACTTCTATATCTACTTATTTGGAGCTTGTGGGCATTTTATCAGGGCTGGTCAAATTTACTTCTGACATATTTGAAAGAAAGTCTTGCTAATGACCATTAACATCACACAGGGGAAAATTAACCAAGTTTATGCATGCACCCACCAATGCTTTCGGGGATGCCATGTGCACTGAAAGTTCACTATTCCTGAGACATCGTGCCAAGGGCCGAGAGGTAAGAAGATTGTAGAGGGCATGGAATGTAAAGATGAGTAAAAAAATTCGAGAGAAAGAAAGAATGAATGAAAGAAATGAAGAAAGGATATATGAAAAAAAGAAATGAATATATTACAAATCATAAAAGGGCCATAAGAAAGTCACTAATATGGGACCACCAGTTGGCGTAATGGTTATGTCACCGGACTCCCATGTAGTTGACTGTGGTTAGAGTCCTGGACCCAGCAAACTCATACCGGGCATGTGTGCATGCATACTCAAGATTCTGAGAGGAGAAGAGATTGGGGTGTAGTCATTCCCCCTGGAGGGTGATTTCTTGCTTTCTGTCTGTCTGTCTGTCTGTCTCTCTCTCTGGTGTTCTGGCGAGTGCACACACCCTACAGCAAAAACCTCTCCAAAAGAAAGTCACTAATAAAGTGCAGACTAGGAAACACTTACTCACACCTAATTGGGACAATGGGACAGACTCCAATAAGACTCCCTGAAGGTGGTGGCATTTGAGAATGACTGAAAGATAAGGAGAATTTCAGCATATCGAGATGTAAGTAGGAAGGACATTCTAGTAGGAGGTAACAGTAAGAGCAATAGTTTGACTAAAACAACTCTAATTTACTTTTTAAAAATTTACTCACAGTTCCTCAAATCATAAAACATATTTTAAATATGTAAAGCAGATTTCAACTGCTGGTTGGGCGATGTGTTCATCAGCTCTCATTTGGAAGTAGCGGGTTTCACTTTCCCTTGTCTGAGTTAGACAAAAATCAGCCCAGATGTTCAGCATGTAGACTGCCTCAGAGCCTTCACAGGCAGCAAACCATCCAAAGTAAATCCAGAAGGTGCTTACTTTCCTTTAAGAATTGCTCTAGCTGCCTGCTCCCTGCACATCTCTGGGTTTTAATTAAACTATACACAATCTGAAAAGGGATCAATATGCTGATCTAATAATATTTTTTAAGGGGTCTCTGACTGTGATAGCCATGTGGCCCTAGAGTGATCTGCCCAGGAGTTGGCAGCATGTTTCTTTCTGGACAGATAGAAACATTAGAGGATATGAAGTCAGTTTTGTACCTAAGTCCAGGAAGATCCTAATTTTTGGACCTGGAGGCCTCCCCTTAGAGATACAGAAAAGGCATTGCAGTGGTTGGGTTCAAGACCAATGAAAAAAACTTTTCATTATATCTCCCTATATCTCTCTGTCTCTCTCCAGCAAGAGTATGTGCCTTATAGAAGATAAGGCAAAACCACATAAAAGAAAACCACATAAGGGAGCACCCTGAGAAAGAAATGCTTGCCTTTCTTAGGATTGGTCACTCATATTTATGCTTAGAAATGAACCACATTAGTTATCAAGTTACTGGGAAAGTCATGATGCATTTTTGCCTAGAAAAACAGAAATATATGTCATGACTTTCCTGATCACCTGATATTATTTAAAATGACAAAAACAACAAAATGTCTTTTATAGAAGACATTTTAATCCCAAATTTTCCTTGATTCTGAGAGGCCATGACAGTCCATCTTTTGGGAGGCAGCAGAGGAGAACAGGCTCCACTCGTGTTGAGGTATGGACAAGTCTTTTGCGTTCTGTGAGGCCTTCTCTCAGGAGCCACATGTCACATGGCAACCTGCAGAAGAGTTCTGTTTGGCCTGCAGAGTTATTTTATTTTTTAAATTCAAACCTCATGTCTTTAAATTGGGGTGTATCCTCACTAATCCCTCTACAGCTGGACTACATCTGGAGAGATTTATACACTATGTTCCCCTCTGTTATTTCAGCCTGTAAGCTTTGCTTTACAGCAGGGTTCCTCAGCTTTAATTTTATTAACATTTTGAGTCAAGTGATGGTCACGGTAGGGGAGGAAGCAATCTTGTGCGTGGTAGAATGTTTAGCAGAGTCTCTGTCCTCTACCCACCAGGTGCCAGTAGCACATCTGTCCCTCTGCTGCAACCCCAGTCATGATGACCCAAAGCATTTACTGACACTGGTAAAATTCTTTGGGGGACAAAATGACCCCCTCACCCCCTACACCCCAAACTGAGACTCATTATTTTACAGCAATATGGTCTCAGAGACCAGGGATGAGGCAATGGCCACATTAATTGTATATAAAGCAGTATAATGTGGGCAAATAATGCTTTCATTAGGAGTAAGGAGAACTAATGTATGACTGCATTTTCTTTTAAAGTTTATTAAAGGATATGTATGCTTGCTAGAGGGAGACAGAGAGAGAAAAAGAGGAAAGTGAGAAATCATCCCCTAAAAGGGATGGCCACACTACAATCCATTCTCCTCTTAGAACTTTGGGCATGCATACACATGTGCTTGGTGTGTTGTTTAAGCCCTCAGGTCCAGAACTCGAACTGTGCAGTTGGCCATGTGGGATACAGCCACCTTAATCACCACACAATCTGCTGGTTCATGACTGTAATTTTTTATGACTTAGTTTTCTAACATTACTTTCCCTTGAGACTGATGTATGAATCCTATTTTTAAAAAATCTGTCAAAGTATTTTGAAAATTAAAAAATATACGTTTGTTGCCATTTGTTATAACCTGGCTCTTCAGACACCACTGATACTGGCCTGCTGAAAAACAGCAGTTTTGGGGCCAGCAGGTGGTATGGGGGTTAAGGCACTGGACTCACACATGTCTACCATGGTTTGAGTCCCAGACCTACTGACTTGAAACTCGCGCTGGGCATGTGTGCATGCACGTCCAAAATCCTGAACAGGGAATGGAGAAGATGGCATTGTGGCATGGCCATTCCCCGCTGGGGGTGGGGGATGATTTTTCATTTTCTCTATTTCCAGTAACCACATGTGCCCTATAGCAAAAATCTCTCTCAAGAGAAAGAAAGAAAGAAAGAAAGAAAGAAAGAAAGAAAGAAAGAAAGAAAGAAAGAAAGAAAGAAAGAAAGAAAGAAAGAAAAAGAAAGAGTAAAGAAAAGAAGAAAAACAGCAGTTTTATACTGCAATAAGTCACTTATAGTTGAAGGAATTCCACCAAGTATCCTGATAAGGAGTTAAGCATAACAGTAAGAAATGTCACTCTTGCACCAGCCAGTGGCACAGTGGTTAAGTGGCTGGATTCCACATGGCTGACTACATGGTTTGAGTCCTGGACTTGGCAGCTTGAGAAACATGCCAGGGACATGTGAAAGTGTGCCCAAAATCTTGAAAGAAAGAAGAAATGGATGAGAGGGGATAGCGGTGTGGCCATCTTCCTGGGAATGATTTCTCACTCCCCCTCCCCACCATCTCTCTGGCAAGTGTAAGTGCTAGTAAAAAAGGAAAGAAAGAAAAGAAGAAACCAATGTCACTCTTGCCATTAGAATAAATTTTCTGAGTTGCCTGTCTTACTGGTCTTTCTTGCTGATTAGGAAACTGATGTTTGTTTATTCAATAAATATTAGTTAGATGCTACTATGTGCCAGACATTGTATGGGGCTCTAGGGAGGCTTACATGATTTGTAGTTGTACATAAGCAAGTAGTTGAAATAGACATGCTTGACATGCCCTGCCCTCATGGATCATATGGTCTATTAGAAGAGACATAAAAGAAGCAGAAAATTATAATGCTTTTGGTAATACATGATGAATAACATCAAGAAACTCCTAGAAGGGCTACCAAGCTCAGAGTGCAGAGTTAGGGAAGGCTTACTAGGGAAAATGAAGCCAAAACCAACACTGAATGATGAATAGTAGGTTGCCAGGGAAAGAGGGGGAGAGAAATACTTTTGGCAAAAGGAATGGGACATGCATAGTGTTAGAAGTGAGGGAAAATGGTCTTTGAAGACGTGTGGAACCGAGTACATGATGGAGAATGGTGAGTGAGGCCACCAGCATCCTAAGCACAGTAAAACCTACTGAAGGTTCTGGGAGGCAAGTGTCATGTTTGCATACTAAAAACACAATGTGAAGAACTGACTGCAGTGGTCAAGACAAGGAGTTTGGGGGAAAAAAAAGAGAAACATTTGACAGACACAAGAATGTAAAGTTCTCTATTGAAAATGATGTATATGGTAATATCGTTGATTTGGTTGTCAACGTACTACATACATGCTTTGAAAAACCGTATTGTGTGCTATTGAGATGTGCAATGATGTAATGTAAATAAGAAATTATAGAATTTTTTAAACTGCAAAAGCGAAAAAAAAATTTAGGGCCAGTGGATGGTGCAGATGTTAAGGCACTGAATCTAACATAGCCAACTGCATGACTTGAGTCCTAGATACGATGGCTTGAAAGTCACGCCAGGCATGTGTGCACATGTGCCCAGAATCTCAAGAGGAGACTGGAGGAGAGGGGACTGTGATGTGCCCATCCTCTCTGGGAGGTGATTTCTCACTTTATCTCTCTCTCTGTCACTCTCTTTCTGTCTATCCTGTGGTGAGTGGACATGCTCGATAGTGAAATTAAAAACAACAGCAATTTTTTTTTTTAAAAGAGGCTGTTCCAACATCCAGAGAGGAGATGGCACCATAGGAGAGTAGTGATGGGGGTGGTTAGAGAGTCTGACGTATTCAGAGGTAGGAGGACATGTGATCTAGTATAGGGAAGAGAAATGTGTGTGTTAGGGGCAGTTAGGAAGGCAGAGCCAAGTAAGGATGACTCTGAGGTGTCTGAGTAGGCTCTTAGAGGAAGCAGCTGGAGCTGACCACATTCATTGCTACTCAGGTTGACTATCCTTAATCCAAAAGTTCAAAATCTGAAATGCTCTAGAATTTGGTCTTTTTGAGGGCTGACACCACAAGAGGAAATTTCTACACCTGCCTTCATTTGGCTGGTCACAGACAAAATGCTACCATATAAAAGTGGTACATGAAATTACCTTCAGACTATGTGAATAAAGGGTATATGAAACATAAATGAATTTCATATTTAGACTTGGTCCCATTCCCCAAGGTATTTCATTATGCACATATATGCAAATATTCCATTTGTATATGAAAATCTTCAAAAAAAATTAAACATTTTGAAATCAAAAATACTTTTGGTCCCAGGCATTCCAGGTAAGGGATACTCAACCTGCAGTAAGAAAAGTGAAAGAGCATTTATGGGGCTTCCACTGGGTGCTAGTCCCTGAGCTAAGTGCTAATAATCACCAACTCATTTAAATCTTGCCACATCCCTATGAGATAGGATTTATTATGGTCAGGATATCAAGGCTCAAAATAACCTGCTCAAGGATACACAACTGGTAATGACAGAGCCTGGGTTTAAACCCAAGAGCCCACTCTCTTAACCACCACATACTGTACAGCCATTCACATTCTACCTGTTTGGGGCCAGAAGGTGATGTGGTGGTTAAGATGCTAGACACTCCCACATGGCTGACCTCAGTTCAAGGACCAGACCTGGTGGCTTACTTTCTCACTTTCCCTCTCTCTCTCTCTCTCTGGGTAAATTAAAATAAATAATTGTTTTATAAAAATCTACCTGTTTACCTTCTAGGTTCAAATCAAAAGTCTTCTAGTTGCTAATGATAATTTGGGAGGAAAAACCACTTAAGCTCTTTGAATTTCAATTTCCTCGGCCAATGTCTGGCTTTTAGAAGGCCTCCTCCGCAGGGCTAGTAGAGTGATCTAGTTAGTGTTAATATTCATAATGAGAGAGCAAGTATTTATGGAATGCGTTCCCTGCTGTGTCATAAACACTTTCTTTATATTAGCTAACTGAATCCTTGCAAGCACTCTTTTAGTAGCTCTACTATGTCCCTATGTTTTAGATGAGAAAACTGAGCATGGATAAAGTACTGAGTGTTCGGAGTTCCACAGCTGGATGCAAACCTGGGTGAGTATTTCTGGGTGAACATTTCTGGAGCTCTTCACTATAGCCCTAAGTTCTCTCTACTGAGAAGAGAGAGTTTATTTGTTTGTTTGCTATAAGGTTTGTGTGCTTGTTGGAGAGAGACAGAGAGTGAGAGATAGGGAATGGTCACACTGCAATTCCCTCTCCTCCATTCTCCTCTTATGTGCTCATTGCTGGGTATGATTTTTAGTCATGTTAGGGTTATTGGGTTTTCAATAACTGGCCAAAGACCACGAGAGGAGGGCTGTTCCCTTCCCTCCTTCCACATTTGTGCATCTAATCACCATTTAGGTGAAAGAAAAGAACTGGCCTGGACCAGCAGGTGGAATGGAGGTTAATGCACTGGACCCCACATGGCTGAATGTATGACGGCAATCCCAGACTCAACAGCTTGAAAATCATGCTAGGCATGTGTGTGTGTATCCCCAAAATCCTGAGAGGAGAAGGGATTGCAACAAGGTCATTCCTGTTAAGGGGTGATTTCTCACTTTCTCTTTTGCCCTCTCTCTCTTTGTCTCTCTCCAGCAAGAACATGTGCCTTATAGCAAACTACCCACAAAACAAAAACAAAACTAAACAAAGAAAATTACTGGCCAACATAATATAGTCAGGAAACTGTTTAATATCTACCTTTCGGTCAGGAGGTCTTTTTTTTTTTTCTTGACAAGAAATTGTGTATATTTATGATGTATAGCATGTTTTGAAATAGGTATATAATGGAATGGCTACACTGACCTAATTAAGTACATGTATATTTCACCTAACATACTTATTTATTTGTGGCAAGAACATTTAAAATCTACTCTGAGCAATCTCCAAGTATGTGATATACCATTATTAACTATAGTCACCATGCTGTACAACAGGGCTTTTGAAAACATGCCTTCTGTCTAACTCACATGGTGTGCCCTTTGGCCAACACCTCCTCAATGTCCCCATCACCTTCTCAGCCCCTAGTAACCTCCATTCCCCTCTGTGCTTCCATGAGTTCAACTCTAAGATTCCACATATAAGTGACATCATGCTGTTTAGCTTACTTCACATAGGATAAAATTCTCCAGGTTCATCCAATTATCACAAATGCCACAATCTTCCTCTCCCTCTTCCTCTTCCCCTCCCAACAGTGCCCCCCTCTTCTTTTTAGACAGGGTCTCACTATGTTGCACAGGCCAACCTTAAACTTGTGATCCTGCTGCCTCATCTTCCCAGTGACATTGGGATTATGGGTGTGCACCACCTCACTTGGCTGCTAGGTTTGGCTGGGAATTGAACCTAGGACTCTCATGTGGTCCCAGCCTGCAAAACACAGTGTTTTGGCCCCACGCACATGCACCATCTCAGCTGAGCCAGGATTTTCTTTTTTTTTTTTTCTTAAAGGCTGAATGGTATTCCTTTTTTTTTTTTTTTTTGGAGAGGTTTTTTGCTACAGGGCGCATGCGCTCACCAGAAAGTCAGAGAGACAGAAAGCAAGAAATCACCCCCCAGAGAAGATGGCCATGCAGCAATCCAATTTTTTTTTAATTGGAAAAGCTATCAGAGATTCAATTCAACCCCATAATGTCACAGAGGAACCTGAGTAATACACTAAGTGGTAATGTGGAGGAGTGAACTCATAGCTTTGGATGTATCCCTTGTCCTTTCTGCACCCCAGTTCTAACCTCTATAAAATGGAGATTAGACATGATCCTCCAGTTCCTTCAAACTCCAATATCCTATGAATCTAAGTGTTCCAATCACACAGTTGCCCAGTTGGTCATTAACATCAGGTGAGCACTTCTTAGATGTAAGAAGTGCTAATTAATTGTTCATGTTTGTTGATGATGCAGAGGCAATTAGCTATCTTTAATTTTATTTCATCTGTGTTGACATTAGGTCAGTAGAACCTGAGTCTAGAATATTCTACAGATGCTTCCTGTTTTCCCCCAAGATGAGACCCATCTTTACTTGTATCTAGGTGCAAGTTACCCTTATAGTAAGAGAGTAAGCTCATGGCTCTGATAGGCATTTTAAGCATCCATGGCAAACTTACCAAATATTTAAAACGAAAAATAAATCATGATTTGAGTGGTAGAATGGGAGGTCATTTTATTTATTTCTGTAATCGGTGATTCCATCAGCATCACAGCTAACAACTCCTTAGTATTCGCGCTGTCAAATTTTGTGCTTTATTTGGACCTTTACCTTTAATTCCCATGACAAGTCCATGAAGAAGAAACTACTATTTTCCCATTTTACAAAGGAGACAAGTAAAGTTAAATGAAAATAAAGTTCCGAAACTGATTCAAAGTGACACAGGGTGATCCCACTGGAATTCAAATCCAGACCCTCTGTTTGTAGTCCATGCCCTTAATTCTAGTAAATTCTACCCAATGCCTTTATGTTTCTATTAGACACAGAGTATTACTTTATGTAGAAAGAAATGTAATTTTTTCCAAAGTAATATGTGGGTTGTTTTCCTTTTGTGAATTAGTTTTTAAAGTTTGTACATTATCCTTTTCTGTTTTATTATAGTTTCATCCATTTGTTTAAGCTGCTATTAAGTATTAATTTTTTTTTAAAGACAGCTTACCTTCAGCTTGCTGTAAATTACATATTTAAAAGCATTCTCTCTCAGGTATGTCTGATGAAAGGCTGTACTTTACAGGAATCACAGACTAAAACAGAACAAGAACGTAAATTCTGAAACATGTGATAATGTTAAGTTGCAGAAAATTGCCATCAGTTTTCCTGGGAAATAGACACTTAATATCAGTGTTTGGAAATCATTATTGCTTGAATACCATTAGTATAGCCCTGTCAACATGAGAATAACCTGGTATATTTGATGAAGAGTGTAGAGTAAGAAGCAAATGTCAAAAAACGATGACGTGCCATAATTTGGGGAAAGATTGCCTTTAAGTTGTAATCATAAGAATTATCCCTGAAACAATAGGTAATAATGATTCTTAAAGCACAGATGACAAAATGATGGAAATATCATGCATACTACAGAGTTAAAAAAATAGATCTTACATTCCTCAAATTGCTGAAAAGGCCACTGTCAACTCTGAGTGATCTCAATGATACCTGGAAAATCACTTAGGTGCACTGACTGAACTGCAATGTTCTACGAAGTCCTATTGTGGTCCTGGGCAAAGACACCACAGGAAGCTTCAGAGTTTCGGGCAACACTTTACTATGAGAGGTGTCATAGAAAGGCTCTAGGTGAGAGGCAAAACAAGACCAACAAAATAAACAAAAATAATTGAGTTTAGAGGTGAGGTTTAACTTTCACAATACTACTATTAGAAAATTGAAGTTCTCAAAAGTTCTCTATTGAGGTAAAATGCCCTAGGCTTTCAGTCTTAAAACATCGAGGTGCTTTCCATGCTTAAAATTCTCTAATGCTTCACATTGTGTCCAGAATAAAACATAATTATTTACCATGGCTTGCACGGTCTTACCTGACCTGTCTCCTCTTCCCTCTGCAACCTCATCATAGACTCTCTCTCTCCCTCACTACTCCAATCATCTTGGCCTTTCTCTTGGCCATGCCAAGACTGTTTCTGCATCAGGGTCTTTGCACTTGCTTCTTACTGTGTCTTAAAACTATTCCTATGAGCCTTTTGAATGTGGCTTTTACTCATTAGTTGGGTCTTAGCTTAAATGTTACCTCTTCAGAAAAGTCTTCCTTGAACAACTGTCTAACATAGCAGTCCTCATCCCCTTGCTTAGTCATTCTTACATGACAGCATTTCATAATTATTTATGTCACTATCTGAATTGATCTTATTTTTTTAAAAGAATGATTTTATTATTTGTTCTTATTATCATTTTTTAATTTGACCAGAAAGAAAGAGAGAGGGAAAGTGAAAAAGCAAGCTGCCAGGTCCAGGACTCAAACTGCAGTCAACCATGTGAGAGTCCAGTCCCTCAACTGTCATGCTACCTAGGAGCCCCTATTTTGTCTTTTTAAGCTTGTATTTCTTTTTTCTTTTTTCTTTTTTTTTTAGTTTTACCATAGGGCACCTATACTTGCAGAAAGGAGAGAGAGAGAGAAGAAAAGTAAGAAATCGCCTACCATGGGGGATGGCCATCCCACAATTCCTTCTCCTCCATTTGCCTCTCGGGATATTAGTCATACATGCACACACACCCCACATGTTTTTCAACCCACTAGGCATGAGACTTGAAGTGTGCAGTTGGCCATGTGGAATCTAGGTGCCTTAAACACTACACCACCTGGCTGGCCCAAGCTTGCATTTTTCATTGTCAATCTCCCCCACAAGAACATAAGCTCCACCAGCATTAGAGACTTTGGCTATTCCAAGTGCTGCCTACTGTTTTCCACACCTACTCCTCAATATATACAAGGGATCTTTAAAAAGTCTGCGGGAAAGATGTCTTATGAAAAATGAGGTATGGATGTCACAATGTTTTTGCATCCAAATAAACTTACACTAACTTCTTTTAACATGCCTGAAAAAGATCTATTAGGTTGTCACAAAATTCATGACATATTTTTCTATGGTTTTCAAGGCAAAGATGTGTCATGACTTTCATGATGACCCACTAGTTTGAGGCACTAAGAAGGATAAGACATCAGTTTGAAAAGAGCCCGTATCAGAGTAACACAAAATCTGCTAAAATTGAAGCAGAAACAAACATCGAATTTCTGGTGAAGCCAAAGAGAAAGAATAATGAAATCACTGATGTTTTACAAAATGTTATGGGGACAATGACCCAAAGAAATCAGTTTACAAATGGGTAACCCATTTTAAGAAGGCATGAGGCAATGCTGAAGATCATGCCTGAAGTGGTAGACCATCCATGTCCATTTGTGAGGAAGAAATTAATGTTGTTCATGCTCTAATTAAAGAGAACCGAGGATTAACAGAAACAATAACTAACAATACAGACATCTCAATTAGTTCAGCTGACATAATTCTGATAGAAAATTAAAGTGGAGCCAGCTTTCTGCTTGATAGGAACACACTGTTGCACCCAGGTAAGCAATCGACAATAGCAGAGCTTTTGATGGGAATTTGAAACAAATAAGATCAACAGCCAACAAAAATTGCAACAGAAAAAAAAAAGAAAGAAAGAAAAGAATTGCAACAGATGACACATGGCAATGACTACCAAAAGGGGGAAGTGATCTATATAGATCATGGCAAGGTTTTTGTTTGTTTGTTGTATGATTAAGACATTTTTCTTGTTGACTTTCTCAAGAGCCAAAGAACAATAATATCTGCTTATTACAAGAGTGTTTGAGAAAGTTAGCTGAAGCTTTAGCAGAAAAATGCTTAGGAAAACTTCTCTAGAAAGTCCTTCTCTACCATGACAACACACCTATTCATCTCTCAATAAACAAAAGCAATTTGATGCAAGTTCTAATGAGAAATCACTAGGTATCTGCCTTCTAGTCCTGTTTTGGCTTCTACTGACTTTTTATTTTCTTTTCTACTCTTTTTAAAGTGTTCCCATTTTTCTTCAGTTACTAATGTAAAAAAGACCATCATAATATGGTTGAAATCCAGGATCCTCAGTTTTGTAGGGATGGACTAAATGGTTGGTAGCATTGCTTACAAAAGTGTCTTGAATTTGATAGAGCTTATGCTAAGAAACAAAGGGGTATTTATTTATTTATTCAGAGAGATTTTTGCCATAGGGTGTGTGTGCTCATTGAAGAGACAGAGAGAGACAAGAGAAGGAAAGGGAGGAAATCACCCCTGTTGGGAGGATGGCCAAATCACAATCCCTTCTCCTCCATTCTCCTTTAATGATTTTTGGCATGCACAGACATGCTTCTGGTATGAGTTTCAAGCCACTGGGTCTCGGACTTGAAACATGGTCAGCCATGTGGGAGTTTAGTGCCTCAACCACCGTGTCACCTGCTGGCCCCTATTTTTATGTTTTAATTCCATATTCCACAAACTGGATGAAGTCCCTTTATATTTTCTAGATAAATAAATGAATGAAATTGAATATTCTTACATCTAACCATATTGGAATAAAGTTAGTTGTACACTATCTTTTAATTCCATATTCCACAAACTGGATGAAGTCCCTTTATATTTTCTAGATAAATAAATGAATGAAATTGAATATTCTTACATCTAACCATATTGGAATAAAGTTAGTTGTACACTCTTTTTTTGTCCATGTGCTTCAGTATTTATTCTTGGCTTTTAAATCCCATTAACAAATACTGTAGGTGATAAGTAGGATTTAAAAATAATGCTGAAGAAAAGCCATAATACTTACTTAAAACTTTGGACACAAAATCAGGAAACACCCCCACAGTATCCATGTGCTTCATTATTTATTTTTGGCTTTTAAATCTCATTAACAAATACTGTAGGTGATAAGTAGGATGCTGCTGAGCCTGCTTAATTAGTTACAAAAAAAAAGGTAAATTATCTTCTCACACCTCAGATACAGCTTTAAGACAAGTCAGTCTAGAGAAGTTTGGGATTTGGATTTGTATGAGCAAAAGTTTCTGCAAAGAATAAGCTAGTGCCCTTTACCCAGTGGTAACAATAGAATCAGTAAAGTCATATCTTCATGTTCTTTGTATAGCTGACACTGCTGTTGGAATATCTTGGGTTGTACTCATATTCCATAGTGTAAAGCCCAGATTTCCCCTTAGGAATAATGAGCCTATATCAAACTCAGAATCAAACCTATCCACGTAAGCCAGATAGGCTAACACTACTATCTTTGCCAATGGTTGATCTAGAAGTGGGCCTATGACTCAGACTATGGCCAGGGGACATCAAAAGAAATTGGCGGGCTAGCAGGTGGTATGGTGGTTGTAGCACTGGCTCCCACATGGCCAACTTTGCTATTCGAGTCCCAGACCCAGCAGCCCAAAAATCACACCATGTGCAGGTAGGTACATGCCCAAAATCCTAGAAGGAGAAGGGATTGTCACATGGCTGTCTCCGAAGGGGATGGTTTCTCACATTCCTTCTTTCTCTGTCTCTCTGGTTTAGTGTGTGTGTACCCTATGGTAAAAATCTTAAAAAAAAAAATGCGAGGAGCAACTGAGGGGAAAATAAATGTTTCTTTCTTAAAAGAAAAAAAAGAATGTCCATTCACTGGAAATTGTTGGGTTGTTAGGTCTACCTGAGTGTGATGCTGGAATAGCTGTGGTGTTTTGTGACAAGGTGTACATCCCAAGGACAGCATGGCAGGCAAATGGAGAAAATCTGCATCCTCCTTGTTGTACTCCCTAGAGAATTTATCAGCTGAGGGCAGGGAGGGGTTCCTGCCTCAGGATTTATCATGTGAAAAACTGGATTACTCTTAAAAAAAAAAAAAAAAAAAAAAAAAAACTGGACTACTCTTAACTGGGCTCTCTGCTTCTAAATTAGTCCCATATGATCTATTTTTTTTTAATTTTATTTATTTTTTACATTTTCTCACATTTACTTTACATATCAAAACATTTTTGCTCATACTCTATAGTTCTTGAGTTAATAAACAACTTTCAAAATTTCAAAAAACTGAATTTTAAAGATAATATTCAAAATATCTGTTATAATTTTCTTTGTGACTCCATAACAGAGACAGTATGGTTTTAAATATGTTTGTGAAAATTTGTGCCTGTCAGCTACTCAAACTATTGAAAAGCAAATGCCCAGCACATAAATCACACGTAAACCTGCTCAATTCAGCCCTGCCTACCAAGTATTTTGTGACGTAACATCTGCTAGCAAAGACCAGTCCCTTCTTCTTCCTTCAAAGTCTTCCTCTAGATAATCCTCCAGTTGTGATTGCTCTTTTGCAGTCTCTACTGATTACAATGCTGGGCTGGAAAAGACCAGGTTGTTTTATGCTACAGATTCTTTCATATAGCTTCTCTAATCCTCTCTGCCAGGTAGAGCTGTTTATGGTGCCAGGCCATCTTTCCAAGAGCTTCTGCTAGCTTACTTGGGATCTACCTTAGTTCCATAGTTCTCTGATTAATCTTAGATATGATATTCCAGTCTAAGCCCTGTCCAATAATGAGTATTTCCAATATATGATTCAATGCAACAGATATTATTGAACTTACACAAATGACCCTTCTGCCACAAAATAAGAATACTCCCAAATATTTTCCCATTCCAGAGGGGTCAGGAAGGAAGAAAGGTTTATGTCTCCACTTAAAGAAACAAATAAGAAAAGAAAATATTTTAACAAATTACTGAACCTATTTATTAACAGCTCAAAAGAAAGCAAATCCTTCAATTGGGAAAAGAAAGCATAGTTAAAAAAAATCAGTAATGTCATACTCAAAAGTCATAAAATTCTATTTCATCAATTCAGTCTTAGGTTCAATCTCTCCTCTGTTGAATCTGCAGTTCTACTGTGGTCTGTTCTTTCTGTTTAAATCCTGGAAATTAACATTCAATGATGTTATTGATATTTCTTGTCCCTAACATTAAGTTGGTAATTTTCTTGGTTACTTTTGTTCTCTTATTTTTTGTATGTGTGCCTTTAGTTTTCCTGATAGAGCACTCTTTTCAGAACTTCTTAAAGAGTGAGTCTGGTATTGGCAAATTCTTTCTATTCTTGTTTATCTGAGAATGTTTTTATCCTTTCTTTCCATATGAAGGATACTCTTGCCAGGTATAGTATTCTTGTTTGAACCTGTTTTTCACTTAACAGTTTGAATATATTTTCCCATTCTTACCTATCTTGCATTGTATCTTTTGAGAGGTCTAATGTTATCCTAATGGGATAACCTTTATAAGTAACCTCATGTTTCTCTCTTGCCAATATCAGAATCTTGTCTTTGTCTGTGGATTTTGCCAATCTGGCTATGATGTGCCTTATAGAAGATCTTCTTGGGTTGATCCTACCTGGGGTCCTTTGTATTTCTTTGGTCTGGATATTTGAATACCTCTCTAGATTTGGAAAGTTTTCTTCAAGGATTTTCTGGAATAGATTATCTATGTCCTTATTAGTTTCTTCATCTTCTAGGGTACTGATTATCCAGATGGCGGGTACTTAATGGTGTCTAGTATTTCTCGTATAGTATTCTCATATTGGGGGGTTACTTTCTCATGCTTTTGGTTGTTTTTACTAGATCAGTGGTTTTGACTTCAATGTCTAAGATTTGATCTTCTGCATAAATTAATCTGCATTTAATACTTTCGAAGGAGGTTTTGATTTTCTGAATTGCACCTTTAATCTCTAATAGCTCCATTTGATTTTTTTTTTTATGGTGCGGATTTCCTCTTTCAGATCGTGCAGGAACTTCTTCCCCTGGAACTAGTTGTCTCCTTCCTCCTGCATTTTCTGGAGTTCATTGTCTCTCAACTCTTGCATCTCACTGAGTTTTATCACTATGAGTATTCTGAATTCTCTATCAGACATTTCCACAAATTCTACTGTACTGTCCAAATCACAATCCCTTCTCCTCCATTCTCCTTTAATGATTTTTGGCATGCACAGACATGCTTCTGGTATGAGTTTCAAGCCACTGGGTCTCGGACTTGAAACATGGTCAGCCATGTGGGAGTTTAGTGCCTCAACCACCATGTCACCTGCTGGCCCCTATTTTTATCTTTTAATTCCATATTCCACAAACTGGATGAAGTCCCTTTATATTTTCTAGATAAATAAATGAATGAAATTGAATATTCTTACATCTAACCATATTGGAATAAAGTTAGTTGTACACTTTTTTTTTCCCAAAATCTCTATTTAATAGATTAAAAATAATGCTGAAGAAAAGCCATAATACTTACTTAAAACTTTGGACACAAAATCAGGAAACACCCCCACAGTATCCATGTGCTTCATTATTTATTTTTGGCTTTTAAATCTCATTAACAAATACTGTAGGTGATAAGTAGGATGCTGCTGAGCCTGCTTAATTAGTTACAAAAAAAGGTAAATTATCTTCTCACACCTCAGATACAGCTTTAAGACAAGTCAGTCTAGAGAAGTTTGGGATTTGGATTTGTATGAGCAAAAGTTTCTGCAAAGAATAAGCTAGTGCCCTTTACCCAGTGGTAACAATAGAATCAGTAAAGTCATATCTTCATGTTCTTTGTATAGCTGACACTGCTGTTGGAATATCTTGGGTTGTACTCATATTCCATAGTGTAAAGCCCAGATTTCCCCTTAGGAATAATGAGCCTATATCAAACTCAGAATCAAACCTATCCACGTAAGCCAGATAGGCTAACACTACTATCTTTGCCAATGGTTGATCTAGAAGTGGGCCTATGACTCAGACTATGGCCAGGGGACATCAAAAGAAATTGGCGGGCTAGCAGGTGGTGTGGGGGGTGTAACACAGTGTCTAAGTCCCAGACCCAGCAGCCCAAAAATCACACCATGTGCAGGTAGGTACATGCCCAAAATCCTAGAAGGAGAAGGGATTGTCACATGGCTGTCTCCGAAGGGGATGGTTTCTCACATTCCTTCTTTCTCTGTCTCTCTGGTTTAGTGTGTGTGTACCCTATGGTAAAAATCTTAAAAAAAAAAATGCGAGGAGCAACTGAGGGGAAAATAAATGTTTCTTTCTTAAAAGAAAAAAAAGAATGTCCATTCACTGGAAATTGTTGGGTTGTTAGGTCTACCTGAGTGTGATGCTGGAATAGCTGTGGTGTTTTGTGACAAGGTGTACATCCCAAGGACAGCATGGCAGGCAAATGGAGAAAATCTGCATCCTCCTTGTTGTACTCCCTAGAGAATTTATCAGCTGAGGGCAGGGAGGGGTTCCTGCCTCAGGATTTATCATGTGAAAAACTGGATTACTCTTAAAAAAAAAAAAAAAAAAAAAAAAAAAAATGGACACTCCTTAAAAAAAAACTGGATTACTCTTAACTGGGCTCTCTGCTTCTAAATTAGTCCCATATGATCTATTTTTTTTTAATTTTATTTATTTTTTACATTTTCTCACATTTACTTTACATATCAATTTTTTTTTTTTGCTTATACTCCATAGTTCTTGACAGTTAATAGAAAAACAACTCTGTTTGATCTTTTTTTAGCCCACTACCAAGAGTGTTTTACAACGAGCAACTCTTATCTCATTCAGGCATTAAGTCCAGGACTGTATACTGGTTCATAACCCCGCCTCCTTGCAGCTATCTCCATTGTCTCTCTTCTTCCATCTTTCACAGCTTGCCCCCTTGCTCACTTGACTTCAGCCCCATTGACCCACATCTAGTCCTTGAACGCAGGATATGAACTTTCGCCTCACGGCGTTGGCACTGTGGCTGCTTCCTCTAGGTGGAGCACTCCTCCCCAGATATCCACTTGACTTCTTTTTTTTTTGTATTCTTCAGCTCAAACGTCATTTTTTTGCATAAAGTCTTGAGCATTCTATTTAAAACACCATATTCCTGCATCCTTCATTGCTTTATATGCCTCCCTTGCACTGACAGCCTTGTGCTTACATTCTACTTATCTAGTCTATTGCCTATCTTTTCCACCACTGAATCTCCAGTGCCTCATATGCCTGGCACATAGTAGGTGCTAGTAAATATTTCCAGAACTAAGGAAAGGATAATAATTCTTTTACTGTTCCAGATACTTGAGATGAATTTTCTGTTGCAGTTCAGAGCATCTGTTGTAGAACGGTAGGTTTCCTTTGAGCAGTCTTGTGTCTAGTGGCCTGCATTTTCTTTTATTTAAAAAATATTTTTTTGCCAGAAGGCACATGTGCTTACTGGAGAGAGACAGAGGAAATAGAAAGAGAGAGAGAGAAGGAAAGAGGACCCTCTTCCCATGGGGGATAGTCACATCACAATCCCTTCTCTTAGGATTTTTGGTGTGTGCACACATGCCTGGCATGTTCTCAAACTACCTGGTCTGGGACTAAATCTGTGCAGTCAGACATATGGGATCCACTTTAACCGCCATGCTATCTTGCATTTTGAAAATAATAAACCAGATCTTAAACTTATAGTCAGTGTCTCTAGAGCAAAGTACACCCCGCACCAACATCATTACTCCGTGTTGTGTAACTGAAAATGAGCAGTAGAAAAATTACTAGTGCAGAAGTCAGACTTTGGTTTCTGGTACCTATGAGACCTTGGGCAATTGAAAATGTACCTGTCTTAATCTCCTCAGCTTTATGAAAACTAATCTATGGGACCAGCAGTTAGCGTAATGGCTATGTCGCTGGACTCCCATGTAGTTGGCCATGGTTCGAGTCCTGGACCCAGTGACTTAAACTCACGCCGGGCATGTGTGCGTGCATGCCCAAGATCCTGAAAGGAGAATGGAGGAGAAGGGACTGCGGTGTGGCCATGCCCAGGGGATGATTGCTCACTGTCTGTCTCTCTCTATCTTTCCGGCAAGCGTACACGCCCTATAGCAAAAACCTCTTAAAAAAAACAAAACAAAACAAAACAAAACTAATCTATTTTATTTATATGTATGTATGTATATGTATATACACACACACACAAACAGATAAATATAAATAGGGGGAAGCAAGAGAGAGAGCGAGTTGTCAGGAAAGTCATAACATATTTTCCTATGCAAAAATGTGTCATGACTTTCCCAACGACCCAATATACACTATTTCTTTTGTGTTTGTAACATGGAGTTAGAAAACCTATCTAATTATCTCCCATGGGTTGACTCTGAGAAATAAATGACTATGTATTAAAAAAAGCAAAAAGGGGCTATGTAACTGCGATGGATGTCTAAAACCCTGGCTAACGGGCCAACCTGTGGCATGGTGGTTCAGGTGACTGGATCCCACAAGGCAACTGTGTAGTCAAGTTCTAGACTCAGTGACTTGAAAATATACCAGGGACATGTACATGTGTGTCCATAGTCCCAAGAAGAGAGGAGAGGAGAGGAGAAAGGATTGCAGTGTGACCATGCACCCTGGGGGGTGATTTCTTACTTCCTCTCTCTGTCTCTGTCTTCCTCTGGAAAGTACACATACCCTATAACAAAAACTTCAAAAAGAAAACCAAAAACCTCTGGTTAAATCCCACTATTTCTTTTTTTAGGTCTCAGATTTACCTCTAGTTACTCTGGCAAGTCTACCCTTCTTCCTTTCCTATCTCACTGTGGATTGAGTGACTTACTCTTTTTCTAGCAGCTTCTGCACTCACATTGGATCATAATTGAAAAATCATCTGTTGCTGTCCTTGGGAGGGCATAAACAACTTGAGGGAGAGAAGCAACATGGTCCTGTCCATGACTATAGCCTCATCACTGGGTACATACTAGGTAAATATGCTCTGTAGAAATCTGTAGATTAAACACCTTTAAAGCTATTGGCATTAGAGAAAGAGTTAAATGAATCTTGTGGAGTTTTTACTCTTTCTTGGCTGGGAAATGTTTAATCACCTAATGCTTACAAAGAAAATGGGTGTTTGACCCTATGTTGTACAAAGAACCCGGTTTCCTTCTTTCACAGAGTCCTCTTCTCACCGGACCACCTGCAGCATCAACACATCCTCCATTACAGTTGGAAAAAAAAGGCTTTCATCTCACAGCAGCTTGCTCATCATCTGACCAGATTTGCTTCTAGCAGATTAGAGCCCTATACAAGTACAGATGCATAAGAAATCCCTTTGTAGACTGCTGGATTCAGAGAGGAGATTCCATGCCTCCTTTTGACACACAGAAGGGAGATTTTCACTCTGCTCAGTGCCTGGGGCAGAAAACTTCCCTAACCTCATTTTTATTGGCATTCTGGTTTCCTTTAAATACACTTAAAATATGTCCAGATCTTCTATCTGCTCTGTTTTCACATAGCCCTCTAATGTAAGGAAAGAAAATGGAATTTCTCAGTGTGTCTCTTGTATCAATCCATACTAGAGTTATTTGTGATGCCTGTGAAATATGAATCTTTTAGCTCCAACTTTGACCTATTGGATTTCATCCCAAAGATAGAACCTAGAAATATGCATTTTAGTACTTCTCAGGTGATTCATATACACAAGGTTTAAAAACCCTCAGTGGCCTGTTTAAGGTGACTAACTAAACCATGTTTATAGTTAAGGGTGATCTGACTCCAATTTGGTGCCTGGTTAGTAACCCTTTGGAGCTATTGATCCAGAAAGCTTTTGTCTATAAAGGTAAAATCTTTTCTTCTCAATATAGGAACTCTTATCACACTATATTCAGGAGTGGGGAGGGCGAGGCAATAAGGCTTTATTCTATAATTTTTAGGATAAGCTCCATGGAGTGAAGTTGCAATCGCCCCTGAGCCATTTATGTTGCATAAACCTCTAAGGTTATTTGTCAATCACCAACTTTTCTCTATAAAATAAGAAGGTCACAAGTCTTTATAGTGCTTTGTGACAACCTAATCAGTCTTTTGCAGTGACAATATAGAGTCTCAGTCATGGAAGGGAGGCTTAAAAATCATTTCTACTGTCCTTAGATTTCTAAAACGTCAGTGCAAAATGAGACATATTTGCAACTGTTAGAGGTAGAGGACCCTTTGCTAGGAAGTCACTCACAGTCATTGGTTTTTACTTTAGGGTGCATGGAATGCATCTCACATTGACAGCTGAATTGATGTTTTTCTCTCATTAGAACACTGAATCAATAGAATGCCTCATCCTTCCCTCTACATGAGTGATCTTTTAGAAGGATGGGAAGGCAGAAAAGGTTATGCCAATGTAGCAAAACAGAAGAAAATACCACAATTATTTCCCATGAATAAGATGAAATGACCTATGTTGACAGATAATGAAGAACTGCAGAAAGAGAACAAACAAAAGACTTTAAAACTGTAGTATCAGGAAGAAAATAGTTACATGCTGTAGTTAGGAAAAAGAAAATCCCAGAAATTTGACCAGATGATTCTTATTTTTGGCCCAAATGAGACACCAAATATCAAGAAATTGATGTTTAGAGTGGACAATTTCCAGCATTATAAATGTGTTCCTAATGTTGAAATAGTATAAAACTTCATGACATGAAATCTTTTTTTTAATAAGTTTTCTTTTTTAAAATGATTTTATTTTATTTTATTTATTCATGCATTCATTTTACTTTGGCCAAAGAGAGAGACAGAGAGAGAGAGAGAGAGAAAGTGAGAAAGCAAGCCACTAGGTCCAGGACTCGAACCATGGTTGGCCATGTGGGAGTGTCCAGCGCCCCAACCACCACGCCACCTGCTAGTCCCATGAGACAAAATCTTATATGAAATATGCATGCTGGACAAAGCAAATACAAGAAATGCACAAAATCAGAATTGGAAGCTTTCAGGTCTTCTCCCTCTAACAGTTTCAATAACTGGTGCCCACCAACCACCCAATTGTTCAAGGTCAAAACTTAAGAGTGATCTTAATTAGGGCATACTTATCTCTCACAGTATAGAAGATAATCACCACATAATATTATTATTTTTTAAGAGGTTTTTGCCTTAGGGGAGGTGCACTTGCCAGAGAGAGAGAGACAATGAGAGGGAAACTGAGAAATCACCCCACCATGGGGGTGGCCACACTGTAATCCCTTTTCCTCCATCCTCTTCCTGGGATTTTGGGCACAGGTGCACACACACTTGGTGTGATTTTCAAACCACTAGGTCTGGGGCTCAAAATGTGGTTGGCCATGTGGTAGTACAGTGATGTAACCATTACACCATTTGCTGACCTGATCACTACATATTATTACGTAAAAATATCAACTGATGGGACTGGGCCTATAGCATAGTTGTTAAGGGAGTGGATCCCACATGGCCTAGCACAGTTCAAATCCTGGTTCTAGTGGCTTGGGAAATACAATGATGGTGCATATGTGCCTAAAATCTCAACAGGATGGAGAAATGGGAAAGCAGGGATTGCGGTATGACCATGCCCTCATGGTGGGTGCTTTCTCCTTCTTCCTTGCTCTCTTTCTCTGGTGAGTTCACTTGCCCTTGGGCAATTAAAAAAACATCAATTTATAAAATATTATTTCTGTTATGACTCAATTTTGGTAAAAAAAATTACATATATATTTAAAATAAAAACTACACACACACAAATTTATATATACACACACACACACACACACACACACACATAT
>NW_006159703.1:2956289-2961536 GCF_000334495.1 Tupaia belangeri chinensis
TATATACACACACACACACACACACACACACACACACACACACTTGTTTTGGTATAAATTAACCAGTCTCTTACATAGTATTTGACAGGGGCTATTTGTTGGTGACTAAATCAAACTTTGCTCTGTTATTCTGGCAAGAGCCTGATACTTCTCATGTTTAGAGTCTGCTGATTGCATCATTTTCTCTTGTGCTTGATTTGATCTTGTGTTGTTTTGTTCATCATGGCCTTTCCAGTGGGACAAACTGTAGAGGTGGAAGACAGTGATGCTGATGATCCTGATCCTGAGTATACTTGAGCTAATATATGCATTTACTCCTTAGTTTAACAAAAAGTTTAAAAAGTAAAAATGAAGATAAGAAAATTTAAAATAAGAAAAAAACTTTATAAGATACAGATATGAAGAAAGAATTTTTGTACAACTCTACACTGTACTTTGTTTTCAGCCAAGTGTCACTGTAAGAAAGTCCAAAATCTTAAAAATGCTTAAAGTTTACAGTGAACTAAAGTTCATTTATTATTGGAGAAAAACCTTCTATAAATTAAGCATTGTCTAAGTGTATAATATTTATACAATATACAGTAGGATATGGTAATGCCATAGGCCTTCATATTCTTTCACTACTCACTCACTGACACCCAGAGCAATTTCTGACTATAAGCTCCATTATAGTAAGTGGTCTCTACAGGTACCATTGTTAAATTTTTTAGGCCATATTTTTACTGCCCTTTTTCTATATTTAGACACACAAATATTTAACATTGAGTTATAATGGCCTACGGTATTCAATATAATCAAATACCATGTAGGTTTGTGGCCTAGGAGCAATAGTCTATACCATATAACTCAGGTTGTGGTAGGTTATACCATCTGATTTGTGAAAGTACACTCTATGATATTCACACAACAAAGTCACCTAACGATGCATTTCTCAGAATGTGCCCTCGTTGTTAAGTGACACTGACTATGAATACCTATACACACATATTTACATATATGAAAAGGTTTCAAATAGTTGATCTTGAGGCAGAAAAGTCTTGAAATGCATGTGTAGCTTTTCCATAATATGCATTTTCCAATAATATTTTAAGATCCCCTCATATATATAATGGTTTGATATGTATATTACATATCTTTAAATTCACCTAGCCCTTACAGCCATCATAACAGGTACAAATATTATCTCCATTATGTAAATGATAAAACTGAACTACAGAGCCATTAATTAACTCTGCCAAAGTCACTAGTTAGAAAGTGGTAGAACTATTATAATGGAGAAAGCCAATAATAGAAACAAGTTAAGTGGAAGGCAAAATCAAATAATTTTTATTCACTTTGATCAGTGTAGAAAACCAACTTGGATAGATTAGACCAACTTAATACAAAAACAAAATTTGATTTTTAACAAGTAACAAGTGAAAGTCATTCATTAATTCACTGAACAAATATTCAGCTGCCATTTAGGCTGTATTAGTGCAAGTTCAGCAGCATCTGAAAAATGTCCAGGGAACCTAGATGTCAGTAGTTGTGGGCTAGTGTCCTACCTAATTCTCCTCTTCAAAAACTTTTCTGCTTATGTTCACCATCCAGAAGCACATTTTCCAAACAAAACCAGGGACTGGTTATCATTCTGGTCTGACTCTATGACTCATTCATGGTCTGTTCAAGTAGGCTACTTACCTACTGTGCACAGTAAACACTCGCATTTGTCCTCAGTTCACATGCATTCAAGATCATCATCAAAGGACGTGTGAAAAATGTCGATTCCTGAGCTTCATTCCAAACTATTGATACTAAGTCCAAATCACTGTTTTCCAAACAATATCAAAAATGTAGGGACTTTGGAGTCTTCAAGGTCGAAACCTAGCATCACCAGAGCTTGAGAATAATCGATAACCTTGAATAAGTCCTCTAGCCTAGCCTCGTAGTCCCCAAATGCCAGTCTACTACATCAGAATCATCTGGTGAGGAGAGGGCATATTAAAACATACTGTATCACCCTGGCCCTCAAACCTCTGAGTAGCTCTTGGAAACTAGGTTGTTTTTTTTTCTTCTTCTTCTTTTTTTAATCGTTAATGTCTAACACACTTCTGTCATATAGAAGACTCTTAAAATATTTTTTATTAGATGGCCTCAAAATGGGTTTGATATGTATGTATGCATGCATGTATGTGTGTGTGTATATATATACACACATACATATGTATGTATATAAACACATATGTGTATATATACATTTATATATGTATATATGTATATACATATATACATTTATATATACATAAATATATACACATGTACATATACATATTTAAATATATATTTATTTATATATTTAAATATATTTAAGTTCACCTAGCCCTTACGGCCAACATAACAGGTACAAATATTATTCCCCTTTTTGTAAATGAGAAAAATGAACTAAAGAGACATTAAGTAACTTGGCCAAAGTCACAAGTTAGAAAGTGGTAGAACTATTAGAATGGAGAAAGCCAACAATAGGAACGAGTCAAGTGGAAGGCAAAATTAAATAATTTGTATTCACCTTGATCAGTGTAGAAAACTGCCTGCTTTGTCTTCATTAGAGGTTCTAGAAGGATTTTTTTTTCTTTTCTTTTTTTTTTTTTTTTAGAGATTTTTACTATAGGGTGCGTGTGCTCACTAGACAGACAGAGAGAGACGGCGAGGGAGAAAGCGAGAAATCACCCCCCAGGAGGGATGGCCACGCCGCAATCTCTTCTCCTCCATTCTCCTCTCGGGATCTTGGGCACGCATGCACACGCGCCCAGCGTGAGTTTTAAGCCACCGGGTTCAGGACGCGAACCGTGGTCGACTATGTGGGAGTCCAGCGACACAGCCATTACACTAACTGCTGGTCCCTAGAAGGATTTTTTAAAGCTCCACTTGACAATGAATCTCAAAAATAGGAAATGTCATATATAAAATATAATTTTATAGGTTTATTTATTATTTCAGTGTATTTTCCTCTGTTCTTTAAACACAGATCACTTTGTTTTAGGGTTGATTAGTTTGAGTCTCTTAAAATGACTTGCAGCAAGATTGCAAATAAACCACCTCCTTCATTACTCAGACTAATTTCTGTTCATATTACTTTACTCAGAATTAACTTCTATCAACTTCTTCACTGATTAAAATTAGTTTTAGATCTGTGGTGTGGACCACATCTAGAATTGAGCACCAAGGTAGTAAAATTTGTTTCGGGTACCCCTTTCTGCAACACTAGAAGAGCTAACCCTTGATTTAAAACACCCAGAAGTACTATACTAGTTCTTTCTGATTGCCTATCATTCAGCTGTTTTAAAATACAGATTTCCTTAGGAAGAGTCGTGGAGGTCTCCCAGCTCAGTCTTAGAAGAAAGCAAAGAAGATTAAAAACAAGTTCTTCAGGAAGAGGAAAACTAATGCATTGTACCAGATTAAACAAACAAACAAACAAAAAACCCCAAGATTAAAAAAATCTCTCAAGAACCAGAAATGCAATTATATGCTGATATTGGGACACGATGGTTCTATAAGTCACATGACCAGACTTAAAATCTTTCGTCTCCCTGTGTGTGCTTCATGTCAAACCAGTGATACTCAGAACAGAATGGAGGGAAGGGATTAACCACGGACGGATTTGGCATGTTGGGCTCAGAATTCTACAGAGCTGACAGGCCATCCTGAAGGAAAGCTTGCCTCCGTTAGCCTCTGCGAACCATATCACTGACAGTTCATTTCGGTGCTGCACATTGTTGAAAATAAACGTGACCAGAAAAGAAAAAAAAGGTAGAAAGAAATGATTAAATCCATTTCTAACTCTGAATGCACGTCTGAGATGTGCAAGCACTTGCATTTACCTAAGCAAAGATAAATTTTTTTCAAATCTGAAACCAGCACAAACCCCCAAAGAAGCAAGAAAAAGGTATGATGAGGCGCTTTCTCCTACCTTCTGTGGTTCCAATCTCAATAGTGCCTTTCACTTGGCTGAAGCACCATAGCGTGTCCTGGGTGAGTGTCCCAATTCCTGAAAGCCAAAACAAGGACACACTTCAGGTTAGGCAAGAGCTCCCTGCTGTTCTGAAAAGCCCAAGAAAAGAAACATAGAGTGCCATCTTTGCATTTCTACAAGGAGACTTGCACACCAGGTATCATCTTGCTGGAGAAGAGACCCTGAGTCCTGGGAGAACGGCCAGCCTGCAAGTCCCACGTCCTGCTGTGAATCACTGTACTACCTCCTCACCATGCTGACTAGTTTGAACTGGAGCAACTGGACTTGTCCCTTCTCAGCCCTGGCAGTCCTAGAGCAGTTACAAAGGGCCTGCAGGCACCCTGTGTGACTAGCCCTTTTCACGGGAATACTAATGCTTTCGATTGTTTTCCTTCTGTGCTGGTGGGGAAGAGAAAGAGGCAGTTCGTTAGAGGGTGAGAGGAAAAGAAAGGCAACATTTTTTTTTTTTTTTTTAGACTGGGTTTCACAGCTTGCATGGTTGAACGGCCAGTAAGGGGTCAGACACCCGGAGAACTTGCATCTCTCTTGTTCACTTCTTGACTGCTTGCCAAAGTCAGAGCTGAATGGAGAGAAAGGGAAAGCAAGAAGGGGGAAAAAAAAAAAAAAAGCTGGGGAAGGGAGGGTGACTAACACGAGGTTGGGGAAAACATTTCATGACTAAGAAATCATGGGGATTTCTGTTTCAGATTCGAATTCAGCATTTGGTGGGGCAACAGTTTCTGGCTTATCATGATTCCCGTTTCTACAAATATGTGTATCCAATACCAACATACATTCTAGTACGACCGTGAATATGTGTATTCAAGTCAAAGGGTCCTTTTCAGAACACTTTTGCCAATTTTCTTCTCAATAATGTGAATGTTCTCTTTGATTTTACTAGCTTTTCAAAGTAGATAGAATTAAAGGGAATACTGCATAGTCAAATTTGGGGAGAGGAGGCCAGATGGTGGTGGCACAGGGTTTACTCGGGCCTGCAAATTGCATGGTGGTCAAAGAGGCTGGATCCCCTGTGGCCTAATGTGCAGTTTGAATTCTGGATCCCGTGACCTGAAAAACATGCTGAATGCATGTGTATGCATGCCCTAAGATCTAAAAAAGGCAGAAGCAATGGAGGAGAAAGGACTGTGGTTCAACCATGCTTTCTTTCTTTTTTCTTTTCTTTTCTTTTTTTTTTTTTTTCTTTTTTTTTTTTTTTTTTTTTTTTTTTTTTTTTTTTTTTTTTTGGGTTTTTTTTT
>NW_006159703.1:2961681-2966617 GCF_000334495.1 Tupaia belangeri chinensis
AGGTCTGGGACTCAACTGCATGGGGGTCGAGCGACATAGCCATTATGTTAACTTGGTCCCTGACTATGCTTTCTTAACTTTCTTTCTGTCTCTCTTTGGCGAGTACACATGCCCTCTGGTCAAAAAAAAAAAAAAAAAAAAAGTTTAGAAAGAGAACACGAAACATGATGTTCTGTGAGGCTGTCCCACCTGGAGCTGTTCTGGGTTCACATCTGGAGACCTCTCTGATGGCACCAGGGATGCGTGTGCCCAAAATCTGGGGCTGGCTGAAGCTGGAAGTGGGGTGCCAGGGATGCGTGTGCTCAAAATCTGGGGCTGGCTGAAGCTGGAAGTGGGTCATAGTATCAAGATGCTATTGGGAATGATGTCTCCATTTCTGTCTCTCTCTCTCTCTCTCTCTGCATCTTTCTCATTTATGGAAGAAACAAATAAACTTAAGAAAAAAATTCTGGATGATGGTGTGAATTTAAGAATGATTAAACCCAGTGGGAAAAACATGAAGTATCGAAACCAAATTGGCCCTTTTTATAACACACACAGAGTAATCAATTCTCATCGTTAGTGACAGATTGTTATTGAATTCCTATATGGAAAACTCCATGCCCTCAGCCATGTGAGAGGGGTGCTGTTGCTTCCACACTTTTCTCTTTGTTTGAGATGTGCGTTTGATGGAGGCAACAGAGGGTCTTAGTTCAGAGTATATACTTTGCAGTCAGACAGGGCTGGTTGGTTGTCTTTGACCTAGGTCAAGTTCCTAGACTTTGCTTCCTCATCTTTTTGTTTTATATTTTTAAAGTTTTTCTCTTTATTCATGGCAGAGGATGAGCATGCATACATGATAGTGAAGAAGAAAGAGAGTAACACAGGGTCTGGTCACAGCGTGATCCCTTTCCTCCAGTCTGCCTGCCCTTTGATTCTTGGGCAGTCATGCTCATATGTGTACCTGCTGTATCTCAGGCTGATCGGGCTGGAGATCTGAACTGTACTAGCCATGTAGAATTTGACCTCTCTCTTTTTGTTTTTTCTTTGAGAAATTTTTGCTATAGAGTGCATGTGTGCCTGTGCTTGCCGGAGAGATAGAGACAGAGAGACAAAGTGACAAATCACCCCCCACGAGGGGTGACTACATCGCGATTCCCTATCCTCCATTCTCTTTTCAGGATTTTGGACATGCACACACATGTGCCCAGCGTGAGTTTTAAGCCACCAGCTCTGGGACCGAACTGTGGTCAACTACGTGGGAGTTCAGCAACACAACCATTATGTCATCTGCTAGTCCCGAATTTGACCTCCCCTGAGCAATGCATTACCACTGTGCCATGGAGCCTGCCCCCCGTTTCCTCATCTTTAAAGTGGTAATAATATGACAGCCCATCCCTAAGCATCGTGGTGGATATGGATGTGATTAGCACAGTCAAGCAACTTAATGGTAATCATGATTGTCAGCAAAGACTATAAAATATGTGATAGTAAAAAGAAATAATGTCACTGAGAAGTGTTCAGTCAGTTGCTATGAGGCAGGCATGGTGCATAGAGTACCTCTGTTCTTTAGATAGAGGATCTGTGAGGAGGGCACTATTACCCTTCCCATTTTAAAACAAAAAAAAACTGTAGCTCAAGAAGTTTTGCTAACTCTCCTGGAGTCATACCTACGATTGGCAGAGCTGGGATTTCAACCCAGGCTGTCCAAATCCCAATTCCCACTGTGCACAGGGACACTGCCTCTTTAACCATTAGAAACCTTAACCTCAGAGAGACCTCACAGCTTACACTGGTTTCATTTGGATGGCAGAGCTGTAACACAGTCCCAGACATCCACAGTAAGGGATGGATGCTTCTTCTATGATGACACAAGGCTGAGATTTTCCACTACAACCTACACCTGGGAGAGGCGAAGGAAGACCTTTGCCAGCATAGACTAGTGCATAGAAAGGCTACACAGTCCCATCGCCGATCCTTTCCTGGACTTCCAACTCTGGCCTTGGGTTTCAACATCAGACATTCTTTGATAGGTTTATCCTTCCTTGTGAGTGGTCACTGACTCTCTCTAAACTGTGTCAATTTTGCTATTTTTGCTATAGAGCATGTGCGCTCACCAGAGAGACAGAGACAGAGAAACAGAAAACGATAAATCACCCCCCAAGGGAGATGGCCATGCCACAATTCCTTCTCCTCCATTCTCCTCTTGGGATCTTGGGCACGCACACACACGTGCCCGGCATGAGTTTAAGCCACCGGGTCTGGAACTCGAACCGCAGTCGACTACATGCGAGTCCAGCGACATAGCCATTACTCTAACTGCTAGTCCCACTGGTATCATCAATATTCTCACCCAGGACAGGCTTCAACTGGACCCAGTTTCTGTCTCCCATCAAGATCATGGCCAAGTGGGAACCAGCAGTTAGCGTAATGGCTATGTCGCTGGACTCCCACGTAGTCGACCGCGGTTCGTGTCCCGGACCCGGTGGCTTAAAACTCACGCCGGGCGCGTGTGCGTGCGTGCCCAAGATCGTCTCTATGTCTCTCTCTGTCTGTCTGGCGAGCGCACGCGCCCTACAGTGAAAATCTCTCCAAAAAAAAAAAAAAAGATCATGGCCAAGTGATGGTATCAGTGGTGCAAAGAGAATTTGGATCACGCCATCTTTATTCTAAAAGTGCCCCAAAGCAGCTGCAAAAACAAATGCCTAGAAGAAGGAATATTAAAATGAGAAAAGCTGGCCAGGTATAAGATATTCAGTGAGGTGATGCATGATCTGAGTCTGAGATCAGCTTGGAGGTGGGGATAGTGGGACCTGTAAGACTCAGGCCTTGTCTAAAAGGGCAGCAGCTACTCAGCTCCAGCTGAGGGATACCATGGAGGATTTCAGCCCAGTATTACCCATTGACTGATTTTTTTTTTTCTTTTAGAAGTAAAGAAAAATCTAGGTTATTATGTGACTAATCTAAATGTTTAAATAACTCCACATTTTTAAGGGTTGTCAATCAGTTCCAATGAGAACACTCACGTGGCATGGCTCACACAGAACATCTGCAGGCTGAATGTGGTCTTTGTGCCACCAATTTGCAAATCTCTGGCTAGAATGCGTGTGCTGAAAGACACTTCAGATAATACCTAGTCCATCTTCACCATTTTACAGAAATTACAAAATTGGAAAGTGAGGCCCAAGAGAGGAAAGAATGCACAACACAATAAAGTTATGTTAGTCAAGTTGTAGGCCTAGGACACTTTGAGAGCAAATCCAATCTACCAGATTCCCTTTTATCACCAGGTGATCTCATGGTGCTGGTTTAGGTGAGATATCTTTTTAGATTACTGCATGGTCGTTAGGGAAGTGTGTTTGATTGCCAAAGTGCATAATTGGAAGAACTAAGCCAACATAGTGAGAAAGGAGAATTTGTTTCTATTAGATTACAGACCTTGACAGCTTCCCTGAATCCCAGTGCCAAATGACACTTCAGTTACTATGGTAATAGTGTCAATAAGCAATACTCTCTATCAGGAAGCTGGGGCAGATCCAGTCACTATACATAAGGAAGATGCTCATTCCTTTCTCTTCAGCTACGGCCAAACAGGCACACCTACTGGATGGCCACATGGTCTGAGTACACGCCAAACAGGCACTGAGTCTCACCTACTGGATGGCCACATGGTCTGAGTACACACCTTTCTCATTTCTAGGATCACGAACTAGCCAGTTTCTGAATCTAGTTAGGCCTTGCAGATCACTCCATCCAATGGCCTCATTTAAAAGCAAAGGACACTGAAACCCAGAGGGGACATGGCCACAGAGTGAGTTAACAGCAGGGTTGGAGCCAGCCCAGGGCTCTGATGTCCTGGACAGGGCCCTTCAGAGCTGAGGCCTGCCTTTGTGCTGCCTCTTCTGTGCCAAGTTGGCCTCGTGAATACAATGAACAGAGGGTGTGACACGCAGCAAAGAAAGCTCCTTATTGATTGGGAGGCCACTGTCAAGAGTGGTTTTCATGGATTTGGTGCTAGCTGTGTGCTCCTCTCTGCCGAGAGTGAGAGAGCAAGAGAATAATCCTTGCCTAGAGAAAGATCCTCTGGGAGGAATCTGTTTTAAAATTATTGCAGGCTGTAGATGTATATTTGACTTCATAGAACGAGCCTACCATGGTGTAATCCTCCTTGTGTTATGAAGATACCACAAGAACTTCTGGCGGACTTTCTGTGAATGAATGTCTTGCCAACAGCACCAGTCCCAACTTGGTGTAGAAATATCCCTGTGTAAGATGCCAGATCACTATGAGGAAAGATGAAAATGCTGCAGAGACAGTAAAAAAAAATTCAGGGCACTTCTGACTACAGAAATAAGAGAGAGATTTTTTTATTTATCACTTTCTACCTCAACACCCCATATATTGCTTGGTTTTAGCAATTGCCATTGTGTTTCGTAAAGACAGGCTACTTCAATGCCTCCAACTAGCCAGTGAGTTCATACAGAACAGGGAGGAGCAGAGAAGGTTCAGTCAGACTTTATTCTGATTTTTTTAACCTTTTGATTTTTTTTAAATTACTCAAAAAAGTGTCATTTTTTAAAATTTAACTTTCTGACTCTGTGCTTGTGCCTTTAACACTTTGACAATGATCTGCTCTTCTATAAGGAAAGCACACTTGATCTGATCACGGACACATCTAGCGGACATGGAACTCCTCTAGGCCCTGCTAACATGTGTCTTTGCTTTAGAAAGCCTTGTAACAACTTTTCGTCTCATAGCCCAAACCCCTCAGAGTTGGCCTGGGTACAAGCCACATGCAGATTGGGGTGCTTTCTCGATCTTCTTAGAATAAAGGTAAACCGGCGCGCCGGGATCGGCCTGGCCGGCGCCCCCCCCACTTGGGGCAGGGGCCACGCGGCCGGGGGCTCACGCCCCCCAGCGCAGCCAAGCACCTCTCCCTGCCTTTCCCTGACTCTCT
>NW_006159703.1:2967387-2977176 GCF_000334495.1 Tupaia belangeri chinensis
GTGCTTGATTGAGCTAATGCACAGTGTATTTTGGATGGAAAATTCATTTGTGTGTTGTGATGGGAAAAAAAATATATAATAAAAAATAAACTATAAAAATAAAAGAGAGAAGAGGATAGAGAAAGATAGCAAGTGAACAATAGAGAGGATGTTAGTGAGAAACAGATATGGTTTATTATCTGTTGAAGATGACGTGTATAGTATTCTCAACTGGACTGGTCTGGGAAGTATTTCATGATGGGTGAAGTCTTTTAACAAGCAAAATGAGAAATAGTGATTGACTGTTTTAAAAAATTATAATAATAATAATTATTGGGAAATGCATGGAAAAGACTTTGAATGATAAAGCGGGGAGATCGATGCCTCTGTATTGACTGACATGCATGGCATTCCCTTTTGAAAAAGCAATGGAAGTCAATGTAAAGTTATATGTAATCCAATGTAATATAAAGAAGATTATGATGATAATAAAAAAAAATTAAAAAAAATAAAAAAAAGAACAAAGGTAAACCAATCCTATCACCAGCCTCGTCCCATTGGAGGCTATGTTGTAGGAAAGCCTATGCTGGTAGGTCAAATGCTGGACCATTCTGAGTGCCTTTAGATGCAGTCCCCAGAAGAGGAAAAAAGCTAAAGTCCAGCTTTAAAAATCAAACTTTTCTTTTGCACAGGATTGATCAACCACTAAAGATATTACAGTGAAGCCATTATTGGATTGATTTGCTGGGTTTAATTCACTGGATGATTTCAATTGGCAAGCAAATACATCATTAATTGACTAAACTGACCATCACAACAGTCCATCTGGTGGAAGAAAGGGAAAGGAGGTGGAAGGAAATGGCCACATTTTGCTGATTTTTTTAAGGTGGTTGAATCAATTACGGATTTGTGGTGAGTTGATATATGAGTGAGAAAGGAAAGACACGAAGAAATCTTTGGCAAGGCGGAGACAGTGGCGTTCTCATTATCTACTGCTCTCTTGACTCTGCATCCTAAAAAGTGACTTGTTGAACAAAGGAAAGATGTTTTTATAGTCTCAAAGAAGAAATAATGCTTCAATGTGCTCTTTGAATCCTCTCTCTTTTACAGATCTAAACAATTGAAAATACCCAACATCCTCAAATAGATAAATGTAAGTATTTTCATGTTATATGCTGAGAAAATGGTGATATGGTTGTCATTTCTTGCCCAGGGCATCCTGGCATGCCATATTGGAATATGATTAAAAAGTAACCTAGGGGACCAGCAGTTGGTGTAATGGCTATGTCGCTGGACTCCCATGTAGTCAACTGCAGTTTGTGTCACGAACCTGGCGGCTTAAACTCATGCCAGGCACGTGTGCGTGCATGCACAAAATCCCAAGAGGAGAATCGAGGAGAAAAGATTGCAGTGCGGCCATCCCCCCTGGGGGGTGATTTCTCACTTTCTGTCTCTCTGTCTCTCTCTGCCTATCTGGCGAGTGCACGTGCCCTATAGCAAAAATCTCTCCAAAAAAAAAAAAAAGTAACCTAGATTATGCTCATCTTCTCCACAAACACAATCATATTTACAGTAAGATTTTAATAAATGATTAACATTTCTACTATTTCTATTATCTCTTTTTATAAGGCTGTTGGAGGTATGATTAACATATAATAAACCGGACTTTTATCTTTAATTTCCAAAAGTCACATCGACTTGCTAGAGAGAGACTGAGAGAAAAAGAGAGAAAACACCTCCCCAATGGGTGTGGTCACAGCGCAATCCCTTCTTGATTTCTCCATTATGCTTGGGGTTTGGCATGGTGTCCTATGTGCTTTTTCAAACTGTCAGGGCTGGGATTCAAACCGGCCATGTGATATCTGGCTCTCTTTACCACGAAGGCTATGGGGTTTGCCCTGGAAATATTTCTAAGGTGTACAATTTGATAATTTTTGACTTGTGCATACCATCACCTTAAAACCTTCACTCTAGGGGACCAGCAGATGGTGTAATGGCTATGTCGCTGGACTCCCATGTAGTCAACCATAGTTCGAGTCCTGGATCTGGTGGCTTAAACTCACACTGGGCGCCTGTGCGTGCATGCCCAAGATCTTGAGAGGAGAATGGAGGAGAAGGGATTGCAGCCTGGCCATCCCTCCTTGGGGGAAGAGGGGATGATTTCTCGCTTTCTGTCTGTCTGGTGAGCATACACACCCTATAGCAAAAACTTCTCCAAAAACAAACAAACAAAACCCCTTCACTTTAAGTAATAGCCCACAACCCCCAAAATATTTTCATGCTTCCTTGTAATCTTGCTCAGTGCTTTCCTGCTCATGTTTCCCCAGACCACAATCTCAAGCACCTCTAATCTGCTTTATGTTTCTATACAATAGACCATATTTTCTACAATTTTATATAAATGTGAGCCTATGGCACATACTCTGTTTTCTAGCTTCCTTCACTCAGCATAATTATTTTGAGAATAAGATAAGCATTTGCATGTATCAATAGTTCATTTATTTCTATTGTTGACTTTTATTACATTATATGGTCATCTGATAGTTTATTCACCCATAGACATGAATTTAGGTTGCTTTCCATTTTGGGCAATTACAAATAAAACAAGTAGAAACATTTGTATTTACATATTTCTGTGTTTTTATTTCTCTTGGGAAAATACCCAAGACTAGAATGACTAAGTCATATAGTAGGTATATATTTAACATTTAAAAAAATGCCAAACTGTTTTTGTTTGTTTCCATTTTTTTTTGGAAGTTTTTGCCTTAGGGCACGTGTACTCACTAGAGAGAGAAATAGAGATAGTGAGAGGGAAAGTGAGAAATCACACCTGCCCTTGGGGGGATGGCCACACTGCAATCCCTTTTCTTCGTGGTATCTTGGGCATGCACGCATACGCACCAGGCGTGAGTTTCAAGCCACCTGGTTCAGCACTCAAACCATGGTGGGCCATGTGGGAGTCTAGCGATATAATTGCTATGCCATCTGCTGGCCCCCAAACTTCTTTTTAAAGTAATTTTAAAAATTATTTTTTATTATTTTTTTTAAGCTTGCTAGAGAGCACTTGTGCTCGAGAGAGAGAGAGAGAGAGAGAGAGAGGGAGAGGGAGAGAGAGGGAGAGAGAGAGAAAACAAGCCACCAGGTCCAGGTCAGCCTGGTTGGTTATGTGGGAGTCCAGTGCCTTAAAAACCATGCTACCTGCTGGCTCCCATCCTTTTTTTTTTTTTTAAGTTCATTTATTTTTTCATGAGAGAAAAAAAAAAAAAAAAAACAGAGAGAGAGAGAGAGAGAGACAGCACTCCTATTATGATTGTGACATATTATCGACCAGCTTCAGCCAGCCCTAGATTGTGGACACCTGCATGCCTACTGTGTGTAAGGACGTCTCTGGATAGGGGCGAGAGCCTTCCCAGGTGGGTCAGCCTAGCAGTAATGCATGACTGCTGCACCACTGTCCAGCCCCCCTAAGCTTTTTAAAAGTAATGGTGTCACCAGCATGTGTGAGATGTCTGATTATTTCTCATCTACACCACTGTACGGTCAAAATGTTTAAGTTTATTTATTACTTCTATGACAGAAAGAGAGGGAAAGAAAGAGACAGAGATAGACAAAGACATAGGCATCCCCAACAAGTTCCTAATCCAGCAACTCACTCCAGTCTTAGCCCAGATCATGGGTACACCCATGCCTGCCAGGATGTACCCATGCATGTTCAGGGAGGTCTCAGGATGTGAATCCAGGACCATCCCATGTGAGTTCAATTGCATTACCACTACACAACCTTCTGGGTCTAGAATTTTTAACATTAGCCTCTCTACTGAGAATGTTGCAATATCTTACTGTGTTTTAAATTTATATTTCTCTGAAGAAGTATCTTTTCTGATGCTTTTTTTTGCTATATGTATCATTTTCTTCTGTCCTACTGGCTAAAACTGCCCATAAAATTTTAACAGAAGGAATGAAATTAGAAATCCTTGTCTCGTTCTTGATCTGAGGGAGAATACATTCAATTTCACCATTAAGTGTTATTATTATTATTTTTTTTTGGAGAAGTTTTCACATTCAATTTCACCATTAAGTGTTATTATTTTTTTTTTTTTGGAGAAGTTTTTGCTATAGGGCGCGTGTGCTCACCAGAAAGACAGAGAGAGACAGAGAGACAGAAAATGAGAAATCACCCCCACCAGGGGGGATGGCCACGCCTCAATTCCTTCTCCTCCATTCTCTTCTTGGGATCTTGGGCACGCATGCACACAAGCCCAGCATGTCTGGGACCCGAATTGCAGTCAACTACATGGGAGTCCAGCAACATAGCCATTATGCCAACTGCTGGTCCCAAGTGTCATTTTTTTTAAATGAGACATTTTTTTGAAAGATTTTAACTTTATTTTAATTTGACCAGAAAAAGACAAAGTGTGTATGTGTGTGTGTGTGTGTGTGTGTGTGAGAGAGAGAGAGAGAGAGAGAGAGAGAGGGAGACAGAGAGAGAACATGAGAAAGCAAGTCGCCAGGTCTGGGACTCAAACCACTGTCAGTCGTGTGGGAGTCCAGCACCTTTAACCACCACACCACCTGCTGGCCCCTAAGTGTCATTTTAAGTGTAGATTTTTCATAGATGGGTGTATCTGTTTCTAAGCTTAAGGAAGTTCCATTATAGAATGTTCGGCAGTTGAGTTTTTATCAGAAATGCTTGTTGAATTTTGCAATCTTTTTTCTGTATCTACTGAGGTGATAAATTTTTCTTTTTATAATTTGTTTATGTGGTGAATTACACTTACTCTTAAATGTTAAAGCAATCTTGCACTTGGGTATAGTTTATTCACTTTTTTATATATTACTAGATTTGATTTGCTACAATTTTGTTTATAATTTTTGCCTTATGTTCTTGATAGGGAATGGTAACTTCATGGAATGAGTTGTGGATTAGTTACTTCTCTTCCATTTTCTAAGAAAGTTTGTGTATAATCCATCCTCAAATACACAGAAGAATTCACCAGTGAGCCATCTGGCCTTGAAGTTTTCTGTGTAAGAGTTTTCTTTATCCTTTTTATTTTTTTATTTGCTAGCGGGCATGTGCTCTTGCCAGAGAGAGACAAAGAACGAGAGATGGAATGTGAGTTTTCCCTACTTTGGGGATTTGTGGGCATGTATACACATGCTCCCAGTGTACTTTTGAAGTTGCCAGGTCCAGGACTTGAACTGCACAGTTGGCCATGTGGAATCTAGCTCATGTAACCACCAGGCCATGGGCTGACCCTGCTGGGTATTTTTTAAGACTTCGTCTCACATACATTTTTAAGTATTGAGCTTCAATTCTTAGTTGTATTGTTTTAACGGTTGCTCTAGGGTTTATAGTGTGTATTTTTCAATGCTAAGTCTCCCTTTCAGCAATTTTATATATTTCATATGCAGTACAAAGAGTTTACAGTAGTATATTTCCATTTCTTCAAACTATAGACCCGGGCCTATAAGTATAGTGAACAACTGTCTCATATCTAGGGTAGAAATTTACCCTTGTCATTGCCACTCAGGACCCACTTCTGTATATTAAGTTCCCTGATAAATCTTGCTGCCAGCAAACTGGACTTATCTGTCTCATTTACCTTTTGAGTCCTTTGGTATGTGTTGGGCATTTCTCTTATGAGGCCTCCTATTAAAACAACATGCTATAAACCCCATGCTGCATTGCTATTCTTTTGCTAAGAGTTTTAATAACATCTCTATACTTACACATAAGGTTACCATTTCTGATGCCCTAAATTCCTTCTTGTAATCAATATTTCTATGTGGCATCATTTTCCTTCTGCTTGAAAAACTTTGCTTAATATTTCTTCTAGTGTATGTCTGCTAGATATAAATTCTTCCAGCTTTTGTATATCTTATTTTTTTTTTCAAAGCGTATTTTCACTGAATATAGAATTTTCAAGGCTGACATATGGTTGTCTTTCAGTAGTTTAAAGACGTGGCTCCACTGCCTTCAAGAAGAAATCTGCTGTCATATTTATCTTTGTCCTTCTGTATATAATCCCTCTATTTTTGTCCTGGCTGCTTTTAAAGTTTTATCACTGGCTTTGAGAAGCATATGATGTTCATTGATAAAAGTGTTTTTGGCTCTGCGCGTTTGTAGTTATCAAATTTGGAAACCTTTCACCCATGAATTCTTCAGATATTGCTTTGGGGACTCCAATGAAATGTATAATCATTCACTTAAAGTTCTACAATAGCTCATGAGTGCATTTAGCCTCTAAAATATTTTTTGCATTCATTTTGTACCATCCATTTACATTCATTCATCTTTTCCTCAGCAATGTCCAATCTTCCGTAAAGTACACTCAGCGTAATTTTTACCTCTGACATCGTAGGTATCATCTCTAGAAATTCAGCTTGAGCATTTTTATTTTTTTTTTTTCATCTCTCTGCTTAATTTTTGGAACATATGGAATACAATTACAGGGACTGTTTTCATGAGTTGTTTGCTAACTCTAATATCTATGTCACTTCTGCTTCAATAGCAATGAATTTTCTTCTCATTATGTAGTCGCCTCCTTTGCGTTCATGGTCATTTTTTGTTGGATGACAGACACTGTGAATCTTACCTTGTTAAGTGCTGTGTATTTTTGCTTTCCTATTTTTAGTTTTCTTTTGGGAGGTAGTTAATGCCTTGGAAGCAGTTTGATCTTTTCAGGTCTTGTTTTTAAGATTTATAAGTGGAATCAGAGCCCTATTTAGCCTTGGGCTCATTATTCTCATTACTGATGCCACCACCCTTTTGAGCACTTTGTACAATTACTTAAGAATTATGAAGTTTCTTGAAGATGGAGCTGCCACTCTCAGCTCTCTCTCTTCAGATCAGGAAATGTTACAATCTACCTGAGATCCCTTCTTTGTACCATGGGCTGGACATTCTCTGAAGGCAGTAAGCTGGGCCTTCCAGAGTCAGCATCGTTTTTCTCTCCCTGTCTCTCAGAGATCACTGTCCTTCGTTATCTGACACTATCTTGAAAACCATTGCTTCACATACTTTATTCTTCTGTTCCTTTATTCCGGGTACCAGGGGAAATCCAGTCCCTGTTTTTCCATCTTAGAAGCTGAACCTCTAATAAATGAGATTAACATTTTTAAAAGGGCTCCTCCAGGTCAAAGCATCTCCCTTCAGTAGCTCTGCAATGAGCCCTGCAATCTGGATGGAGCGAGTCAGCTCTTTTCACTCCTTTTTTAATCACTGATTCTTTATTGCACAGTTGGTAAAACAAAACAAAAAGATACTAGGCTATGTTTATATCCTTTACCCTTTTGTTATTCTATCAAGTGCGTTTGTAATTATGTTCTTACTTATATTTACATGCAATCAAAACACTGATCAGCCTTAGGAAATTCCTGGTTCTCCCTAGCTCTCTACTGCAACATCCTGCCTTCTTTGTGACCTACTTACCAAATGTGTGCCACTCCCTGCCACCATGCTCTCCGCTACAGGCAGTGTCAAGCAGTTAAGCCAATTGTCTAAGCCGTGCATTACTATTTTATGATTTCTCATTAATAGCCCAAGAGTCTTTAAAAGGTTCTTAAAGGAGTCTTGAAAATAGAAATTTAAGTCACCACACATAAGACTGTTTCTAGACATAATATATTGTTCTCATGTCCCACTACTCAGGTGGCCATGTTCTTCACTCGTAAGAACTTAAGAATTATGTGCACACTGAATAATTTTGGCTTTTGAGAAATGGTTGTTTCTTCATCAAAACTCAGGGTGGAGGGGAGAATTTATATCACCAGATAGTTAATCATTCTCTCTTCTACATAGTCTCTTACTTTGTGCTTACAGTGTTAAGGTAATGGTTTGGGTAATGGTTTGTCCCCCAAAAGTTTTATATTTTGGAATTTGGTCCTAGTGGGTAGCAATTAGATGTCCCCTAAAGCACCATGTGTCAGGACTTGATTATATTATAAAGGCATTAAATAAAAATCCTTTCATGATGTTCCAGGGTGGGGCTTTGAGGTATGATAAGGTCATTAGAGAGGGTCCCTATAATTAAGTTTGGGTGGGTTTTAATCAGAGAGAATAAAACCAGAATAAAAGAGAGAAACTCATGGTTACAGACCACGCTGTGCTCTGCTCCAAGTTCTACCTTCAGCTATTTTGTGATGCTTTGGGACTTTCCAGCCACCAGCAACTGTAAGTTTTATAAAGACACCTATAATTTCATTATAAATCACCCAGTCTCAGGTATTTATGTGAGCAACACAATAATGGACTAAAATATATTAGATGGTATGCCAGCCACATCTGGCTGCTTATGCAACATTCATTGTTTTCATCTCTTACTAAGAGTCCTGATTTTGTACAGGACTTACATTGCTCTGCCTAAAAAGTAAAAAAATAAATGGAAAACCAAAAGCTTGTCATCTCAGATTCCCTCGCAGCTAGGATTTGCCATGTGTCTCCAATCCATTTCTGCTAGGCATATCTAGAAACATTTTTGGTCTCATAATACAAGGGGACTTCAAATATTCATGGAAAATGCCTATTTAGACATTTAAATATTTTTTTGCACCAAAGTGAACTTGCACTTTATTTCTATTTTTTACAAATTTTCTGAAGAACTTTCATACAGATGCTACTTCCCCCTGTTTACCATTGTCCTACTTTTTCCTTCCTGAAATCGTATGTACAGTCTTCTGGCAATCTGAACAGAAAGGAGCACAGAGATCTTAGCCCTGGTATTTTCAAGTCACTGAATCAGCACAGCTTCTTGCTTGTCATGGCCCAGAAAAAAAAAAATAATTTTTTGAAGCTGTCATTTAGTCAATTACAGCTTAATATAATTCCCCATACACAAATGGAGAAAGAGGACACTAAATTGGGAATAATAAAACAATCATTTGTATTCCCTGCACAGTAAAAGCCAGACAGTCACAGTTAGGTTTTTAAGAGGTCAATCAGTTCTGGACAACCCATTTGACTTATCTTCTGGCTCACTACTTTTAACTTCTAACCAAAGGGTCAAGTGTTCAAAGCACAAATAGCACTACATTCCAATGAATGCATAACTTAATTTACATCCATTTGTGGACTCTGAATTCTTTGACAGCTGGACCCACTCTAATTTATCCTTTTTCCTTTAGAGCCTAAAACACCTCTGGCACCACTAGAAGATCAAGAAGTTAATGTTTAATTGAATTACAATAAGAGGAGAAGTTCTTCAGTCTCCTGGTAGAAATTGTTCCCATGCGCTAAAAACCAACACTCTGATACGATATGATAATCAAGCAAAAAGGATTCAGGATATGCAGCCAGCACTTTGTCATTGTCCCCGTATCTCACTCCCTACAATATAGAAAACATCATGTGACTCTTGAACAGAAAAAGTGTTTTCTAGCATTCTGAAGAAAAACTACCTTACAGAAAAGAAGCCTTGATAGATGCTTCAGCAAATGCTCCTCCATTTTTAGCATATTTTAAGTGCCTGTAATTACATTTTACCAAAGAAGGCAATCACATTAAAAATAGTATATTTACTGCATTACTTCACTTAAAAATGGAAGCCCCGCCCTTTAGTGTGCTGAGGCACAGAGCTCCGTAGGCTGGGACCCACTAGGGAGGCCTGGGTTAGGTTTCTGGTGCAACTTAAAGACTGGGTGCCATAGCCCATACCTTGCCAATTTGTGGTTGCCTTGAGCAACTTAGGGAGACACTTTCTCAAAAAGAACCAGATATGGTGGTTCATATTTATAGTTCAGGCTGAAAGGCTGAAGCAGTAAGACCCTGTCTAAATAAAATAAAATATTCATATATATCCACACAATAAATAT
>NW_006159703.1:2977319-3004242 GCF_000334495.1 Tupaia belangeri chinensis
TATATATATATATATGTCCATATATATGGATTAATAAATATATCCAGAGGTACAGATATGTAAATACATAGATCATGAATTTTAAAACACAATTGGTGATAAGCCAAATGATGTCTTGCTCATTGCTTATGTACTTTTGTTTTCTCCTGTACTGGCTATTCACTCATCACTAGCCTTGGATCTGGGAGTATGGTGTTCTCTGGTCCATGGGATCTGAAACCAATAAGAACCAGCACCAACTCAAATTGGATTTCTTCTCATGTCTGTACATAAAGGTTACACAAGTTATTCAGGCATGAAACTCTCAAGTCCTGAGTCATTGACAACTGAAACTGCCTAACTGTGAGATCATATTCTGCCTAAAGGCTTGCAAGAATGTCCTTGGAATAGCTGTCACTGGGATGGACAGATAAGGCATGGCCAATGGGGTCTGGTCATTTTGACACTGTAAATTATTTTGTACTTTATGATTTTTATATATTGGAAGCCATTCTCTTCACATATATAAACCTATAATCCTGAAAAAGGTCATTCACAGTGTGGAGTCTAGAATATTTTTACTAGATCAGGAAAAAAGAGAGTTGAAACACCCAGTTTTCCTGCCAGTGGGAGGAATGGGTTTACAAGGATTTCTTAAAAGAAAGTTGAATTTGCAACCATTTCTTTTTTACAGCCATGCCTAGACCACCTGATAAATAGTAGATCTGTATTATGTTTATGAAATATGCAAATGAGACCAATTAATAAATAAATGCCTTGAAGAATTTTTCAAACTTCAGAAATAGCCTAATCCTAGGATCTGCAGCCTTCTTATTTGTGAGGTTTTTATTTTATTTTATGACAGCTGCCATCAATTCAATTAAACTAGATGGAAAATAAAGTTTTGGTTGTTGGTGGTTTTTTTCTTGCTGGAAGAAGAAAATGATCAAAAATTTGGCAAAATGGGAAGCAATGAACACACCTGCAAACAGGAAATCAAACATCAAAATAAGAGGGCAGGAAATCCAGCCAGCTAAACAGGCAAAAACCTTACTTGTTACCCCTGCCCATGCTCAATCTCAACATTCTTTTCTTGCTGTGGAAAAACAAAGTAGATATAATAAGCATCTACAAGTTCGAAGCTAAAACAATGCTCTCAAAGCAAACAGGAGAAGAAAGTAAAAACTCAGAGTCTACAGGTACAGAAAATACTGCAAGAGATGGTCACGTAAAGATATTCGAGGATTTTAGGGCAATCTCTAGCTGTCACCAGAGAACAGTAGGTACAATTGATATTGGTGTCTTGTAAAATGAAGCTATGAATTCCTTCTCATGTATAAATCTGCAGAGTAGAAAAATGCACATAGAAATGCATGAACAAGTCTGACTTTCCTGCGGGTTGAGAGCCTGTTCTATGCCGGGCTCTGAGATAAGCACAAGTCATATAGTCCTCCGTCTTGTAGCTCGTGTACTAATAAGTAAAGATATTCAAGTACAGAGAGGTCAAGGGGGTAGCCCAAGGTCTACGACTAAGTATGGCAAAGCTGGAATCAGAATCTGACCGTCCTGAACCCAAGCCTCCCCCATCACGGTGTTTCCATCAGATGCCTCTACTGTTGTTCTGCAACCCAAACCATGTCCTGTGATCTAAAGCTTGCTGCTAGAAGAAACCTCTGAGAGCCTTTGGTAAATGAAACATTCATTAATAATAGTAAATTAGTAAAGACAGATTTTTCCGAAAAGTCTGCAAACATGCCAAGTAGATGTGGCAGTCAAGGAAACATGAACTGACCTGAACTTCTCCATTTCTTGCTGATACTTTCAGGTCACACAAGGCCCATGGAGGGGCTGGGGAGGAAGGGAGCTCTTCTCAGGCCAGAGCCCTGGTTACTGGAAAGAGCGTTTCCTAAAACAACCACATACTGGGAGGGCTCTAAAATGACCAGACATACCCGACTCACCTGTTGGATTAGCCTCAATGAAAAAGATTTAGAAGAGCTACCAGGGAAAGGAGCTACTGAGAGAAATGTCACTGTTAAGGACAAAAGTTACCTTCTGCCATCTATAATTTGGTGGAAGAGAAGGAGGACAATTACTAATATAATAGCAGAAGAGATGTGGCAGGCCAAATGTCATTAGAACCATGACATTTCTCCGAGTTTTCAGGCTGGTGTGGTGCTGTTTTTTATTGTACTTTTGATTCATCTGATACATTGTTCAACAAATATTTTCATTGCCAGAGGGCAAGTACACTCATCAAAGAAAGACAGAGAGGAAGAAAGCATCCCCCAATGGGGCATGGTCATGCCACAATCCCTTCTTCATTTCTTCATTCTGTCGTGTACATGTACACTTGCCTAGTATGTTTCTCAAGTCACTGAGGCTAGGATTTCCACCATAATCAATAATATGTGATCTGCCTCCCTTAGTCACCAAGACCCCTATGGAACCAGCCCAACAAATATTTACTGAAGACCAACGATGCTCAAGGCTGTGGAGTCATGATAAGTAAGGCTGCTATTCTCAACACTTATCTTCTAGGAGTTGGAAAGATAGATAGTAATGAAATAAATTTAGAACTGGTTAATAGTGGTATATTCTATGAAACAAAAAGAGGCTGGTTAAAGGGAATGAAGTGCTATAGGGGATGCTAGTTTTCATAAGAAAGTTAGGCCATTTCCCTCTGCACAAGTAACATTTGGACAGAGACCTATAAGAAGCTGAATGAGTGGACCTAACAGATAGAAGCTAACCCAGAGAGAGGGAATAGCCAGAGCAAAGTCCCTAGGGCTGGCCTGTGCTTGGGTCCCAGGAACACTAAGGAGGACAGAGAGACTGCAAAGGGGTTGGAGGGGCAACAAGCTGTGGTGCTGGCCAGGTCACACAGAGGTTAAACACAGGACATCTAGGGGTGTTTACTTTATCTTCTGAATGAGATGGGAAGCCACTGGAAAATGTTAAGCCAAGAAGTCATTCTAGTTACTATGCAGAAAAGAAACAAGAGTGAAGATATGGAGAAAAAAAAGTAAAATTCCATTAGAAGGTTGGTGTAATAATCGAGGGAGAAATGGACCAGAATGGTAGAAGTAGAAGAGGTGGTGAAAAGTGTTAGACATTGGAAAGACAAGTAAAGACAATTTTGGCCTAGTCATCTGTGTAACTCGAGAGCGGAGTTACCATTTCCTGGGATGGGGAGAAGCAGGTTGGGAAGCATTTGGTATCTGTTACACTTTAGATGTCCATTAGATAGGAAGTAGGTATTATATATTGTTATGTTCACTTGTGACACTTCATTCTGTGCAAGGTTCTGCAAACACTTTATTTCATAGGGTGTCTGAATTAGAACTGGAGTGCAGCTTCCTGAGAGCAGTGACTGTTTCTGTTTCCTTTCTTTTATCCTCTATTACCCACCCCCTCCTATACTCTTTCTGGTGTCTACAATTGGCCTCCCTTCTATTATACCTTCCGATATTTCAGTTTCTGCTACAGAGTACAAGTATTTGGTATGTATTAAGTGGGGGCATACAATGCTTGTCTAGGACTGAGTACAGTCCCTGCCTTGGAGTCACTAATGAACAGATGAAAGAATGAAGGAGTAAGTCTTTTCCAGTTAGGTTGAGCTAACTTCCTTTATCTGGAACTTATTAATTTTAAAGGGAGGAGGCTTCTAACTCTATCAAGGAGTGCAGTCTTTGAGTTCAGAGACTAAAGTTCAAATCCCTCACTAACCTACTTAGTGGCTTTGTGGCCTCAGGAGAATTACCTAGCTGCTTTGTGCTTTCATAAACTGAGGTTCGGATTTAGTTTTAACTCTAAACATTTTCCCTCTAATGTGCGTAAACTATCTTGTTATATAATAAATAGTAAGCATCTTTTTATAAGTTGAGTTTACCATTGTACCTTCTTCCTTGGCAGGACTCTGCTTCTCCTTTGGTCAGCACCTCTGGTTTAGAAGCCAGGAGCAATGGCTAAAGTGAGGGTTTTGACATAAGATACATTTGGATTTAAATTTTGGCTCTTCCACTTAATTTACTAGCTGCGTGGTCCTAGGCAACTTAGTTGACCTCTCTGCCTAGGTCTCCTTATCTGTGAAAGAGAGCTGTTGGGAGGATCAAAATAGTTAACACATATAGAATGTCCATCCAAGGGGCTAGTTCAGAGTAAATGTGTAGCAAAAAGCTGTTACCAGGGTCTGGCTTTCATTTCCTGCCTCCACACTTCATGTCTGGCTTGGTTATGAGCTCCCCACTTAATCCCATTGCTAAGCGTATTCCATCCTAGTAGCCAACACTCCTGACAATGGGCTCTACCCCAAATCTCTCCCCAACTCCCTTTCCAGAACTGTAGCTTCCTCCCTGTGGCAACTGGTGCTGATAATTTACTTCCAGATCTCTGGCCCAGCTGTAGGGAAGAAGAACAGACCACGTTTCTCTTCCCACAGTCTCCCACACATTAGTTTTCCCTGCATGTCTGACGTTTGACTTCTAAGTGCCCTCTGGCTGTGATTACTCAGGCAAAGTGAAGTGGACAGATGGAACAATTATTTGGAAAGCCCAGCCAGTGGAAAACAAAACAAAAAGACAGAAAAATAATACCCTACACGGAACCCTGCAGTTGAGGGTTTAAATTATTCTTATTGCCTGCTGGCATCAATTGCATTTTCCAGGTAATTACTCAGCTCTTCCCATTAGTTTGCCCGTGTAGAGAAATGATATCTTTTGAGATATTGACACTACAGGTAGCCCTCTCTTGAAGGAACAGATGTGTTTGGGCCTGGCTTGTCTATAAGCAAATTTTTAAGTGACTCTAGTCAATTTAATGGCTTTCATGATAAATACAAGAGGTATTACAATAGTAGAGGGAAAAAACATCTCTGGCTGTCATAAGAAATCCCACTTTAGAGTAAAACCTATTTTTAAAATAAAGTACTTATAATAGCTTTTGAGAAAACCATAGCAAATATTTCATAGCTATGAAGTCAAGCAATCTGGATTCGATTCCTGGCTCAGTCACATCTTTGCCGTGGAACCTAGAATAAATTATTTAGCCTTCAAGTTTCAGTCTCCTAGTCTCTACATTGGAGATCATAATAGTAATCATAGAGTAAAATAAATAGCAATGGGGACCAGCAGATGGCGTAATGGCTACATTGCTGGACTCCCATGTACTTGACTGTGGTTCGAGTCCCGGACCCAGTGGCTTAAACTCCTGCCAGGTGCATGTGCATGCATGCCCAAGATCCTGAAAGGAGAATGGAAGAGAAGGGATTGCATTGTGGCCATGTGATTTCTTGCTTTCTGTCTCTCTGTCTCTGTCTTTCTGGTGAGCACATGTACCCTACAGCAAAAACCTCTCCAAAAAAAAAAAAGAAAAAGAAAAAAGAAAAAAAGAAAGAGAAATAGCAATGTACATATAGGACTTAGCATGGTGGCTGCCCATAGTAAATTCCCAAGAAATGATCATTGTTATTAATGAATGAATACATAACCTGATATTTAAAGCTATAAATGTTAAAGTTGAAAAAGACTGATATTCCAGGAGATGGCAGCTCAGGGCCTCATCGACTATGATGTCTGAGCTCTTTTTCACCTGGTTTAAGTCATACCTTGCAGGTACTTGTATGTTGGGTCTCCAAAAAGTTCATGTAAAAAACATACCCTATGAAAAAACTGGATTTCAAAATTTTTTTGCACCAAAATAAACTTACACTTTAGTTTCATTTTTCCATAAACGTTTTGCAGTCTTCTGGTATAGAAGAACATTATATAGTTGTTTAAGATCTATTCACAAATTCAGTGAGAATCTGATTTGATCCTAACTGAACAGTGAATGTGGATCTACTATGGAAGTTCCAGGCCTGACTTGGGCCTTCAAGGCTGAAACAACTCTCAGACCAAGAAAACAAGGCCCCTGCTTTGGTCTTCCCTGAATACCATCCTGCCCCAGGGGGAATCTACCTTAAATAATGTCATGTGTTAGTGTTTACTTAGGTCATGTGATTGTGTTTTAGACTTTCCACCATTCTACAACAGAAATCAATGACAAAGATAGATGACTCAAAGCCAAAACTTATCTCATCTGTGTAATGGAGTTAATCAAAGAGGACAAAGATCTGTCCTGACATATACCTATTAGGTTGTTGGAAAAGTCAAGACATATTTTTCCATGTTTTTCTATGCAAAAATGTGTCATGACTTTTCTAACAACCCAGTAGCTATTTTAAAGGAATTTTATTATTTAATTGCTACAACCAGTTTTGGGGGTGGGATGTTACTACTAAGCCTTTATAGAAGAGAAAACAGGCATTGAAGGGTTAAGTAGTTTGGCCACATCACAAAGTGAGTAGCTGGTAGAGCCTAGATTAGAACCCTGGTCTTCTGATTCCCAAACCAGAAAACTTCATTAACTGCTATGTTACCTTTTATGTGAAGTAGGGCCAATCTGGGGCCAAGAAGAAACACTTGTTTTTCTGGAAAACACTTTGACTTGGTGTAGAACCATGCAAGCAGTACATGAGAGCTTGGAATAAAACTGAGATTTTAATCCCAGGTCTGTTTTAAATGACAAAAATAATCAATACTAATACAACAGAGGTAATAATGGTCACCATAATTTGTGTAAGCAAATGCTATATGCCAGATACTATACTTAGCTCTTTAAATTAAACACAACTAACTTCAGAGAAACTAAAACTCCAATAAGCCTGTATTTGCATCTAACTCTGCCATTAGCAGCGGCAAGACTTGCAGAAAGACATTTGGTATCTCTCTCTTCCCCTCTTAGTTTTCTTCACTTTAAAAATAAAATTTTCTGTGAGAACTAAGTGATATAATGTATCATATACACTTACATGGTGCCTCAGAAGTGGCAAGCCCCAAAAAATGTTAGTATGACTAATATCCCTTTTCTACAAAAAAAGAAACTTAAGTCTCTCGGTGAAGGTGGATGCACTAATTCCTCCCAACAGGCACAGTTCCATTTATAAGATCTGGGTCCATTTCACGCCAAAGCTGGGCCTGTCCACTCAACCTTGGCTTTCACACATGGCCACCTATCAGAAACGGCTAGACCATTTATTTAAAACTGAGAGTCCTTGCTTCCATTCTGGGAGATTCAGTAGGTCTGCGTGTCAGATTGTGCTGTTACGGGGCTAGGTTAGGATCCAGAGTTCTGGTTCTTGCCAACACCTCAGACCCTAAGTCCCCTCTCCTCTGTCCTACATTAAGGAAGTATGTCTGTGGCTTTCACTGCAGAGAACCCTCTGTCTTATCATCTCCTGCCACCATGACGAAATACCATGGCTAGGTGCTAAACCAACAGAAATTGATTGGGTCGTTGGATGATGACTTAATATTTCCTCACTTTTAGAAGCTAAAATGCCAGCCTGGTAGTTTTCTGGTGGGGCTACCCTCTCACTGTGTCCCTACATGATGGGGGTGGGAGAAAGAACAAGCTCTCTGGTGCCTTCTTATAAAGGCACTAATCTCATCACAAAGGCTACACCTTTATGGTATAATAACAAATTATGTCCCACAGACCCCATCTCTAAATATCATCACATGGGGACTAGCACTTTGACCTACACATTTCAGAGGGATGAAAATTCAGTCCATAGTACCTTTCCAATTAATTTGACATGTCCTCTTTTTCTATTCTACTTCATCAGCAAGAGTCTTTAAAACACATTAGAAGATATTGGCTGAGCACTTGTTTGCTGGGCACGGTACCCAAAGGACTATTTATTTATTTATTCACTCTACTTGGTCTGTTTCCAAAATAAATAAATAAATAAATGATGCCTTCTGGGAATTTTAAATGCTCACAGGAAACACAGACAAGCACACACCAGTTCACACCCTGTAGGATTGTAGAGTACTTTTCCTGTTGTTTTCATTGCCTTGTTATCATTAACCACACCAATGTGGGCATTGCCCATCTAGCTGTAACTTTCACTCCTGTTCATCTCTTCTCTCCTCCCTTAGATTTTTGTTGCTGGGCACAGTGAATGAGTCATCAACTGGCTCTGGCCTTCAGGTGTCTCAGCAAAAAACAAAAGGGCACATCTTTGCAGATATGATCTAAAGTCAAGTCAAACAGATACAATTTGATTATATTTTATACACATGGTTTGATAAGAGATGTTATTGAAACACTATTTCCTTGTTCAGGGCATGTTTATCAAGTGAAACACAAACTTCACTCCAGAAAGCATTCAGATTTAATAGAGGAAAGGGATGTACCACTTCTCTGGCATTTGTACACAAAGTTAGTTTGCAGGAACAGTTCTCATGAAGTATTCATTGTATGTATCAAGATGAAGGAATTAAGACCCAAAGCTCATTCTCCAAGAGACTGTCCACTTATTTCTTACTGTTCCCACCCACAGGGCCATTCTAGGGACTGGAAACAGGCCTAGTATATGCCCCAGATGAAACACGAGTGAACAGTAACAGGTGGTTTTAAGTCAAGGATTGAAATATGTTATGTGCCTGTATAGGTATATACATACATACTGGATGTTAGCTTTTTAGAATCAGAAATGGGACAGGATAGCATAGCAGTTAGGTACACAAGTTCTGAGATTAAGTAGGTGTGGGTTTAAATCTGGATTCTAGGATCTTGACCTTGGCATCTAATTCTGGTGGGTACACATACCTTTAATAAAATTAAAAAGGAAAAAGAAGAAGGAAATAGGGTGCTTTGTTGGTCACATTTTCCACATTATGGAGGTGGTCTGAATAGATAGTAGAGAGAGGACATCAGTCTTCATGGAAAACCTAACTATCACCAGTCTAGAGAGAGAATAGAAATAGATTCCCAGACCCACGTCTCATTACTGACATTTAGAATTAACACTGGTTTCAGGAGCCAACTACAGTGATAGCTGAATAATTACTAATCCAATTTAACAAACTGTGAATTTACTTGTCACATACTAGAACTTGACTAGAACTGGACCCAGAACCTAAAAACATCACAAAAACAAAAGGGCACATCTTTGCAGATATGATCTAAAGTCAAGTCAAACAGATACAATTTGATTATATTTTATACACATGGTTTGATAAGAGATGTTATTGAAACACTATTTCCTTGTTCAGGGCATGTTTATCAAGTGAAACACAAACTTCACTCCAGAAAGCATTCAGATTTAATAGAGGAAAGGGATGTACCACTTCTCTGGCATTTGTACACAAAGTTAGTTTGCAGGAACAGTTCTCATGAAGTATTCATTGTATGTATCAAGATGAAGGAATTAAGACCCAAAGCTCATTCTCCAAGAGACTGTCCACTTATTTCTTACTGTTCCCACCCACAGGGCCATTCTAGGGACTGGAAACAGGCCTAGTATATGCCCCAGATGAAACACGAGTGAACAGTAACAGGTGGTTTTAAGTCAAGGATTGAAATATGTTATGTGCCTGTATAGGTATATACATACATACTGGATGTTAGCTTTTTAGAATCAGAAATGGGACAGGATAGCATAGCAGTTAGGTACACAAGTTCTGAGATTAAGTAGGTGTGGGTTTAAATCTGGATTCTAGGATCTTGACCTTGGCATCTAATCTAAGTCCTGGGAATCATAAAGGCATTGGTGAGATCCACTTCCTGGGACCATTGGGAGAATTATGTGAGAACATGCTTATGTATCAGAAAGGTCCCTTGGAGAGATAGAACGAAAGAATAAGAACCAACTGATCCTATTCTTACCACTGTCACCTCTACAGCACCATGTCACCGCAATCACTATTGCTACAGTTATCATTCTCCCCTCCCTCCATGTATCACCACCACTACCTGGGCTGTCACAAGGAGGCTATTACTAGTACTATTACAGCTTAATAAAATTTTAAAGCATCTTTTCCAACCTCATTTTCTTTTGTGTCCTCTCACTACTTCTATTTATAACTGAGAATGAAATTGTTTTTCCTGCCAAATGAGTTGCTTGAGATTGGAACATTAATTTATTTGAGCAGATGTATGCCAGGGTTGCTCTGAATGAAAGGTCCCAATATGCTCTGACATATTTTGTGAAAAAATGAAGTGTGGGTTATACATACATCCATATTTCAGCTCAAGTTCTACTTCCTTTCCAGAGCCTTTGGCTCACGGATGTCGCCCTTTTCTGAAACAGCCATCCTCATATTCTCTACTTCTTCCATGCTGGAAAGACTTACCCCTCCAGCAGTGTCACACTGTCCACTTAGTTGCTGACTCTTCTCTGCACGTCCCAGGCAAAAATAATCTCTCCCTGAAACTTAGATCTAGATCACAAGCTCCATCCCAGAACTAGGTGTGGGGTAAAAACCAAGCAAGATTTTTTAAACGGAGAAGGGGTCATCCCTAGAAGAATAATCAAGCTGAATCTGGATGGGAGCTATATATCAACGTCATAGGAACAACAAGAGTGAAATATGATTTTCTCTACAGCGCTTATTCATTGTCATAGTCACATTGCCTGGTACACTGCATGACGTATAATGAGGGAGGTGCTATAGGGAAGGAGGAAGAAAATACCGACTAGGATGGACGAACATAGACTTAACACTTCTAACACTGCTGGAGTGCATCAGTCCATGCCATCCTTTGGGAATCTATCATTGGGATGGGATTTGGGAATACAAAGTTACTCATCAGCTTGATTAGCTTTAGCCCCTGCCAACCGAAAGTTTTCCATAAACATCAGCTGTTTGCTTCCTCACTTGAAATGTTTCTTGGTAAAAGCACCAAGGAGACATAATTCATGCTAAATGAGGTTAAATTCTTACTTTTAGGCCCCTGGAATGTCACAATGAGCCCTGGAGCCATATGATGCAAGAAATATTGCCCATTTTGGAAAGAATATTTGAATTGCCACTTACAGAATCAGTTGGAAAACTGATTTAGCAGAGTCTGCCTTGATTAGGTAATTTGCCTTACCATTTCCGCTCTGCTACACCTTTGCCCAATGAGGGTTTAATGGCTGTAATGGTTTCTCTGCACAGGGGTTAATTTCAGGATGAAAAGAGAAACTTCCCTACCTACAGGGTTGCTGCTTCTAAGCAGATGCCATTGGTACAATATGAGGTTATTATTTTTTTTTCCTCAGCTTCCCTCAAAAACCAAGCTATTTGAACATGAATGTGGGGATTGAAAATTACAAATTCAGAATCAGAATCAATGAACTTCTTAAGGCTCCTACAGAAGACACCTAACTCTCTTTGGCCCTTTGCAGCACTGGTTATCTCTTCCATTTGTTACAAGGGAGAGGTGGGGTTAGGGTGCTCTAATGAGGATTAATGAATCAATACCTGCTAATTCCTTCCGAAACTGAATTTGCATAAGCTCATTTTCATCTTTTCTTTCCTGAAAGGCAATTGCTCATGTTTAGTATGCTTTATATTTGAGGTTATCTTGAATGAAGCTTGTCTACTTCATGAAGTTGAAAGCCAGGAGTAGCTACATTGCTAAAGACTCGGCAAAGGTGAATTTTAGAATTCAACATTACTGGTAGGTAAAATATTCTCTTTATATGATAAAAACTCAACTCTTGGGTCATCGAGAAAGTCATGACACATTTTTGCATAGAAAACATAGAAAAATGTGTCATGACTTCCTCACAACCTAATAAATAAACTTAGCTGGGACACATCAAAACTTCATGGATTTTTAAAGCAACTATCAAATTATTATTAGGCTTGGTGATAAGGTCCTGAGTAAACGGGCTGGCCTGATTATGTGGTAACAAAAAGGAAACAGGAGGGAAGTAGAAATGACCCAGAAAAAGGCCTAAAAGGACATTATTGGATAATAATATATTCTGTACTTTACTTAACTCGACTAGACACAGGATGTCACTCTGCTAATTTATTGTCTGCCACCATAGTTTTTGGAAAGATTCAAAATTGTTAATCAATGTTAAGAGGCAACAGCTTAGACTGAACAAGAGTAATTAATTTTCAAGAAATCCAAGGTTTATTTCTGGCTTGATGTGGAGAATTCAGGAGAAGAGTAATGGGTACTATGAGATGTCTACTGGAACTTAAAAAATGGTAATACATTTTTGTGCCAAAAAGAAGCTTCAAGATGCAGTAGGAAATAAAACATGCATTTTTTCAAAGTATAAGGTGCTGAAAATTACTGTCAACAGATATGACCCACAGGAAAATTGAGACTGGTGTCTGAATATGTTATATAAAAACAATTTCAACATATAAAAACAGTATTGTATTTTTCTAATGTTCAGAAATGCTCACTGAATAATTTTTGGAAGATTCTTAAAAGTTTAAAGAAAATGAAAATAATTTAGTCCCATTACCCAGACAGTGTTGCGGTATTTTTTCCCTCCATTCTTACCTGTATTTTTCTTTTGCTTTTTATCAAAACTTTTCTCTAAGTCTTTAGAGAATATTTTGAAATGAGAAAGAATTTAAAAAGATTTTTAAATAATTCATCATTCTATCAGTAAGCAATCACTGTTACTATTCTGAATATATCGGACTCCAGTAATTTAGTATTTTTTACATAGTTTTCCCGTACAATCCTATAATTTTTGAACTTAAAATTATAAACAAATAACCCAGAAATTTCACTTTTAGGCATTTACCTTAGAGAAATGAAAACCTGCATTCATATCTACATCAAAACCCGTACCTGAGTGTTCATAGCAGCTTTATTTGTAATAGCCAAAGGCTATAAACACCCCAAATATCTTTCAGTGACTAAAAAGTCCAGCAAACAGTGGTATGTGCATGCCACAAACATCACTCAGCAATGAAAAAGTAAAAATCACGCACACATACAAACTCTCTCGTATGTGTCCATACAGAGAGACAGATTCTCTTCAGTCTTACATGAAGCTCAAGAGAATTATACTGAGTGAAAAAAATTTTATCTTTATAGGTTACCTATTGCATGTATTTGCATAACATTCATGAAATGGCTAAACTGTGAGATGGAGAACTGACCAATGAATTACCAGGAGAGGTGGGGCAAGTAGGTACCAGTTTTATTAAAGGGTAGCACAAGAGATTCTTGTGAAGGAACTGCTTGGCACCTTGTCTGTGATGGTGGTTGCATGAATGCACAACTGCTATAACAGGACATGGAAATAAGTACACACATACGTACAATGAGTGCATGTAAAACTGAAACAGTCTGAAAATAAGGTCAGTGAATTGAATCGATGCCAGTTTCTTGGTCGTAATTTACTCTATTTGTACAGAATGTTAGCGATAAGAAAACTGAGTAAAGAGTACACAGCCACTGTCTGTGCTCTTTCTTACAACTGCATGCTGAACCTGCAATTATCTAAAAATAAAAAGCTAAGACAAAATAAAATAAAACCAAAACAAGCATTTTACCAGGTAAACACAATTTTAGATAGGAAAACTCTCTGTAAACATAAATCTAATGACTACCTAATATCCTATTACAAAACATTATTTACCCAACTACTTCACTAATACTGGATATTTAACATTGAGCTGTGCAAAATGTTAATATCTAAAAAACAACACTGCAAAGAAAATCTTGGTGCATAAAACTGTCTTATTTCAGAGTATTTCCTTAGAAAAATGTTTCATAAAACGAGCGCTGAAGGATATTAACAATCGTAATGCAAAAATAAGGTGTGATGGTTAAACATATTTGGAAAATAGCTTTATTCATTCTAGGAATTCTAACTTTTCAATGCATAAATACATGTGAATCTCAAAAAGGCAGTAATATCAACAATGTTTCCAAAACTTATTTGCTGTGGAAAAACTCTGTGTTGTGTTAAAGATGGCTGTCGTTGCTCCCTCCTCTTTCACTGACTCTGGGTGGGCTTTAAGAAGGTTTTGATCAATAGCATTATTGTGGAAGTGATGCCTCCCCAGTTCCTGACACAAACGTTAAGAACTTCCTGTCTGCTGAAGCACTCCTTTGGGGAAGCCCTGCAGCTATGTAGGAAGTTGAATGACTGGTGACTGCCATATTAGCCTAGGCTAGCCATGTGGAGAGGCTATATAAAAAGAAACTCAGCCAGTTCTAGTTTATTCAGCCCAGACGTTAGACATGCAAATGATGCCACCCTTGACATCTTAGCCCTTACAGAAGCAAATGAAAACGAACCAAGGAATCAAGTCGACAGCCAGAACCAAGACTGTATGCATACAGTATCAGTGAAGTCTTTCCAGACATCTCTAGCCATTTGAGAGAATCCACCATAAGCCTGACTCATTATGGAACATTGATAAATCATAACTAGTATGCATTATCCAAATTCTTACCATAAAATCAAAAGCACAACAATATGACTATTTAACCACTAAATTTGGGATTATTTGTTACACAGCTATTGATAACCACTGCACCTCCACTTTTTATCTATTAACAATATAGCATATAGTGTTTCACATCATGTCACTTTAGAATCAGAGTATCTGAATACTCTAATTTTTATCAGTTTAATTTCAGAAAATTAAAATGGAAAAATTTTAGAAAGTTCAACTCTCCAAAACTGAGTGTTGACAAAAATGAAAATAATAGTATACTTTCCTTACAGAGTTGAGAGACTAAAATGAGATTATACCTGTAAAGTATTTAGTACCATCCCTGGTGTGTAATAAGAACTCAGCTGTGGTTTTTTTTGTTTTTTGAGAGATTTTCACTGTAGGGCGCGTGTGCTCGCCAGACAGACAGAGACATAGAGACAGAAAGCGAGAAATCACCCCCCAGGGGGGATGGTCACGCCGCAATCCCTTCTCCTCCATTCTCCTCTCGGGATCTTGGGCAGAAAGTTCAACTCTCCAAAACTGAGTGTTGACAAAAATGAAAATAATAGTATACTTTCCTTACAGAGTTGAGAGACTAAAATGAGATTATACCTGTAAAGTATTTAGTACCATCCCTGGTGTGTAAAAAGAACTCAGCTGTGTTTTCACCCGCCACATCACTGTCCAAGGAAGGCCTTGTACAGAAGAGGAGTTACATTAAAGGGTATGTGCATTCTTTACATTCTTAATACAGATGTTTAAGTTGCTTTCCAGAAAGTGTGTGACACTTAAACTCAGTTGCATAGTGCAATAAAACATTTTATTCCAGGACAAAGTTTGACATACCTTTTTGATAATAAACCAGACAGTAAATACTTTAGGCTTTGCAGGTGAGTTTCTATCACTACTAGTCAATTCTGCTGTGATAGCATAAAAGCAGCCGTAGGCAATTTATTTTAAAAATAAATTAAAAACGGGTATGGCTGTTTTCAATACATGTTTGACACAAATTGAAGTGGGCTGAATATGGACTGTAGGATTTAGTTTGGCAATCTGTACTAGGGGTCAGACCAAGAGTGTTTTCACTCTGGCTGTATCACTAAGAGTGTTGAGGTGATGAGAAGCTCCTTCTAGGGTTTACTACTCTACATGCCCTTGTGTACCCTTCTCCTTTAAGACAAACTGGCTACTTTGTTAGGCATATATATGAGCATCCAGCAGTGGTGTAGTTTCAATTTTCCCTTAATACTTCCTGCAAGATTAGCTACATCAGCTGCTTCTACAAACTTTAATTGGTAATGATCTATGCACAAGGCATATGTGCTCTAGTACTTGGTTAAGCTCGCAATTAGGAAAGTCAGCTTTTTCCTTGAAGCAAAAGTGATTTGGTTTCTTTTTAAAGCACAAATAGATATTCAAAGTTAAAGAAAGCAATAGGCATAATCACTAAATAAAAATAGTGGGCTTTGATGGAAAAAGGCCTTGGTTAGCAAAGAAAAGGCCCGGATTCTACCTCTAGTTTTAACTTCTAACTAGCTGTGTGACTTTGGGGAAGTCGCATCCCTTGGCTTTAGCGTGCTGTGTTTATAAAAAGGGATTAATAATCCCTTCCTTGGCTGCCTCGTAACATTTAAACAAATAGAAAATGCCATGTGAAATTTATTAACTCTCATATTGTAATATAGCTAACTAATTATGTGTCATCTCCCCAGTTAGAATATGAGCTCCTTGCGTGCAGGGGTTATACCTTGAGTTTTTAAATCCCCATTTCTTGACACAGGACTTTAGCATACTGAGTGCTCAATGAATGTTTGCAAAATGAATAGTTCAAGGGATGACCTAGTGAAAGACTTTGTAAACTCAGTGATTAAAAACAGAAATCAAAAGGTTAATTAGCAAGAAGCAAATCAATAAATTTTCAAAAAAAAATATATGAAAGGAGTCAGTATTATTTACACCAGTAATTTTACTGGGTGATCTCTGACTTCTTGAGCCAGGAAAAGACCCCATGTGTTCGATGACTAACTGAGTCTAACATGTCAGTCAACTTTTGTTCTGAGAGTATATATTAGACATAAATGTTAGCCTTACTTTTAAACTGAAAATCACTAATGTTCACAATAGTCACACATATAATTGTATTTGTAGTCTTTGAAATAGTAATAACAAGAAAAAAAAACACTGTTGATTTTTATTGTAGTGTTATGCTGAAAATGGATATTTCTTTGTACAGTAGATAACTCAAATGAAAACAGATGGATGAATTAAATAAGCACCTGTAAAATTAACTCAGTATGATTGATGCTTTAAGGAAATTATCATTCAGAGGGGCAGACTTGTTTAGCCCTTTAAATAATGATACGCTTTTTTCTCCTTATTGGTCAGGTTGGCAACCCTCGAGTAAAGCTTAGAGCTTTAGAAAGCTTAAGAATTATCCAGTTGTTGGCAAATCCATGGGACTAAAATATTTGCTGCCATATTTTATATCTAATCTGATAAATTGATCGATAGCTTCCAAGTGTTTCTTAAAAGATCTTTAACAAGAAAAAAATCTTCACAGGTATGACTGTCAATCAGCTATACTTAAAGGGCCGGTCACTGATTATAATTCAAATTGTACCCTAGGTTATATTGCGGATTTTAGTGTATTCAAGTGAGAAGGGAATGGTATTAGTCCTCCTTGATAGGACTATCTAGGCTGTATTGACATTACTGTGGGATGAATAGACAGGATCTTGAACTAAGGATCAGTAGAGACTGTAGATAATCAGATTGACTGTTTCCCTCCTGAAAATGCAGAAGAACATCAATTCCCTTCTCAGTTCTTCCCTATGTATAGGGACATGGACTAAAGGAATGAGAAATGCATAGAACTTTGCTTTCCTGACTAGCATAATTTTGCATGATTCTGACTCTATATGTCTCCATTTTTTTCCTACTCTGGAAGAAACAAAACACAGAACAAACTTGGTAATGCCCTTTTGGTGTATACATATACATTGGTGTCTCCAAGACAGAGAATTAAGGAAGTTTGGTGCTATGGTTTAGATGTTGCCTCAAAATTCATGTGCTGAGACTTGGTTGCATTGCAGAGGTAATAAATGAGAACTTAATCCCTTCATGGTGTTCTACGTGGGGTTTTTGAATGTGATAAAGCCATTAGGGTGGGACCTCTATAACTGAATTCTGGTGTGTTTCCAAGAAGCTAAAGGAGACCAGAACAAGCAGAAATGTATGGACAGCTATTCTGCTCAAGATCCTGCCCTCCACCATTTTGTAATGCCTCTGAACCTTCCACATAGCCATAGTCATGAATCAAATAAACTTTTATTCTCTTAAATTCACCCAGTCTCAGGTATTTCTGTAAGTAACAGACTAGGAGACCAAGGTCTCTCCCATCCTCCTTTGTCTAAATTCACATAATTCTGAATATAGGCTATATTTTACAATGTCATTTTACCCAAACACACTTGACTCTTACAAAGAACCTATAAGTTTTCTCTAATTGAGCACAATTACAGTGCTTTTTGAAAATTTCCAAAATCTGAGACATCTTCACAATGGCCTCTCTTAAATATATTTTCTCATGAGGATCTGTTGCATTTTTCTGATCTACTCTATGTTGAGTAATTTTGGATATATTTTCCACATTGAGGCATTGGATTTTATCCTCAACATTATGTTGTATTATGGAAACTTTGGGTTCTGTTATATTCTTCTGAAGAGTGTTAGGTGTTTTTTGTTGTTGTTGTTGTTGTTGTTGTTGTTGTTGTTGTTGTTGTTGTTGTTGTTGTTGTTGTTGTTGTTGTTGTTGTTGTTGTTGTTGTTGTTGTTGTTGTTGTTGTTGTTGTTGTTGTTGTTGTTGTTGTTGTTGTTGTTGTTGCTGTTGGTTGGTTTGAGCAGGAAATCAATTCTGTAGGATTGAAGCTGCACTTTCTCTTTTGGAAAAGAACACAAATCTCAGTTCACTTCTATTGGCATTACCTGAGCTGCTGGGAATCTTCCCCAAGGATGTATGCTTCAGGGGTCATTTAGAGACTTGGAAAGTGTTTTCATCTATGAATCTTTTCTTTTTTGAATATTCACTTTACTTTCCATTGACTGTTATTCCAAACCTTGTCATTTATTTTTTCAATCAGACAGACTAAGTATTTTATGAGCTTGAATGGGAGCTTTCTTAGACACAGTGAAAGTGAACTCCAATAATAAACTTTTGGGAACCAGAGACAGCATTTAATGCCTCTTGCTTCTTTTCTATGAACAATATCTACATACAATATTTGCTTATAATTTTGTGTCAATAGTTGGACAGGACATGGTGTGAATGGCTTGTCTCTGCTTCATGATGCCTTAGGTCTGAGCTGGAATATTCAAATGACTGATGACTGACTGGTAGTTTTGTTACTGTTCAGTGGGTGGCTGTTCTCCAATGTGCATGTATGCCAACTAACATGCCACTGAGTCTTGGAGCAAGAAAGAGTTTTATTGCATGGCTCATCAGGAAGGGCGCAGGAATGTTACAGCTCTAGTGTTATAGTTCTAGTATTACAGCTCATGTCTCAAATATGCCTCCCTGAATGAAAGAAGGCTGAACCTTTATAGAAAAATAGCTCCTTTTCAAGTCCTCAGTCAGGTCAATTTATGCCAATGAGTGATCAAAACTTGTGCAGTTCTGCTTGGTAATTTCTTTTTGGCAGCCTTCCCACTCTCACCCCAAAACTGGGGTCATCTTTATGTCACTCAACCTTTTCAGCACATGTGTCCTACAAGAAAACTTGTAAGACAATTATTGGCACTAACATTTTTTTTTTATTTAGGCTAGCCCTGAATGGGGTCATCTATCTAAAGCATCAATTCTTATAGTTGGTAGGGTTCCTTGATTCTTTTTTTAAATAACTACATATAGAAACCTGGATGACTTGTACCATGGTGGTCTCAATGTAGTCCTGGTGCCTGGCTTCTTCTTAAACAAAAACAGATTTTCAAATTTATTTCTATTTACTTATCTATTGCCTGTCTTGGTCTCTCTAGGAGCAAAGGAAGTCACCCTCGGAGGTTTGCTGAATATCTCTAGCAATGCTCAGATTAATGAGAATAGGCATATAGATTTATTTAATGTATACATGTACAAATGAGAACCATACAAAGTGTGGCTTAAGGAAAGACTAGATGACTGAAGGTTTTATACCATACAAGGCAGAAGAGGTTTGGAATTAAGCTAAGAAAGGGTGAAGGAGAGGAAATGCAAAAAATCTCATCTTTCTAAGCCTTATGTCATACTACCTCTAATCCCTTTCCTGTTCCAAGCAAAGTAAGTTGGGTAGCACTAGGAAAGCCTGATTGCATCTGTTGCTTACTTTAGTGATATAAATAGTTGTACATTTATTTTACAAAAGGTTAGCAACTTAATTGTTGTTTCCACAGATCTTCTTCATAGTTATCTCAGAATATGCCAAAGAAGGCTATTTGGGAGTGCTGTACTTTGATTACCTATACCTCTAACTCATAATCCTCCTGCCTCTCCCTCCCATGTACCTGGGATTACAGGTGAAGCCACCACATTCAGCCAAAAGCAGATTTTAGGTCCTTTGAAGCTTACGTCTAAAACAGTCTCTTCCATATTCTATTTATCATGGTAAGACACAAAGCAGCATCACCCACATTCAAAAGGAAAGGGAATAGACTATTTCTTAGTGGATGAATTAGCATACCTATACAAAGATGGGAAGAATGGATGGCACTCATTTTTTGAGACCATCTACCCATGTTAGAATTATGAGATAGAATCCGGAATCAAAACAGAGTCTGTCAGATTCCCAGAATCAGACTCCTACCAAGTATTCTTCAAGGAAACCTGGAACTCTCCACATGGGTTATTGCCATTAATAACACTCCTGTCATTGTTGCCAGGAGGCACTGGGCTCACACAGTCACCAGAGCCAAGCCTTAACCTTCTTCAACTTATTGAAGCTTCCAGACAATGAGGGAGACCTCTGGGGTACATTTGGATTTTTGATTCAACTGTTCAGCTAATTTTCAATCCAATAAGTAAATCCCTCACTTCAATCCCATTTCCGCTGACAAAACCCAGACATTTAATTTATTGACTTAGTTCTTATACCAGACTATCTCCTCTCTCTAGACTCTAAGATTCTTAAGAATGATGTTGACCTTAAACGAAGGATGAATCATAATGAATTAAATGAAAGTGATTTACTTGAGCCAAGGGTGAGGATGAGTCACCTAGATGAACAGACTCTGATTCCCCAGAAATGAACCCAGCAAAATGGCAGCTGCGTGAGGTAGTTTATACAAAGAGAATCGCGAGGAATGGAGGGGGTTACGAGTTGTCAAGAGTTTATATTGGCTAATTTAAAATTACACAGACAAGTGATTGGCTATACTTTATATCATGAAATGGAGAACAGTGGGGTAAGGAGGAGTAGGGGCTCACATTATCAGTCTATAATCTTTGACAGCATCACAGTGTGTTTACTGTAAACTAAAATACACATTTGGGGCATAACTGTAATGGGTATGGTATCTAGTCAAAGTATCAGACTCATGCTTTACTCAGGCCTTTAATGTCTAAATGGGACTCACCTTTCATAGACTGCTCTAAACTGTTTCTGTTTCTTTCTTTCTAAATCACTGGAGGGAACATGTGTGTAACAGAAAGACAAAGTGGGAAATGGAGAAAGCACTCTTCAACAGGGCCTGGTTATCCCACAATCCTTTCTCTTCCATTTCTGTATCCTACCTAAATGCTGGACACACATATTCATGAACCTGGGATATTTTTAAGCAGCTGCGACCAGGATTTGAACTATGATTGGCCATGTGGGATTAGATTCCTTTAACTACCAAGCTACAGGACTAGCCCTGAACTGCTTTTTTCAGCAAAAAGCTTCTCTCTTGTTCATTATTGTGTCATTGTACTTAGAAGAGTGTTAGGCACATGGTAGGCGCATGAATACATTAAGCATGTATTAAATAATTGCTTAACAATCACTTCTTCATTTAGTTTCCACTCTATTGGTTTCAGTGTAAAAGTCTTGGCATTTTAATCTGATGCACAAGGCCACTCAAGATCTTACTCTTGCTTACCTCTGCCATCTCATCTATCTCAAATTCTGTCTAAAATTTCTTTCCCTCAATCATTATGCTTACTCTTTATTATTCAGCTACCATGTATCTGGAACATTCAACACATGGGCTCATGTAACCTTTAAAAGAAGTTTAACGTGGATATTGTTTCCATTTTACAGATGCTAAATTTAAAGTTCATAGAACTGAAGTCACCTGTCCAAGTGACAGTTATATTCCAAACCATATCCATTATCATCATGCCACTGTAGCACTCCTCACGGTTCCAACCATACTCAGCTATTTGCATTCCCCTGGGAGCCCATGATCTCCTAGACCTTTGTGTAGAACCAGACCCTCTTCCTGGAACACCTTCTCTAACTTTCTTTCCTCTATTCATCATTTGAGAGTCAGCTCAAACATCATATCCTCCAGAAGCCTTCCCTATTTACCCCCATTATAGGCTGAATTATGGACCCCTCTTGTGTCATCTCAGCCTGTGTGCTTTGCTATCATCTTTGCTTTGTCTTGTGAGCCCCCACCACTGTTAGTTCTTTGAAGTAAAAACCACTATTTCCATCCTCTAGAAACTCTCCAGAGTTGTCTGACACAATAGCCATTAGACGAGGGGGTCAACTGATCACTTGAAATGTGGCTAGTCAGAGTTGAAATGTTCTGTAAAATACACATCGGATTTCAGAAAATATAAAAAGGTGTGAAATATGTTATTCGTAATTGTTTTTACATTGATAACGTGTCAAAATAATATTTTGGATCTATTGGTTTAAATAATATTATTAACATTCATTAACCTCTTTATTATCACTTTTTCTTTAATTGCCAGAGGGCACATGCACTCGCCAGAGACAGAGACAGAAATGGAGAGAGAGAGAGAGAGAAGGAGAAAGCACCCTGCACAATCACTTCTCCTCCATTTCTTCAACCTGTCAGGATTTGGGGCATGTATGCACATGTCCCCAGCATGTGTTTGAAGTCACCAGTGCAGGTACTGAAACTTCACTGTCAGCCATGCAGGATCCAGCTCTCTTGACCTGGTCACAGGGCCAGCCCTATGTTTTTATAATGTGGCCACTAGATAATTTCAATTTTTGCTTAGTGTTCTGTTGTATAAAAGATGTTCAGTAAGCCTCTGCTAATTAATTACATGACTTGAAGGTGTACCGCAAATGCATCCTTACTGGTTTCTCTTTGGTTTGGAGTATTAACCTCTTCTAGGTCACTAGCAGAGAAGCGAGAGTCTGGTTTGGGTTTCCATGTGTGCTTGTACTGCAGTCTAAGATATTGATGGGCAGGTGTTTGGGTCAGCAGATCGATGTCTTAACTTTGTGAACACAAGCCAAGTGCTAACTTTGTGCCTCAAGTATAATATGAGGATGAAAATAGAATCTATCTCATGGGAGTGTTGAAAGTATGAATCAAGTTCATTTCATGAGTCACTTCACAGATCAAACACTGTCTGGCAGGGGATAAATGCTCAACACGTGTCAGCCGTGTTCTTTGTGCCATAGCTGTGTGGCTCCCTCATGGTGAAATGCAGAGAAAACATCCTATTCAGTGCCTTTCAACATTCTGTGGAAGGCCAAAGTGGAGAATTACTCAGTGTCCTGGATAGTTAGAGGCTCCTCAGTGGCAAGCTGTAGGAACGGTGGCAAAGTCTTCGGGGGTCAGGCATCCTGTGGATGAACAACAAACTCATGACTCTTCCTGTCAGCTCTGGACAGCTTCCCTTCCTCGGGGCACTGGGAGCTGAGCATCTGGAGAGCAGCAGACTTAATTAACTATAAGCAAGAGAAGCACAGCCAGAGAAATGATGGTCGAAAGTGCCAAACTTACATATTAAAATGTGGAAGGCACTGTGGGTCACACATACAACTCATTTATGAACTATGTCTTCTCCACAAAGTGTCTGTGCAAAACTGATCTTTGATCCCCAAAGCAAGACAAAGGGAAGGGAGCTAGACTTGGTTTCCTGTGCATTGATGCATCTTCAAGCCCAGCACGGCACTCCCTCCTCCTTTTGATCTCCTGAAACTTAGCCTGAGCTTGCCAATGAAATGCCTTTCCATTTCTATCTGTTCAAAGATCAAATATGGGGGCCAGGAGGTGGTGTGGTGGTTAGGAGGGCTAGAGTCCCTCATGACTGACTGCAGTTCGAGTCCCAGACCTGGTAGCTTGTTTTCTCACTTTCCTTCTATCACTCTCTCTCTCTGATCAACTTTAAAAAAATAAAATAATGACAATGACTAATCATTTTTTAAGGGATCAAATGTATCTGGACACTTCATTGTTTCAGAGGACTGATTTTTTTAAATAGTATTTCTTGCACTGACTGGTAGCTGAGACTCCTAAGAGCAGTCCTTAGGTATGTCACACAGCAGAGATGGTTGACTATTTTTACCCTTTCTGTTCCTAAGGATGTTCCAGTTCTGAACGAAACTGGTGTAAAACAGGTCCAACCTGGACAGGTAGAAGAGGAATGGTATTCCTGGAAAGAACATGGGTTTCAAAGTCAAATGCACCTGGTGTAAGATGCCAGCCCCTACATTTACCAGCTGTATTACCAAAGAAGTCATTTCTCTTGGAGCCTTAGTTTTCTCACCTGTAAAATGGCTACAATAATAGCAATCTCATAGAGTCATAATAATGTATATAATCCTTCTAGCAATAATGTCTGGGAAGAAGTAGGAGCTCTATAGGGTGGCTATAGTTTTTTAGTTTTTTATTACCAAAAAGAAATAAGCATGCTCCTATACTGTCCAGCCCTTAAAATAAATCATAGTGAGCATGGGAAGTTTTTAGCTCTGCCTAAGTAGGCACCAAGACCCCATTACTGAACACTGAGATAAGTTCTTCTATTTATTGTTATTCAGCTTTAAAATCTGGATTTATGCATTTTTCAAGACTCTTTTGAATGCAGGAGACTGTGCCAGACTCTAGATAAAGGGGAGACAGGCGGTACCAGGCTTTTCCTTATGGAACTGAGAATCCTGTTGAGGAACAAATGATGTGCTCCCAATATTCCTTGCACATTCAGAGCCATTAAAGCTTTCATACGTGAGGCATAAAGTCTCATTCTGTTTAATTTTAAGATACAAAAATGAAATATTAAAAAAAAATCCCTCTATCACAAAAACCTCTCCAAAAAAAAAAAAATACCAGACTTTGCTCGTTAAAAATGTCACATTATATAACTAATAAGGAAAAATAGAGATGCGAGAATTATCACATGTCATTTCATTCTATCCACAGTAGCAACAAATTTAGTCTGAGTGAGCCTAAACATGAATACAGAAATGCTTCAGCCAAGGAGGATTTAACTGCTGGAAAGGGGGAGTAACATGTTGTATTTTAGGAGTTTAAAGCTACCCAAATAATGGCATTTGCCTAGTTTTAATTGTTTACCTTTTCCTTTTTCCTAAGGTAATAGCTATGTAGACAAAGGAGTGAGGGCATGTATAATTCAGTAAATTAATCCACTGCTTCATGTAAAGTTTTTTTCATAATTACAATACAATGATGAGTGATAGTAGGAGTTAAAACACTGAGTATTTCTATGATACAAGCACTTTCTATACATTTTCTTTTCGAATGCCCACATCAACCTTAATGGCTGTGTGACTATCAAAACCAACTGATGAGGAAGTGAGGGAAGCAGGATGGTAAGATTTGATCCTGTTGCATAAAATCCATGTGCTTTGCTGCTTGAAAATACCCCGAAGGACACCAAAGAGAAACAATAAAAACAAGAACTTTTTTTTTTTTTTTTTTTTACAGATTAAGAATGCAGACGATTTATGTGTTGATGTTTTGGCTCTTTCATGGAGAGGGATATTTTTGCTATAGTGCGTGTGTATTCACCAGAGAGACAGAGAAAGATAGAGAGACAGAAAGCAAGAAATCGCCCCCCTCAGGGGGATGGTAATGCCACCATACCTTCTCCTCCATTCTCTTCCTGGGATTTTAGGCACACATGCACATGTGCCTGGCATGAGTTTGCAGCCACCGGGTCCAGGACTTGAACCGCAGTTGGCCATGTGGGAGTCCAGTGACATAACTGCTACGCCATCTGCTAGTCCCTGTTTTGGCTCTCTTTTAATAAGCAAAATAACTCTGGGCTGGCCACTAGTACCACTGGGTCACTGGGAAAGTCAGGACACATTTTTGCAAAGAAAAACACGGAAAAATAGGTTGTGACTTTCCCAATGACCAAGTGGTTCTCTCCCTTCTTGTGCTTTAGGCTTGGGCCATGTACTACCGATACTCCAGAGGGTCATGGCTTCCTCTCCATCTCTTCATTAATCCTGTCCCTATTTCATTGACGAAAACAAGCCTAGCACCCACACACTGAAAATCAAGGCTGGGATGAGCTCTCAAATGCCATCTCCAACAGCTTGTCACTTCTGTTGCAGAATATTGATATAAGATGGCATAAATGGTGCACTTGTCCATGTTCCAGGATGGCAAGGAGAAATATTTTCCACACTTTAGAGATGAAACTAATATTCCATTATTAAGACCTGATTAAAAAATAAATCAAAGCCAACTGTATCACACAAAATTGCCTTAATCTACAATAGAATAAGGGTTAATTGGAATAAGACTAAAAGGTAAATGAATTGTATACAAGACTAAAAGAATGACAAGGCTTTTAAAAATAGAGACTCTTGGGACCAGCAGATGACACAATGGCTATGCCACTAGATTCCCACATAGTCAACCAGAGTTTGAATCCTGGACCCAGCTGTTTAAACTCACACTGGGGACTTATGCATTTATGCCCAAAATTCCAAGAAGAGAATGGAGAAGAAAGGATTGAGGCATGGCCATCCTACTGGGGAATGATTTCCTGCTTTCTGTCTTTCTCTGTCTCTCCAGTGAGTACATGTGCCCTACAGCAAAAATCTCTATAAAACACAGGGCGGGGAGTGGGGGTCAAAAAAATGTAAAGGTAGCCTAGGGATTGGAAGAAAACATTTGCAAGCCATATATCTGGTAAGGGGTTAACATTCAAAATACATAAATAACAGCAAAAATAAAACTAAGCTAAAAAATAACATAAAAAAATCTGATTAAAAGTGGGCAAAGGGGGACTAGCAGTTAGCGTAATGGCTATGTCGCTGGACTCCCACGTAGTCGACCGCAGTTCGTGTCCTGGACCCAGTGGCTTAAACTCATGCCAGGCGCGTGTGCGTGCATGCCCAAGATCCCAAGAGGAGAATGGAGGAGAAGGGATTGTGGCATGCCCATCCCCCCGGGGGGTGATTTCTCGCTTTCTATCTCTCTGTCTCTGTCTGTCTGGTGAGCACATGCACCCTATAGCAAAAACCTTTCCAAAAAAAAAAAAAAATGTGGGCAAAAGACATGAATAGATATTTTTTCCAGAGAAGAAATGCAATTAAGGCATGTTGATTAAGGCAGCCAGATCCCATATGGTCAACTATGCTGTTCAAATTCTGGACTCAGTTGCTTGAAAAAACATGCCAGGTTAATGTACACACATGCTCTAAGGCCAGAAATAGAGGAAAAGGGATTGTGGTGTGGCCATTCCCCATGGAGGATGCTTTTTCACTTTTTCACTTTCCTCTCTCCTTCTCTTA
>NW_006159703.1:3004344-3038189 GCF_000334495.1 Tupaia belangeri chinensis
CACTCTTTCTTTCTATCAATGCATGTGGCTTCCTCTGACAAAATTAAAGAAAAAAATGATATATGCATAGTCAACAGGTATACGAAAAGGAACTTAATGTCACTAACAATCAAGAATCTCACAATGAGCTGTCACCTTTGCATACTAAACTCTGACCACTGTTTCTGATTCTAAACTCCTTCCTAGGGCTCCTGGAGACAGCAAAGTCTATAAACCACCAATCTTATTAGACAGATCACTCGGATCCAGTATATTATGGCTTGCTCTTCTATCCCAATTCTGGGATAGCATCACATGATGATTAGTGACTTCCTTATCTTAAATAATTAATTAATTATTTTTTTATTTTTTAGACAATGGCCAACTTAAATGTCAGGACAGGTCCAGTAACATTGATAACAACATTGAATGTTAATGGATTAAATTCTCCAATCAAGAGACACAGACTGGTTGAATGGATTAAAAATGGAAACCCTCTATCTGTTGTCTATAGGAAACCCACTTCATGGATAAAGACATACATAGACCGAAAGTGAAAGGTTGGAAAAGGGTTTTCCATGCAAATGGGAACCAAAAAAGAGCTGGAGTCGCGATACTAATTTCTGACAAAATAGGCTTTAAAACAAAACCTGTTTGAAGAGACAAAGAAGGGCACTATTTTGGCTTCCTTATCTTAAATGTGTATTGAAGTTAATTTTTTTTTCTACTAGCTTCAAGTTTTAGATAAAGCCTTGTTCTTTCTTGACTAATAACAAGTTAAAGGATCTCTGACCCCACCAATGACCTGCAAGCCCCTGCTTTAAGATATTCAACCAATATATAATGTCCCTATATGGATTATATTGATTTACAAACTTGCCTGCTGCCTGTCTTCTTTGAAATGTGTAAAACACAGTTGTAACCTGATCACTCAAAGCACTTGCTCAAGGTTTCTCGAGTTTGTGTTTTTCAGCATGCTTTAACTTATAATGACTAAGAATAAGTGCTTTTCAATATTTTACAGAGCTTGGGTTTTTTTCTGTTGACACTTTACACCTGGAGAATGGTGATTACCAAAAAGAAAAGTGATAAATAAGTTCTGGGAACAATGTAAAGAAAAGGAACCCTTGGTGGGAATGTAAATTGGTGCAGTCATTATGGAATACAGTGTGGGATTTCCTTTAAAAAATTAAAAATAGGGAGCCATCAGATGGTGTAATGGTTACATTGCTGGACTCCCACATGACTGACCATTGTTTGAGTCCCAAACCCAGCAACTTGAAACTCACACTGGGCACGCATGTGTGCGTGCCCAATATCTGAGAGGAGAAAGGAGGAGAAGGGATTGCAGCATGGCCATCCCCCTTAGGGGATGATTGCTTGCTTTCTGTCTCTCTGTCTCCATCTACAGTGAGCACACACACACCCTATCTCAAAAATCTAAAAAAAAATAAATTAATTAAAAATGGAACTACTATATGACCAAGCAATCTCTCCACTGAGTATACATCCAAACAAAATGCAAAGAGATACGTGATCTCCATTTTCATTGCAGCATTATTCATAATAGCGTCGTAGTTGATAGGGAAACAACTTAAGTGTTTGTTGACAGATAATAGGATAAAGGAATTATGGTGTGTGTGTGTAAAGAAATATTATTCAGCCTCAAAAACAAAGGAGATTCTGCCATTTACTATGCATGGGTGAACCTGGAGAATATTATGCTGAGTGACATAAGCCAGCGACAAAAGGAAAATTGCTGCATGATCTCATTTATATGGGGAATCTCAAAAAAAGTAATGTCAAATACATGAGAACTGAATAAAATTAGGGGTGCAAGAGAGAGAAAATGAGAAATATATCAAAATACAAAGTTACAGATATATAGGATGAATAAGTCTAGAGATCTAATGTACAATGGGAGAACTATAGTTAATAATATTGTAATGTACTCAGAATTTTTGCTAAGAATAGATTCTGGGTATACTTGCTGCATAGATGATACAAGGCAACTCTGTAGGATGACAAATATGTTAATTTATTTTAATATGGTAAGCATTTCATTATGTATAAATATTTTAAAACGTGTTTTACACCTTAATGTATACCTTAATGTATATATACATACACACACACACACAAAACATTTAAAATAGATAAAAATAAGATTAAAGGAAGGTAGTCAACACACTTCTTTCCTTTAATCCCTACCACCCCGCTTATTCCAAATAGTAACTTACGTGACTAAATACTATCTATCCTTCTTTAAGTGAGCATTTTATTAAAAAAATAAAGATGTTGCCCCTCAAAAAACTGCAAGAGCCATATTAGAGTAATTGGTAGCATAGTAGCTTCAATATCTAGCAGGTTTGGTTTGACTACTTACTGCTTGTGCAATCTTAGGTAAGGCACATGATCTTTCTGAGCTTTAATGAATCCTCATTGGTGAGAAAATAAGGATGAGTTTGTACGTTTATCATGAGGATTGATCAGCAATCATGCTTTTAATTATTATTATTTATGTATTCAATCACTATACATCATTTAGATTATAAAGAGACTTTACCCAGCATGACACATACCTCAGTCCAGCCCAGTAGAGAATGCTATACAGGTCATTAACAGGCAATAAATCATGTCTGTGTCCCATAGATGTCTTACTCTCTATTTTTTTCCCCAAATTTCTTTTTCTACACTCGTTCCCTCTCCTACTCTCATAAGATTTTTCAATGCTTTTATGTCCTCCAGTCTTTAGATCTCAACCATAAAGTGCAGACAGTTGGTATATGTTAAGTGGAGACATACAATGTCTCTCTTTCATAGTCTGACTTGCTTCACTCAGCAATAAATCTTCCGTATTCATCCACTTTCTATCAAACACCAAGGACTTGTTTTTTATGGCTGAATAGTATTCCATGGATCAGTAATTATATTTAAACTCCTACTAAATGCCTATGCACAGAGTAGAAGCTCAGTAGATGTGAGTTGCTATGATTATGTCCTAGTTTGGAGTCTGCAATTGGTCTTCTAAAATTGTATCTACAGTTCAGATATTGGATCTTTGCAAATGCTGAATATGTTATGTATTTTTATTGCTGTTACTCTATAACATAGACCTCGTGGCTATTTTATAATTAAGTATATAAGGTTATCCCAAATACTGGAGATGACAGAGGGCACCGCAGAGTTCAATACTTGGTATCAGTTGAATATACAAATGTACATGCAGTATGGATGATATCAGGTGGGCCGTAGGATTAACAGCAAGGTTTATTGAATATTTCTTCTTTTCAAGAATAATGCTAAGAGTTCTAAAATATTTTTACACTGTTTATGGAACCCCCAAATAATCCTCCAAAAAGAGTATTATTATACCCATTTTATGGATAAACTGAAGCCCAGAAAAGTTAAGGAACTTGCTCAAGGTCCACACTGATATATGGGCAAGCCATAACTTGAAAGTTTCACTTTCATTCACCTGCAAAACACTCATCCTTAAATCCCTCAGCTACCAACTCAGAGTAAAGCCACCTTGAGCTCTCCCCTGTTGACATCTGTCAGTTCTTGGGTGAATGTAGCACTGACCTTCTGGAAACTGGAGGGAGTACAGAAGTTTGGGATAGTGTCTTTACTTCTTTTACAATACTCCTCTTTACTCTATGTCACTAATAGAGTCTGAGCTTCCTATAAAATGATTCAAGATTTGATGAAGTTTCACTGCAGTGACTATTCACTCTGTCAGATAACTCAATTTGAGAAACAAAATAGGAACTTAGTGAATTAATTGACTGGCTGCACACACAGCATGAGAGACCATTCCTTCCTTGATAGATCACGATGTTTCCCTTTGTTAATGCCTTTAATGAGAGGTCTGTGGAGTGATCATCCCATTAATAATTAGATACAGGCTTTGGAGTAGAGAAGATCTGAGTCCCAGTTCTGTGCCTGACACTTACTGAGTGCATACTCTGGGGCAAGGGTTTGATCTCTTTGGGCCACCATTTTCTCAACTGTAAAATGAGGCTATAGCATTTCTCTCATGGGTTTTTGAGGATTAAATGAGCTACTACAGGTACTGATTATCAGCTGGACCATAGAAAGCACTTGGTGGTGGTAGCTAGTCCCACCAGAAAGCTCATTCACTTAAGAATTATTTCCATTGAGATATCTAAGCACTAACAAGTACCTAGCAGAAACAAAACCCCAAAAAACTTAAAGGTTAAATATTCAAACTGAAGGAGAAAGATGTCCAATATAGGCTTTTTTTTTTTTTTTCCTGCAAGGTCTACATTTTCCTGGAGGTCTCTACAGATTCTAAAGGAGGAGTGGTGGGGATCAGTGAGTGTCTGTATTGGAGAATCTCATTTTCTTTAGTGACAGAAGTGTGTTCATACCCCAAACTAACCTTCATCATAGAAGCCAGCACAGACAGGTTCACAATACCCCTGAAAGTTTAGAAAATTTCCAAAGCATGGCAATGAGCCAGAGAAAGGGCAGCTAAAAATAACTAAGGAGGACCAGGAAGCTATGGGGGTCACTGAATGCTGAGCAAGTTTCCAGTAATCTTCACTGCTGTGCTCCCAGCATCTTTTCTCCTGTTAATAGACTGTACAGCAAAAATTATGTTGTCAGCAAAATGCAGGAGAAAGTGAGCCCAAAGTAAAATAATGATCCCATTCTTTTCCTAAAGGCTTGTGGTTCTTTACACCCACTGCATACCGTATCTTTTTGAGGCTGGGAGTTGACAGATAACTTCAGGAGGAAGAGAATTAATTTGCTCAATCTACACAGGGAACAAGATCTTGGACTGCGGATATGACTCAGCAGCAAAATCAAGATATGATGTTCATAAGTTCTTACACCTCTGAAATCCTGGCTTCAGGTTCTCCAACTTTAAGATGAAGGAGTTCTAAACGGAGGCTTCATGAAGGCAGGAACTGCTGCATCCTTAGTACCTAGGATAATGCCTGAATGAATCTGAGTTACTGTTGTTAAACTAGAAGAGTTAAGAAAATCCTCTATATTTCCAAAAAGACTCCATTGTGTGAGGATATCAAAGAAGCTAGGACTGGGAACCAGCAGTTAGCGTAATGGCTATGTCGCTGGACTCCCACGTAGGCGACCGCGGTTCGCGTCCTGGACCCGGTGGCTTAAAACTCACGCCGGGCGCGTGTGCGTGCATGCCCAAGATCCCGAGAGGAGAATGGAGGAGAAGGGATTGCAGCGTGACCATCCTCCCTGGGGGGTGATTTCTCGCTTTCTGTCTCTATGTCTCTCTCTGTCTGTCTGGCGAGCGCACGCGCCCTACAGTGAAAATCTCTCCCCAAAAAAAAAAAAAAAGAAGCTAGGACTGGGAACCAGCAGTGAGCGTAATGGCTATGTCGCTGGACTCCCACGTAGGCGACCGCGGTTCGCGTCCTGGACCCGGTGGCTTAAAACTCACGCCGGGCGCGTGTGCGTGCATGCCCAAGATCCCGAGAGGAGAATGGAGGAGAAGGGATTGCAGCGTGACCATCCTCCCTGGGGGGTGATTTCTCGCTTTCTGTCTCTATGTCTCTCTCTGTCTGTCTGGCGAGCGCACGCGCCCTACAGTGAAAATCTCTCCCCAAAAAAAAAAAAAAAGAAGCTAGGACTCCAAGACTATCCAAGTGACCCTTTAAAGGCAATGATGCTGCCTCTCCACGGTGGCTAATACTGCATGTTGACACCAACGAGGCGAAGACAGTTCAGAGCTGAATGATTCCTTCTCTGAACAGGAGGGCTCTGAGGGCCATGTGGGTCCTTCTTCCCTTTATCACCATCACAACATCTCTACTGATTGAGAAGGCAAGGGTACTCAGAGAAAGCTTGACTGTTTGGGGGATAGCGAGAGTACTTCACTAGCCCTTCACAGTTGAGAGAGCAATCTTTCATCCTTATGAGTACTCACAGGAGGCCTGCAAGGCAGGGAAGTATCTTACCCAATGTAAGATGGTGACACTGAAACCCAGACATAGTATCCACTTGATCAAAGTTAATTCATTGCTAAACAAAACAGCCAGAAATTGAACCAGGAACTTTTAAGGTCCAACCATTCTGTAGTAAGGGACCATGTCATCTCTGTCTATTTCCGAACTGTGCTCAAAGATACTGTGTTCTGGGAAGAATGGCAATTAGTACTAAGTAGTATTCACCACTATGGTATCCCAGGCAGTGTTTTCAGCACACTGCATGTGTTAATGCAATGAAACTATGCAGCAGACAGTATTTTATTCCTAGTTCAAAGATGAATGAGGCCCACGACACTAAAGTTGACACAGCTACCAAGGGAGCCTATGGGGCATCAGGGAGTCATTAAATTTTCCCCTTCTCCCGGGCCCAGGATGTAGAAAACTGGTGGGAGATTATGGTTTAGAAAGGGGCCCTCTGTCTTCAACTTGCTAGAATATGTCTGGAGAGTCCATAAAGGACTGTGTATGGCTGGGAAGGGAAGCCTGCCAGCCTCTGTCATTCCAGGTTTGCAGTTGCCCATACTGAAGGGATATTTTCTCTTTTCCCTTCAGGCTCATGTATCCTATTTCTCTTCTCAATTTCCAGCTGTTGTGCCCTTCTATTTTGCCAAGTTTTCTCACTGATTAAGGGAGAGTTGAGAGAGGAGCTTCTCTGGTATTTTCCAGATCTTCTTCTATCACTGGTTCCTTTGAGAGAGGAATAGATAGCCAAAATGGGCAGGATGGAGGTAGGGCCATCAGCGCCTCAACCAGATTGAGTCTCATCTAAAGTTTACAAGCACCTCTCATGTACTAAACACTAAATTAACTCACGTGTTCATTCAAAACGAGTTTATTGAGCACCTATTTATTATGTGTTGGGCGCCAACCTAGTTGTTTAAAACTATCTTAAAATACCATTGATCATTTGTAATCAGGACCTGCTATAGGCATTGTGAATGAATGAAAATGGCCATGATAAAATAATATTTATTGACAACTTATCAGGGTTCTAAGCGCATTACATTTATCAACTATTCAACCTTCAGAACTCTATGAGATTGCTATTATTACTATTTCTAGCTCACAGATCTTGAAAGAGATGCCTAGAGAGGTTGATTAAATCAGCTAATCTCACACAAATGTATAGAGAGATAACTAAAACTCAATCCCAGTCCTGAGGTAAGCTCAGCCATTATAACTGGCCCATCCTCCCAGCCGCTCCACAAGATAAGTAGTATCATTACTTGTACAGCTGTTCCTGTCTGTTCAATTTCTACAATTTCATTTCTAAGTGCTTCGTGGGCAAACCACACAGGAAATGCATTTTTCAGAGAGCATGACCTCTGGAGGCAGAGCAGGTTTACATCAGATATTCAATGAAACAAGAACCTTTTACAAGGCTTAGGTTTACACAAACACGTACTCAGCATATTTTTAAAGTGATTTCATCTTACATAACAAATGAGAAACTGAGGCTCTGAGAGCCCAAGTCACTTGCTCAGGCCTCGTTGCTAGCAAATGACAAACCCAGGTGGTGGTCTTCCTACTGAACTACACAAATAAACCTGTAGGAAAAATGCTTATCTTGTGAGGGATCACTGATGAGAATCACAAACCAACCAATTATATGTCTTAGAGGATAATAATTCTTCATCCTCAACAGTTTTAATATGTGTTGCAGTATTTTCAAATGAACTCTTAAAAAAGAAAAAAAAAAAAGTCCTACCTTATTATTTCTATGCAAAGATTGGCCAAAAAAAGTATGTATTTGCTATAGAGATTTAGGACCTATTTGAGCTGCAGGTTTAGTTACCTAAAGTAGAATTATCCACCCCTCCCAACCCCCAGTGATGGCGAAAACCTGGATTTGTACAGTAGCAATCTTACCTATCAGAAGGAAATTAAAATGCTGTTGATGAGTAGGTTTCAGAATGGTTAGTTATTGAGGAAGTCTGACGAACTTCAACATGTCCCCCTGTTATAAGAGATACTGCAGCAGGAAATATTTGGGGAACCAACTCTTTGGGTGCCTTAACTGAAAATGGAACTGTGAATGCATAAGCTTCTTCCCTCGAACATGGCAGGCATTCCGACTGCACACCCCTGTATGTGAACTGTGATATCAAGCACATTGTTTTAGCTCTCTGGCCCTCAGCTTCTGCACTTTTTAAAATGGGAAGCTAAACAAAGAACTCTTTTCTATAACCTTTTTTGAGGTCGTAGATGTGGGTCCTGTTGAGAATGTAATCCTTCTGGATCTTTCCACCTAAATGTGCAGATTTCTATGTTGTGTACAGACACATCGAAATGCAGTAGTGGGTCTCCTTGATTCCAATGGATCCAGAGTTTTAAAATTCTTATTTCTAAATCCGGTTTCAAAAAAAAATGTATTGTTTCTAATAATCATAAGGTTTTGGACTTCTTGTGTCCTTAGACAGCCGTTCATTCTTGTCTTTCCTTTGCCCTGTGATCTAGCAGCATGCCAGAGCTCTAAAGGAAGCCTTCAGGACTAAGGGAGGAGAGCCAAGGCTAGCCAAAAGACAAGTTCCTTCAGAACTTCTCTGAAATCTTTGCTTCGTGATGGGATCGCCCTTTGAGTGAGAACGGGTGCTCTACCAGAGACAATACGAGATTACTAACCTAATAAATTCCAGGAGTACCATGCTCCTTGATGACAACTGACTGTTGCTGGGAGAACAGAATTACTGCCTTTATGTATTCATTCTTTTTAAAGATTTCTGCTATAGGACACATGCACTTCTTGGAGACAGAAAAACAGGGAAAATGAGAAATCATCCCTCAGGGGCCCTGGCCAAGGTGCAATCTCTTCTCCTCCATTCTCCTCTCAGGATTTGGGGCACACATGTATATGCACCTGGCGTGTTTCTCAAGCCTCCAGGTCTGGAGCTCAAACCTCAGAGTTGTGATGTGAGATCCAGCATCTTAACTACCATGTCTCCTGCTGGCCCTAATTACTGCCTTCTAACATTCTTTAGACCTTTAATTTTGATGCTCTCTTTTGCAAAAGTAATTAGCTGGGCTTTTTGCTTTTTTATTCAGCCAACAAATATTGCTTAAGTACTATATGGATGTATTTGGGAAATACAGAGATGAATCACCAATTATCTTTAAAAATATTAAAGAGAGCACTTTTTGCCTTACTGATAATTCCAAAATCATACAGCCTTTTCGAGAATCCTTTTTAAGAGATTTTTGTTGTATTGCACATGTGTTCACCAAAGACAGAGAAGCAGAGAGTGAGAAATCACCTCCCAGGGGCAATGGCCATCCTGTAATTCCTTCTCCTCCATTCTCCTCTCAGGATTTTGGATATGCATGCACACACGCCTGGCATGAGTTTTAAGCTGCCAGGTCCAGGACTCAAACAACAGTTGACTTTGTGAGAGTACAGTGGCATAACCCTTATGCCATATGCAGGCCCTGATCATTTTTTTTTTCTTTTCCATTTTTTTTTTTTGAGAGAAATTTTTTTGTATAGGGCACATGTACTTGCCAGAGAGAAAGAAAGCAAGAAGTCACCTGCCCCCATGGGAGACAGCCATGCCACAATCACTTCTTCATTCTCCTCTTGGGATTTTGGGCACACACACACATATGCCTAGCAAGACTTTTAAGCCCCTGGTCCAGGATTCGAACTGTGATTGGCCACGTGGGAGTCCAGCACCTTAGCCACTGTACCACCTGCTGGTCCTGTCTATTGCTTCTGGTTCTCTTTCACATTGCCCCATTGTCATGTGTATTTCATATATGTACATGAGTGTGTGTGCATGTTTGTGAGACACAAATTTTTCTGTTGGAATTTTAGGAGGGCTTGACTTGAGGCTGCATTCTTTGAGAGAATATGCATTTCTTCTCTGGGTATACTAACTGTACAGTATACTGGGAATACTACAATTCAGGAACGCTTTAAATTTTCTTTTTGAGGTGTTTTGTACTCTATAGGCAATGTGAATTTGACCACAAACTTACTTAAGGACCAGCTAGGATTTACAAAATCTCAGGGCACTATGTTTTCTGTGGTTCTTCTCATTCAGTGCTGTTCCAGCCTAAGCAGTGGATAGAGTTCTCCTTCCCTCTTCATTTGAAGCTGTAGCATGTTGGGGATCAACCCTCCCAGGAGTGGAGATCTCCATTCTTGTGTGGGTTCTAGGCTTTATTCCCTGTCCCTTGTGCAATTTTCAAAATGAACATTCAATGTTCCCATTTTTCTGGAGATGCCTTCTGGAACCACTTCTTCATTTTTCCTCTCTGCATTTTCCTCATGTCATATGGTTGGTATTTCACTTGAAATTACTCCAGCACAGAAAGCAATACCTTGCACACTTGCATGTGCGCATACATTTTCATCCACACCTCTAGAATGATTCCAACTTATTTTTAAAATCCTCATTCTAAAATGATAACCTGCAATTGACTTCCACAAACACTTCAACTCTACTTGTTGGAATGTGCACAAGAACAATGCTTATAGTATGATACTGGGCCACCAGCACTGGCACCATCCGGCAGCTTATTAGAAATGCCAAGTTTTGGGACAAGCAGTTAGCCTAATGGCTATGTTGCTGGACTCCCACGTAGTCGACCGCGGTTTGCGTCCTGGACCCGGTGGCTTAAAACACGCCGGGCATGTGTGCGTGTGTGCCCAAGATCCCGAGAGGAGAATGGAGGAGAAAGGATTACGGTGTGGCAATACCCCCTGGGGGGGTGATTTCTCGCTTTCTGTCTCTATGTCTCTCTCTTTCTGTCTGGCAAGCACACGTGCCCTATAGCAAAAACCTCTCCAAAAAAAAAAAAAAAAAAAGAAATGCCAAGTTTGAGCCCCACCCTGGACTTACTCAACTAGGATTTCTCAGACCATAGAGCAGGAATTTGTGTTTCAGTGAGTTCTCTGGAAACAGAGGGGAAGGCATGTCTGCCTCATGGCAGGCAGTGGAAAGGTTTGAGCAAGACCAAGGCTGGAAAGAGGTAAAATGGTACACGGGATTAGTGAGTCATTGGATTTGGCTGGAGCTTCTGTTTGGCAGGGCCCGATCACTGAGCCCACATCATTGATGAGTTTAAAATTCAATTACATTCTTTTTTTAGTCTCTTAATAGTTTAGAGATGTGAAAAGTAATGGAGACAGGACAGTCTTGGGATAAAGCAATGAGGTCTTTCCTCAGATCCACGAAATAACATAGAGCAGTGCCATTGTGATCTGGAAAGGGAGTAACAGGAGCCACAGAGGCCGATGCTAATATTAGCCCAGGGCTTGGAATCTCACTGATGCGTTTTACAGCCCGGTGTTGGCACGGAGCACATGGAAATGTATTTTCACAATTCAAATCAGAAGGCTCTGGGAGAGGAGTGCCAAGAGCACAGATGCTGGGGATGTTAATTATTCTCATGGACAAAGCACCTGAAGACTTTGTGTGAATTATTAAAATGCTGTGCTAACTTATTGCATTTGAATGTCAATTGACCAGATTTCAATGTTAATAGATCTTTACGTCAGGACAAAATAATAACATTTCTAGCAGTCCCCCTCCCTCGCAGAGCTGCTTTTCTGGCTGCCTTTACTGAATGCCATGGTATGGACTCTGGAGTGGCAATTCTCGGTACAACTACAGTCACAGGGTTTTCTGAAATAGGTGAGAGAACAAAGATGCATTAAAAGTTGTATCAATGACTTTTTTTTTTTTTGAGGAAATAATGCCATCACTTTTCCCAAGAGACGCTATTCCTGTGTTCTAAGGGTCCAACATGAAAGAAAAGCACTCAGACAGTTAAAGGAGGGCTTTACTGGAAGTGGGATGGGGACAAGGGAACCAGTGGAGTGTTCAGAGCTGCCAATAAAAGACTCGCTGATTGAGTCCTCGTAGACAGCTACGTGTAAATTAACCTCATTAGCTCCGAAAACTGTAGGCAACACACACCTAATGCGTGACGGTTAGAGAAAAACGGGTTGCGTGTGTTCTGCAAAATGTCTGGCATGCAGTAGGTGCTCAATAAATGGAAGTTTTGTTGTTATTAATAAACCAAACTTGACCACGCAGGGCCAGACACAAACCACATGGCTAATCGTCCACTCCTTTTTCTACCCAGTCCCCATTCTTCTACTGCCAATTACTTGCTAATCTTAGCGAGGGACTCCTTCCCAATTATACAGTTTTGGAGGGATGCCTGTGAGGTCTTTGTCCTTCCTGTGCCAGGAGGCCTGGAAGACTCAGGCGAGGTCAGTCTGATGCTTACTTGCAAGATGTTAATGAGAGACTGGAAACAGACCTGCTGAGTAAAATGGGCATAGTTACTGCTTCCGCATCCTGAGAGCACTGACTTTTATCCCTTCCAGGGCTAGTTCTTCAGCTTTCTCTTGAATTCTTTGAACTTTCTTTTATTTTTTTCTTTCTTTTGGAGAGATTTTTTTGTTATAGGGCACGTGTGTGCTTCCCAGAAAGAGAGAGACAGAAAGCGAGAAATCACTCCCCAGGGGGGATGGTTATACAGCAATCCCTTCTCATGCATTCTCCTCTCGGAATCTTGGGCACACATGCACACACGCCCGCTGTGAGTTTAAGCCACCGGGTCCAAGACTCGAACCGCAGTTGATTATGTGGAGTCCAGTGACACAGCCATTACGCCAACTGCTGATCCCAATTCTTTGAACTTTCTATTGGTTTCTGTTGCCTGAAAACAACCTCCTTTATACAGAATATGAGGACTGGAATCCTCTTCAATATCAACTATCCTACTTTACTATTTAACAGAGGAGAAAACTGGGACCCAGAGAAAGAGAGGTTTTTTTGTTTGGCTTGGTTTTGAGGTCACACTGACAGATCTTGCCCTGATGTTCTTTATATTTTCATTACTATTTCTAACCTTGGGTAGGGTCCTACCTTTCAGACAATGCTTGAACGTCACAAGAAATACTAACAAAGCAGTCCCTAGATAGTGGCAAATGTCAGGCCCTTGGTGCTGTTGTAGCCACAGACACACTGAGCTGCGAGGTGAGAGGCCCCTGCACTCTTAGCTGATGTCTCGAATCACTCTCTGGACTGTAAACAAAAATTTAAAAAAAAAAAAAAAAAAGAGTATAGAGCAGGAAGCATGCTCCTCATTCCTTTTTTTTTTTTTTTTTTTTTTGTGCTAGAGGACACATGCAATTTACAGAGACAGAGACAGAGTAAAGGGGGAAAACTGAAAACCACCCTCCCACCACAGAGAACAGCCTTACTGCATTTGCGTCTCATGCAGTTCTCCTTTCAGGATTTTGGGGACACATGTGCACACGCCTGGTATGTTGCTCATGTCACCAGGCCTTGTAGGATCCTGATCCCTTAACCACTACACCACCACCTGGCCCATTCTTTCTTTCTTTTTTTTTTTTTTTTTTTTTTTAAGCAGAGCTTGGAACTCTTGGGTTTATGGCTTGAAATGATTCTGAACAGGCAGAGGTTTCATTAACCAGTATCTGTGCTAAGACGTGCCTGCCTCTTCTTTCCCTTTTTCTCTCCTTCCTCCCTCCTCTTGTTCTTCTTCCCTCCTTCTGAATAGGAACATAATTTGGACTCTTTAACCATCTATATGCCTCTGACACTTTCACTGCTTTTAGGCTCCCTGATGAATGGACAGGAGAAGGAGAAAGCCCAGCAGCAAATCAGTGATGTTTTCTCTGTGATCTCTTTAAGGTGAAAATGACTGTGTACTCAACTTACAGTAAGGTTTTGTGATTATAAAACCTTAGATAAATAGTAGTCATTGCTGAAATTATGTAGCCTAAGCCAAAAACTAATGGTTCAGACTCAGGAGGCAGAATATACTTGGGTTCAAACACTGGCCCAGACATTACTGTGAGATTTCTTTCTCTCTCTCTCTCTTTTTTTCTTTTATTTTTTTCCTGCTAGGTTAATATTGTAGTATTGGTTGTGGACTAAGAGCTGCCTATGTGGGCGAGTGAAGGGATGGTATTATAGCCTAAGCACTTTAATCGTTTTTCCTCTTCCAAATACTACAGTCTCTTTTTCTAAAGTGATATCTCCCTGTGTAATACCCAAATTCACATGCTGGTAGTGCCCCAGTGTTCCTTATCTATTCGTATAGTTGTGATGTCCTACCTGGAAACCGCTACCTCCCAGAGTTGACTCCTGTTCTTTAAGATTCAGCTATGAAGGCCAGCAGGTGGCATGATGGTTAAGGCTCTGGACACTCCCACATGGCCAACCATGGTTCGAGTCCCAGACCTGGTAGCTTCCTTTCTCAATTTCCTTCTCTCTCTGTGTCTCTCTCTAGTCAAATTAAAATAAATAAACGAATAACTTTTTTTTTTTTTAAAGATTCAGCTATGAATGGGAACCAGCAGTTAGCGTAATGGCTATGTCACTGGACTCCCACGTAGTCGACCGCGGTTCGCGTCCTGGACCCGGTGGCTTAAAACTCACGCCGGGCGCGTGTGCGTGCGTGCCCAAGATCCTGAGAGGAGAATGGAGGAGGAGGGATTGCGGCGTGACCATCCCCCCTAGGGGGTGATTTCTCGCTTTCTGTCTCTAATGTCTCTCTCTGTCTGTCTGGTGAGCGCACGGGCCCTATAGTGAAAATCTCTCAAAGAAAAAAAAAAAAAAGATTCAGCTATGAAATCGAAAAGCCTCAAAAAAAAAAAAAAAAAGATTCAGCTATGAAATCACCTTCTCTAGGAAGTCTTCCCTGAATATGTAGGCTTGGCCAAGTGGCCCTTCTCTAGGCTCCATTCTATCATGTATACCTCTGGCAATTACATCATTATATTGAAATGATTGAGTCTTGCAGTTTTCCCCAAACTAGACCATAATTGTTTACATACGAGAAGGTATTTAAATTCTTTTATCCCCAAGAGCTTAGCACACTGACCTGAAGGTACCTCAGAGACATCTATAATCATAACTGGAAATATCTGCTAAGTCTCCTCTCTCTTCATCTGCAAAGTAGAGACTATGAAAATAGTTACTGGGTCATTGGAAAAGTCATAGAAAAACGCATCCTGACGTTTCCGATGACCTAATATTTATCCCGATGGATATGTTAGTTGTCTAACATAACTTTCATTTTCAAATTTCTCGTTTGTTCACATCTATTTGAGGCAGAAAAGATCGTTGCTTTTATAGCTTCTCTGTCATCCAGGATCAGTCATGAGAAGTGAAGTTAGAATTCTAGCCAGTGAGGTGAAAGTAGAAATCTGCTGGGGAACTCTCTCTCTCTCCCCCTTACTCCTCTCACCAAAAATTTTGCTACAACCCCTCCCTTTTCTTTCATTCTTTCTTTAAATGAGGATGTGATGCCAGGAGCTACAGCTGCCATCTTATGAACATGAGGGAATTAGCATGAGAGTAAAGACCAAGATAATCACTGAGGTGGTAATCTTGACAGTGAGCTTTCTAGTCAATATTAAGTGACCATTTATCTCAATTTTTCTTTTTGTAAGAAAAAGAAACTATATTTAGATTCCTGAGATCAAGTGTTCTCTTACTAAGAGGAGAAGTCAATATTTGAGCATTGTGAAGTTACAGAAACAGCAGTTTTGTATGGTTCAACCCAATATTTGCAATTAAAGCCTACCTAATCTATAATTTGTTTCCTATTGTAAAGGAACTAATGCATATAAAATGCTTAGCATATTGTCTGGCACTTGCTCCATAAGCGTTAATTACCACATTTATTCCATAGTAAAGGAGACTTTTTTCACACTTAAATCTCTCTGAAAGTGGCACAAATCTGGTAACGAGCATAAATAGTTAACATGGTGGTGTTACATTTTTCTATTTTTCCCCCTAAGAGGATGCTAGTAGTTTTTCTTTCAATAATAGAGAGTATTGGTTTGGGGCCATACAGTAGTGCAGTAATAATGCCACTGCACTCACACGAGAAAGGACCAGGGTTTGCATCCTGGAAACTCCTTGAATATACCAGGCATATGCTTGTGTGCCCAGGATTAGGGCCAGCAAACTGAGCATGGATTGTGATATGGGGGCCCGGCTGAGGTTGCCTCTGTCTATATCTTCTCATGAAAGCAATAAACTTGAAAAAGTTGATTCCCTATGGTACCATGATCAAGTTGTAGAATTAATACTTTATATTCATCAGTTCAGTAAATTAAGCTTATAGTAGACACCTTATTTCCAAAGGAAGTTTGTTTTTGCCTTTTTTTTTTTTTTTTTTTTTTAATGTTCAGAACAAACACAGCATTATCTCAGTAGAGAACTATTTTATAGTGCTTTTGTGACTATTTTGGACCTAGTGCTAAAGAATAAACAATAGTAATATCCTTCAAAAGTTCATAAATTCAGGGCCGACAGGTAGTGTGGTGGTTAAGGGCGTTGGACTCCCAAATGGCCAACTGAGGTTCGAATCCTAGGTCTGGCAGCTTGCTTTCTCACTTCCCCCACCCCTCTCTCTCTCTATGTCCTTCTCTGATCAAATTAAAATAAATAAATGAATAAGTTAAATAATTCTTTAAAAGGAAGTTCATAAATTTAAGTCATTATGTACAAACTAGTGGAACCAATGTGGCAATTTATTTAAAAACTTTTTTACTGTATCTGGTGTTCAAAATCTAGTTTTAAGTCACTTTTTCAGTATATCTGGTGCTTAAAAGACCCCTCTGTGCCAACTAGATTTAAGGTAACTGTTGTCCCCAAATCTTGCCACCCATAACCACAACTCTTTTTATTGAAAAATGGCTTTTCTATTTGGAATTAGTAGCATGTAATTATTTTTATAAAACCACAGTATCTAGCATTTAAGTGCCTATTATCTTCCAGGAATTGTTCTAAGTCTGTGGTTTGTAACCCACTAGTGGTTTGTGTCCAATACAGTTTTTTTTTTTTTTTTTTTTTTTTTTTTTTTGGGAGGTTTTTTTGTTAAGATTTTTTTGCTGTAGGGTACGTGCTCACCTTGCTATAGGGCATGTTGAGATACAGAAAGTAAGAAATCATCCCCTAAGGGATGCTGCAATCACTTCTCTATTCTCAGGATTTGGGGCATGCAATGCATACATGCCTGATGTGTTTTACATGCCGTATCTGGGACTCAAACTGTGATCGACTACGTGGGAATGATGTAACCATGACACCATCTGCTGGTTCCATGTCCAATACTTTTAAAAAGGCAATAAAATAAAATAGAATAGAAAATATCTCAGTGTATCACAAGTAGTAATCATACTGTTTTATGAACTTTTAAAAAAAATTGTATATAATCCCTTGATTGTAGGTCCTGGAAGTTGCTGTGGAATGTGCTCAGACATTTAAATTGCACTGTTCTGGGAGCTGGGGGGTTGGCAGTGATGAGAGGCTGCCTGTTCACATGGCACTCCATTCTAGTGGGGAAGGCAGACAGCAAACAAGCAAACGAATAAGCGAATGATTTATCAGGGACAGATACAGCTTGTGAAGAAATATTGCAGAAGAAGGTGACGGAGACCAAAATTGTTATTTTATTTATGTATTGGTATTTCTTTTAAAGTTTATTTCTTCCACGGGACAGAGAAAGAGAAACAGCACCCCAACATGTCTTTTTTTGTTGTTTTTAATTTGCTATAGGGTGCATGCACTCATCAAGGTGAGAGACAGACAGAGAGAAAGAGAAAGGGAGAGAGAGGACAAAGCTCTCCTCCTCCCTAGGGTAGACGTCTATCATCCCTTTTCCTCCATTCTCTTCTTGGGATCCTGGGCGCACAAGCACATGTGCCATTAGGTCTGGGAGCCAACCATGTAGTCAGCCATGTGGAATCAAGCCACCCTAGCCACCATGCCACGAGCTGACCCAATACTCCAACATGCCTTAAACCCAGCTTCATTCAGCTCTAGACCACGGGCACAAATCTTCCTGGCATACTCCAGGAGGTCTTCAGACACAAACCCAGAACTTTCCCCTATGAGGGTAAGCCTCACAGCGCATCCGGTTTTACTGCTAAGATTGCTGTTTGAAGTAGTGGTCAAGGACAGAGGTACTCTACTCCATTTAATACAGCAAAATTACTCTCCCATTAAACATTTCTGTCTCTCTGGCTCTTTCCTCTTACAACCCTCCTCTGTGGCTCCTGTAGCTCTGATAATGTAACATTTGCACAGATTCCTCAAAGTGAGGGAAGGTGTTCTAAACAAAGGAACAAGTGAAAGTCCTGAGGCAAAGGTCATATGGGATTACCTCTGATTCTGTTCTTAAAACAAAACAGAAACAAGGCCAAAGTGATTGAAGCAGAACGATTAAGAGGGCCTGGATATGAAAGGAAGACATAAAGATGATCAGGAAACAGATCATACGGACATTATGTTCCACAGGAACACATGCGCCTGGCGTGAGTTTTAAGCCACTGGGTCCAGGACTCAAACCGCAGTCGACTACATGGGAATCCAGTGACATAGCCATTATGCTAAATGCTGGTCCCTGCTATTTGCATTTTTAATAAGGCAACTTTGCATAAGTATATGAAATCAGCTGTTACATGGTTGAAAAGAAAGCTGTATACAACAATGAGATTACAATATGTTTTAAAACCTGCCAGAGTTCTGTTTCAAAACCTGAAGCTGGGTGGCTCTGTGCACAGCAGTCATGTGCTGCTCAAGAAAGACAGGATCCCAGGTGACAACTGTGGTTCGAGACATGCCAGGCACATGAGCAAGTGCCCAGGATTTGATGGGCTGAGGGTCAAAGGAAGGGGACTGTGGAATGGCCAGACCCTGTGGAGGGTGCTCCTCTCTCCCTCTCACATACGTGCACTCTATCATGAATAAAGAAATTGGAAAAATCCAATTTCTACATCACAAAGCTGGTTTTCCTCTTCCTTTCCTTTCCCTAACTCCACAGCTCTGATCTTCTTACTCTGCATATTCTGTCTCGAGGCCATTGGGAAGCTATGCAGTAACCATGATGGCGTGTGAAGCGTGTGTTCTGCCCAAGTGTGAAGTTATCAGAGTACAACACAGCTCTTACACATGAACGGCCTGCAGTGGTGTATCCACATACACAATATGCACAACGGGGCCAAAGCCGAAGTCATAGGAGAATTGCTACCTGAGGGTATCTAAGTCAAAATCTTCTCTTTTCTACCAGTGAGTGCAAACTTTAGAAATGAAAGAGGCTTCTGGGGATAGCAAAACACAAAACACATTTCATCTGGCTTCAATGGATCTCTTTGAAATAGAAGCAAAAAGCATTGGTGTAAAAACCGTGCTTCGGTAGAGTATTTATTGCATCCTGAACTCTTTCAAGTACTTAGCTTATCATTAAACATTAATTTCCCTAGAAACTAGAGCTCTCCCTTCTTGTAGCTGGAGCAATTAAGGGCAGTTTGGGCTGGGCGGTTCTGACTTCCCAGCATGACTCTGAGGGCTCTGTGGCCTTCCTTAACTATTGCCCAGAGAGCTTTGCCCACTTACAAGCCTTATTATTTTTCTGGGAAACACAGGATAAATCCTGCCCCAATGCAATAATCCCGGTTAGACTTGTAAACATAATTCTAGTAATAAACAAACCATGATTGTCCAGAGGAAGTTATAGATATTGACTAAGTCCTTCCTTTACCCCCAAACAAGGCGTCCTCAGAAATATGCCTTTTGTTTTTTCAATCATCTACACTGCAATGGAAAGTAATAGTTGATACCCCCATCTCTGTAGTGCTTACACAAAATTAAAAAATAAAATAAAATAAAAAGCCACATTATACCTTAGAAACTTGATTTCATTCGTAGAAGCCATCTTTCTTTCATTATGCGATAAGGTCTCACACCGGATGAATAAAGGAATGGGAAAGTGACTTCACTAAAGCCACAAGCAAGCCAGTGGCCGCACTGAGAAGGGGAGTCTAGTTCCAAGGCTCAGACGTTCTTTATTCACTTTACACCTGTCAGTCTCTGTTCTCATCACTACTTCATATTCTTTGGATGGTTCATTCGTATAACTATTAGTGCTATCATTCAATAGAACATAAATGCATCATTTAAAATCATTATTAAATATCAATTCTAAAATATTTTTATCACCACTACCTATCTGAGTGAGATAAAAAGCTTTTTAAAAACTTATTAAAAAATGTTAGAGAGGCGGTGGAGAAAGGGATTCTCTTGTACACTGCTGGTGGGAATGTAAATTAGTGGAGCTGTAATAGAAAACAGTATGAAGGGTCTTCAAAAAACAAATTCATATTTTATGATGAGAGCACACTGAGAAGTTTTGAGCTTATGTATCTTTTGAGGCTCTGAAGTATTATAAACCTGCTGTAGATTCCTGGGACAAGCTATCGAGAAAGTCCTGACACATTTTTCTATATTTTCTATGCAAAAATACATCGTGACTTTCCCAACAACCCAATAAATATTCTCCAGTGAGAGCTTGTCTTCAGCTTAGTTGAGGCTGTTGTTGATTCTCAATTATTCATGTAAATGAAGGGGAACAGATACTAAAACCACAAGAAAATCAGACAGTCATTAACAGTGTACAAAGATTTATTTCCACGGAATGTTCAGGGTGGTACGTTCATAAGGAAAAACATATCTTCTTTCTCTCAAGCGATTTTGGCACTAAATAGAATAAAGCCTTCTTGATGAAAGGTAGCTAATCTTTTTTTTAAAAAAGAGTAAAGCTGCCAAATATTTCTTACTGCAAAAGAACACCGGAGATCTAAGGAAGATAAAAGCTAACAGAAACTGACAGTGTTACAAATGTTGTGTTTATAGAAAGGGGAGTTCTCTGGAAAGCCTGGATGGAAGGCAGAATCCCTAGGCCCTGGGGACGACAGAAGCAAAGTTCCCCCTCAGGTATCTGTAAGACCCCATCACAGGCCTGGAAAGGGAACAAGAATACTGACACAGAACTCACACAGGAACCTCATAAGAATAATACCTAATTTCGAGAGTCTATAAGACTCTTAGATTCACCAGGTAGAAAATGGATCCAAGCAAAGCATTTACAAACCCTCCTGATAGGAGACTGGTAAACAGTCAAAGAGACCTGCATTTTAGACTAAGCCCTTCAGGTCTAGATGGGTGGCACTGGTGGGTCACTTGGAGCATTGGCTGTAATAAGAATTCAGTGAATTAATATTTAAGAAGGTTAGCATAGCTCTTGGTGAATAACAAATCCATAATACATGTTCACAAATATTACTGCTGGTAACGTTATTACTAGCTTACTGTGAAAGGTATTTTTCTATCCCTTAAGTGTGGGCTATACTTAGTGACTTTCTTCCAAACAGTAGAGTATGGAAAGGAAGAACAAAGAGTAATCTTGTGTAGGAGAAACCTGGTAAACACTTTTTCTCCCAAGTGATCAAGGTCAACAGCAACAGCAGTAAGTCATGTTAATAGCATACACCCCCAATAGGGTGCAATGAGAGGGGTTCTATCCTTAACTCCAGTCTAACCACAAGTAAGCCAACAGGCACATCCAGTAAAAGCAACACTCTACAGAATAATTAAGCAGGGCTCCTCAAAGCTGTCAAGATCATTGAAAACAAGGAAAGTCTGATGAAACAGTCATAGCCTGAATGGGCCTAAGGAGACATGATGACCAACTGTAATACACTGGGTCATCAGAAGATTCATGACCCATTTTTGCACAGAAAAATATGTCATTACTTTTCTGACAACCCGTAAGTATCCTAAATGGGGTCCTGGAAAAGAAAAAGGGCACAAAGGAAAAATTAGTGAAATCTAAATAGAGTAGGATGTTTAGTTAATAGTAATAAATCACAGTGGTAATACATTACTATTGATTGTGATTAAAAAAAAAAAAAAAAAGACCATGCTGGGTGCCAGATGGTGGAGCAGTTGTATTACAAGTAGACCTACATGGGAAGGTCCTGGAATCGTCTCCCAGGGCTTCTTATGCCTGTGCTCCAGACTGACTGAGGCAGAGTGTGAGTCATGGCATGAAGAGCTTGGTGGTGCCGTCCCCACACCCCTGTCTTTCATGGAAAAAGTAAATAGGATTTTTTTCAAAAAAGATACCATGCTGGGGCCAGCAAATGGCATAGTGGTTCCCTCACTGGGCTCCCACATTGTCAACAGTGGTTCAAATCCCAGACCTGGTGGCTTGAAACTCATGCCAGGCATATGTGCATGCATGCCCCAAATCCCAAAAGAATGGAGGAAAAGGGAATGCAGTTTGGTCATTCCCCCAGGGGAGGTGATTTCTTGCTTTCTGTCTCTTTGCCTTTCCACCCTCCAACAAGTGTACCCACCCTGTAGCAAAAACCTCTCTTTAACAACAACGAAAAGATAGCATGCTAATGTAAACTGTTAACAGAAAAGAAACTGAGTACAAGATGTACAAAAACTTTCTGTGCTAGCTTTGTAACTTATCTGTATATCTAACACTGTTCTAAATTACTATTCACTTAGAATTTAGATCAATGAAAAGAGGTAGGAATGTCACTTGGAAGTATGTTTCAGCTGGTTCTTCACACATCACAATGGCAGACATTAGACTTTTCATTAATGCTAAGCTACTATGGGATCGTTTTTGCACTTCAAATGCCCCCAGACCCACCTCTTTGGCTAGGTCAGTTTCTCAATGTGGCTGCCATCCTAGCCCCTGGGACGTTTGCTGATAGCAGCTATGCCCTCCTTGCTGCCTTAAAAGCAGGAAGGCTCACAAGCTGTCATCATTTTATTTTAAATGCTTGGCAGGGAAGCAGAACACAGATTGTCAATACTATCAACAGGGGACTTTACAAGGCTTAAGCTAAAGTTCCATTCTCTGAGACAGTAACTTTTAAAAGTGACCTAATACTTAGCACATATTCAATGCCAAGCATCATTCTAAACACTGTACAGTGTAATCTCATCTACTCCTCCCAACAGGCTACAAATGAGTTACTATTATTTCCATTTTACAGACTCGTAAATTAAGACACTGATTATTTCAGTGACCCTTGCAGGAGGTCAAAAAGTTTATGTAAATAGAATTAAAGTACGAGTTAATTTTGGTGCAAAAAAAACCCTTGAAACCCATGCATAGGTTTTTCGTAATGCACATTTTCCATGAATTTTTTGAAGAACTCCTCATCAACTACTAATGGGTAACTTGAACTGAAGGTGTTCTGTAACCAGAACCCAGAAAGAATTAAATCCAGCAAAGGTCTCCCTTTGCACAGGACGTTGGCCATAAAATTTGGTCAGAACAAAATAACGAGTCTCCAATCGCTTATCCCCTTACCTCGAGTTAAACGTGATCCTTATTTTAAGACTTTCCAGACAAATCAGCATGCAGCTGCTTCAAAATGTAAAAATGAGCCCAGACTTGAAGCCATCATCGATCGCAAACTGTACTAGAGGGCTGGAAGCCACATGGCTGATCACAGGTTCAGATCTCTGGTCAGGTCAACCTAGCTTGTGCATACATGGCCAAGATCCCGAGGAACTGGAAGCAGGAGGAAGGGTCTCAAAATGTGACAAGACCTGAGACCAGCAGTTAGCATAATGGCTATGTCTCTGGACTCCCATGTAGTCGACCACAGTTCGAGTCCCGGACCCAGCAGCTCAAAGTCACGCCAGGCACATGTGCATGTGTGCCCAAGATCCCGAAGAACTGGAAGCAGGAAGAAGGGTCTCAAAATGTGACAAGACCCTGTCAAGGGTGCTTCTCTCCCCACCCTATGTGTCTGTACATGTGCTCCCTAAGATTAATCAAATAAACTTTAAAATTGCAAACACACATCCTCACTAATTGTTTATCAATTAATGTCTCACCTGTGCCTCATCTCAGACTCTCAGCCAGTCAGCCAGTTTGTCTCTCACTTTCAACCCACCCCTGGGTTCAGGACTGAAAAAGGAATGGAAAGGATTGCAGGTATTCACTACCTCCATGACCTTCCCATTCAAAATAGCTGAAAATTAAAGGGATTGCTTTTCAGGCTTGTCAAACGATCTCTCTTTTCAAAACAGTTTTTGGAAATGGTATAAGCCCCTTCATATCGGATAATGTCCCTCCAGTCTTATTCCACAGGTGCAATATTGACTCAAAGCTTGCTTCAAAAGAAAACAGCGATAACAATAATTAACACTTCCTGAACATTTCCTAGGGAACTGGAGCAGATGGGTGCTTTACAAAACATGTCATGTTTTGCACTAACAGGAAGATCAAATAAGGCAGTTCTGTCTATTTTAGAGTTGAAGAAAAGGCTTGGAGAGGTTAAGCAGCTTGCTCAAAGTCACACAAGTAGTAAGTAGAGGAATGATTATTTGAGCGCAAATCCACCAGACCCAAAACTCAAGAACTTTTCACTAGCCCACAATCACCCTTCCTATTTCTGAGCATTCCCAGTGAGCCATGGCCTCACAGTTGTACTCTCTTCCAGCCTCACAGGGACCTCTTGCTTCCCTTTTGCAATGGTCCCCTTTGTACACCATTTCCTCAAGCTCATGGAGTCAGCTTTCTCATCTGATTTGGAAAAAAAAAAAAATCACCATGTAAAGTAGAAAAGACCAAAAAGCTTTGCTATGACTATGTAACCCCTGTGCATGTCACCTGGGCTCTCGGGAGAAAATTCCCCATCTCCCATCCTCTATAGTGAGGCTCCCTGTAGCAAGCAACTTAGGCCTGCAAAGCCTCAGCCCTTTCTCCCCCAGATGAACATAATTCTGGTTGTCCTGTCTACTGAACATCTACTGAACACACACACGGATGGTGCTGGCACAAATTCCCCATTCATCACTGCATTTTTAAATGATAGCTTACTGGGGAGAATAGGAAGTTTTGTAGTCAACATGCATTGGCTGTGCAGAGGGCCCCATAACAAGCCCCGGGCCGGGGTAAGCACATGCATGCCGTTACTTCATTTACCGTGACCCCAGACTCATGCTGCAACGTAGTATTTGTCTCACTTCACAGGTTAAGTCACCATAGCCCAAAGATGGTCAAAGATCTTAAAAATAGGGGCCAGCAGATGACAAGGCAGTTACTTCACTGGACTCCCACATGGCCAGCCACAGTTCAAGTCCTGGACTGGGTGGCTAGAAAATCATGCCAGGTGCGTGTGTGCGTGCCCAAGATCCCAGGAGGAGAATGGAGAAGGGACTGCAGCATGGTCATCCCCCCAGGGCGGTGATTTCTCACTTTCGCTTTCACTGTGTCTGTCTCCCTCTCTCTGGTCAACACACATGCCCTAAGGCAAAAACCTCTATTAAAAAAGATCTTAAAAATATAACAACTAGAAAGGAACAAATATAACTTAAATGCTTATAAAATATGTAACAGTATCTTTAAAAGTGAAGAATGAGATGGAAACTTCAACTGAACGCATGAGTACGCAGCGTGCTGCTTCCCCGTCTCTGCTGCCTTTTCATCCCATCCCAAACCGGCTCTTCATACCTGCCTTTACTGCTTTGTCCTATTCACTCTCCTTCCTAATGAGGACTTTACTTCCTCTTACTGCTTGCCTTCTCCTCCTCCAGTGTGGGAAAACCCCCCAAAGCTTGCTGTCCGTGTTGAAAAGCCGCACCCTTTTGATCTGTAGCAGAAATCAATAGTGCATCTTGGGAAATAGATTTTCTCTCCCTTCAGGCTTCCGTGTGTGTAATCAGCTTCTGAAGTTGGAGTGCAGAAAGGCTGGAACCAGAGACATCTGTAGCCTTCACAAACACTGATAAGTTAGCCAGGGGAGGCTGGGTGCGACAAATGCCCTGCTACAGAGGTTTTGTCTGGCAGCAAGACAGATACTGCAAGGGGACCAAAATAAATCATGAATGATACTGCCTTGCTTGGGATGTGCTAAAAAACACACAGCCCACGTGCTCTGTCGGCTTCCTGGGAAAGCAACGCAAATGGCACCCTGAACAGTAAGTGCTTGGTATAGCTAGGAGAGAGACATCTTGGAGCCTAAAGCCCTTTTGTACCCTTGCTAGGTTCACAGCATTGGAAATTTACTTTAATTTAGCCAGAGAAGGTGAGAGAGAGAGAAGGGGAAAGAAAGCAAGCCACCAGTGAGGGACTCGAACCAGGTCGGCCATGTGGGAGTCCAGCACCCTTAACCACCGCGCCACCTGCTGACCCCAAGATAGGTTATTTCTGAGTCTTAGTGACATCAGACGTAAAACGGAGCTATTGTCCCTCCTTTAATGGGACATCAGCCAGTCTGTTCATAAGCCAGAAACCTGAAAGTCATTCTTGTTCTTTCTCTCTTCCTTCCCTAACCCTCCCATCTGTCTCTGGATTCTGCTGATTCCAAGTCTCGAATCTCTGTTGCATCTCCTTGTCTCCATCCCCACCAGCTACGTTAGTTGATCATGATGTCCTCACTAGACTGCTATCACCTCCCAGCCCACCTCTGTTCCTAGTCTAACACCAAAACCATTCTTCCTTGCCGCAGCCAGTTATTTTGCTCAAATGTTGCTCTCATGTCCTGCTCCTGATTAAAATCATTATATGACTTTCCTTTATAGAATGAAATACCAAGTTGCTAGCTTTGGGTACAAAGCCCTTTATGACCCTGAGTTCACCTACTCATAATAGGAATCTTTCAGATGCAAGTGATAATAACACGACTCAAACAGAGGCTTGTGGGCCTAAAGAAAGGGTCCAAGGGCTCAAGCAGTCTCCATCCTTTGCTTTGCTCTCCTCCACAGTGACTTTATTCCTCATTGGGCTCTTCCCACTCCAGGACACGTTTGCCCCTACCAGAGTCAGGTTTACCCAGTAGTTATATAGCAACCTGTGCCCCTCCAGAAAGAAAGCATCTTTTTCTCACTAATTTCAATAAAAGTCATGAGGCAAAAGACGCAAATGCTTTGGGTCATTTGCACAGCCCTTCACAAAGTCTCTACCTTAGGAGGACTGTGGTGGCCAGACAGGCACAATTAGAAGGTTGCAGTGGGGCCAGCCCCACTTGATTACGAGACATAAGAATAGGATTACTTGTGGGGCCAGTAGGTGTCATGGTGGTTAAGGCACGGGACACTCCCACATGGCTGACCACTGTTCAAGTCCTGGAACTGGTGGCTTGCTTTCTCACTTTCCCTCTCCCACTCTCTCTCTCTCTCACCAAATTACGTGAATAAATACATTTTAAAAATAATTTTTTTTTCTTTTTTGAGAGGTTTCTGCTATAGGGTGTGTGTGCTTGCCAAAAAGACAGAGAGAGACAGAGAGACAGAAAGCAAGAAATCATCCCCCAGGGGGGATGGCCATGCCCCAATCCCTTCTCCTCCATTCTCCTCTCGGGATCTTGGGCACGCACACACACGCGCCCGGCATGAGTTTAAGCTACCAGGTCCGGGACTCAAATCGTCAACTACATGGGAGTCCAGTGACATAGCCATTATGCTAACTGCTGGTTTCCCAAAAAATACTTCAGGAGGAAAAATAATAGGGTTACTGGGATCAGCAGATGGTATAATGGTTTTATTGCTGGACTCCTATGTAGTTGACCACTGTTTGAGTTCCGAACCTGGCAAGTTAAAATTCACACTGGGTGTGTGTGCATGTGTGTTCAAAATCCCAAGATGAGAATAGAAGATAAGGGACTGAAGCATGGCCATCTCCCCTGGTGGCAATTTCTTGTTTTTTTGTTTTGTTTTGTTTCCCCCCCCTCTGGAAAATGCATGCACCATATAACAAAAATATCTCTAAAAAGAAAAAAGAATAGTCTTACTCCCCCAAAAAAAGAAAACAGAAATCTAAGCTGTTATCATCAGAATAAGAGGAAATAAATGCTAGGCTGGCACAAATAATACCTATTATATTACTCTTACCCCAAAGAACTTCTTGCCTATGCCAGGCTCCAAAAATTTGTGGCTCAAAACAACTATTTTATTTTGTTCATTTCTTGGAGGCCAGAATGTCAGAAAGGTCTCAACTGAACCCTTCTGAATGGTTCTTAGTTGGGAATCTCTCATGTGGTTGCCTAGAGATATCAGCTGGGGCTATGAACTCATGAAGGTCCAATGGGCTACACGTCCCAGCAGCTCCCTCACAAGAGCTATTGGTGCTCAACTGAGCTGTCACTTGAATGCCACCATGAGGCTTCCTCAGTCTGAGAAGCTAAGAGTAGATGGACTCCTTATTTGGTAGCTCAGGGCTCCAAACACTGGCGTCCCAGCGAGAAGGGGGGCACTGGTCACCTATCCTGACCAAACCCCAGAAGTCACACATCACTTTTCTGCATTCTACTGATTACAAGGATTCTCAGACTCAAGGAGAGCAGACATAGACGGCGTCTGTGGACAAAAGGAATGTCAAACAATTTGCACCGCCATCACTTGCTATTGCGTTGAACACGTTCTCGTCATGTCAACCATTTTTGCCTTTGAATGTGCCTCTCTCTGGAAGGTCCTTTTGCTTTTTTATCTGCCATGTCCTGTTCACTCTGTAAGATCCTCCCCTTGCCCTCCACATAGCAGTGCTGGTCACCTGCTCTGGACCACCACACTCCACGTATGTAACATGGCTCTGTAAGAGCACCTTTTTTGATGCATAATACAACTGTTTTGTTCCTTTTTTTAAAGAGGTTTTTGCTTTAGCTGAATGTGCTTGCCAGAGAGGAGAGACAAATACAGTGAGAGGGAAACAAAAAAATAACCCCCTGGGGAGGATGGGCATACTGCAATCCCTTTTCTTCCATTCTTCTCCTGGGATCTTGGGCACACACACACACACACACTCATCTAGTTTGATTTTCAAGCCTTCGAGTCCAGGACTGGAGCCATAGTTGGCCGTGTAGGAGTCCAATGATATAACTGCTATGCCAGCTGCTGACCTGTACTTGCAACGTTTTCCTCCATCACTATCACTAGGCTATAATCTCCTTGCCTCCAAGTCTTACTTGCCTCTGTACCTCACCAGCTAACTGTCTCAAATAGACCCTCAGTATTCACTTGCCCAATGGCATGAAGAGATTGCATTACCGGAGAGCTCTTCAAGTGTTAAAGTGCTGTTGAGACAAAGGCTGTCACTATTTACAAGATAAGTGAGACTTTATGAAGAAAATGTAATAGCTTCTGAGGATAGCTTTCTGCCTGACAAATTCTAAATAGGTAATCCATTTAACTGTTTAAAAAAAAGTATTTAAGGTCTTTCTCTGGCTTAAACACTAGAGACAACTAGGGGTCCTTTATACTTTATCTGTTCTTTGGGTCACCATTCCCTGGATGTATCAATGAGTCACCTCCAGTGAGCTGGTTTATGTCAAGCCAGTGCTTCTCTGCATCCTTTATGGTTTTGTTCCTAATGTTTTTATTGCCTAATTTTTCTGAACCAGTACTTAGTATATTTAATTAATCTTTTATTTATTTAAGATATATTTACTGAGGATCTGAGTGCCCACTATGTACCAGACATTATGATAGACCCTGAGTATTCAATGAAAAACAAGTTACACTCTCTCTTTAACAGGATACTGTGTCTGATGAAGAAAGCAAACATCAACAGAATGTGGTCGATGCCAAGTCAGGGGCCAGACTAAAGGAGAGAGGCCTAACCCTGTAACCCTGTCTAGGTTCCTCTACAGGAAGACACAGAAAACCATGTACAGAGGTGAGTACTAGAAATTAGACTGATAAAGGGTGATGTTCCAGCCAGAGAGAGCGTCCTGGGCAAAGGGATAGAGAAGGAAAACAGCAGATGTGTGGAAGTCCAGCAAGCAGTTTCATGCTTTTGGCATGGTAGGTATGAGACAGAAAATGACAGTTTTCTGGAGCTTCCAGTTAACAAGTTGTGGAAACTGTCTTGGTCGTCAAGCATTCATCTCTAGAAATCTTTGAGAAGCTAGAAATGTACCAGAAGAAATTCTCATCTGCTAGTAAGAACCCATGATATTTCTGCCTATTTCAGAGTTGCTGGGAGGACAAAAAATGACGATAGAAGCAGAAGTTCCTTTTGTAGCTTCCTTGCATTTCCACTGCTAAGAGAACACTTCTTGTTCCTGATCTTTTGGGATCACCCAGAGCACTTTTTACCCCCATCTATATTAAACAATGCGAGATTAAGCATGTGTCCCACTTTGGTTCAAGGATGAAAAAGTCTCACCTGATTCAATCAGAATAAATTCAATGATTTATAAGAAACTTGGAAAAGAGAAGCTGGGTGCCTATGTATGCATGTCCCAAGTCCTGAAAGGAGTGAGAAATGAAGGAGAAAAAATTGTAGTATGACCATTCCCCATAGCAGGTGCTTTCTCACTTTCTTTCCCCACATCACATTCCTACAAGTACACAAGCTCTCTAGCAAATTTTATTTTTAAAAATCACTTTAAAAGAAATTCTAAAACTACATATTTTTAGAACAATGTGGGTTAGCTAAACAAACTTTAGAAGAGACATAAAACAAAGAGACTTTTACCTATTTTTTGTTAGTTCTGTTTTCCTTTTTAAAATTTTCTTCCATACATTCAACCATGTCCTGTTCACTCTGTAAGATCCTCCCCTTGCCCTCCACATAGCAGTGCTGGTCACCTGCTCTGTACCACCACACTCCACGTATGTAACATGGCTCTGTAAGAGCACCTTTTTTGATGCATAATACAACTGTTTTGTTCCTTTTTTTAAAGAGGTTTTTGCTTTAGCTGAATGTGCTTGCCAGAGAGGAGAGACAAATACAGTGAGAGGGAAACAAAAAAATAACCCCCTGGGGAGGATGGGCATACTGCAATCCCTTTTCTTCCATTCTTCTCCTGGGATCTTGGGCACACACACACACACACACTCATCTAGTTTGATTTTCAAGCCTCCGAGTCCAGGACTGGAGCCATAGTTGGCCGTGTAGGAGTCCAATGATATAACTGCTATGCCAGCTGCTGACCTGTACTTGCAACGTTTTCCTCCATCACTATCACTAGGCTATAATCTCCTTGCCTCCAAGTCTTACTTGCCTCTGTACCTCACCAGCTAACTGTCTCAAATAGACCCTCAGTATTCACTTGCCCAATGGCATGAAGAGATTGCATTACCGGAGAGCTCTTCAAGTGTTAAAGTGCTGTTGAGACAAAGGCTGTCACTATTTACAAGATAAGTGAGACTTTATGAAGAAAATGTAATAGCTTCTGAGGATAGCTTTCTGCCTGACAAATTCTAAATAGGTAATCCATTTAACTGTTTAAAAAAAAGTATTTAAGGTCTTTCTCTGGCTTAAACACTAGAGACAACTAGGGGTCCTTTATACTTTATCTGTTCTTTGGGTCACCATTCCCTGGATGTATCAATGAGTCACCTCCAGTGAGCTGGTTTATGTCAAGCCAGTGCTTCTCTGCATCCTTTATGGTTTTGTTCCTAATGTTTTTATTGCCTAATTTTTCTGAACCAGTACTTAGTATATTTAATTAATCTTTTATTTATTTAAGATATATTTACTGAGGATCTGAGTGCCCACTATGTACCAGACATTATGATAGACCCTGAGTATTCAATGAAAAACAAGTTACACTCTCTCTTTAACAGGATACTGTGTCTGATGAAGAAAGCAAACATCAACAGAATGTGGTCGATGCCAAGTCAGGGGCCAGACTAAAGGAGAGAGGCCTAACCCTGTAACCCTGTCTAGGTTCCTCTACAGGAAGACACAGAAAACCATGTACAGAGGTGAGTACTAGAAATTAGACTGATAAAGGGTGATGTTCCAGCCAGAGAGAGCGTCCTGGGCAAAGGGATAGAGAAGGAAAACAGCAGATGTGTGGAAGTCCAGCAAGCAGTTTCATGCTTTTGGCATGGTAGGTATGAGACAGAAAATGACAGTTTTCTGGAGCTTCCAGTTAACAAGTTGTGGAAACTGTCTTGGTCGTCAAGCATTCATCTCTAGAAATCTTTGAGAAGCTAGAAATGTACCAGAAGAAATTCTCATCTGCTAGTAAGAACCCATGATATTTCTGCCTATTTCAGAGTTGCTGGGAGGACAAAAAATGACGATAGAAGCAGAAGTTCCTTTTGTAGCTTCCTTGCATTTCCACTGCTAAGAGAACACTTCTTGTTCCTGATCTTTTGGGATCACCCAGAGCACTTTTTACCCCCATCTATATTAAACAATGCGAGATTAAGCATGTGTCCCACTTTGGTTCAAGGATGAAAAAGTCTCACCTGATTCAATCAGAATAAATTCAATGATTTATAAGAAACTTGGAAAAGAGAAGCTGGGTGCCTATGTATGCATGTCCCAAGTCCTGAAAGGAGTGAGAAATGAAGGAGAAAAAATTGTAGTATGACCATTCCCCATAGCAGGTGCTTTCTCACTTTCTTTCCCCACATCACATTCCTACAAGTACACAAGCTCTCTAGCAAATTTTATTTTTAAAAATCACTTTAAAAGAAATTCTAAAACTACATATTTTTAGAACAATGTGGGTTAGCTAAACAAACTTTAGAAGAGACATAAAACAAAGAGACTTTTACCTATTTTTTGTTAGTTCTGTTTTCCTTTTTAAAATTTTCTTCCATACATTCAATCACATTATTATTTGTCTTACAAAATGGATTTCAACAGGTGAATATTTCTCTCTAGTACAGTTGATAAAACTACAAAATATTTTCAACAGATACCACTTTAAACCATTAAATAAAAATGTATTTCTTCAAATACACAAAATACCAGCCATTCAGAGGATAGAAAAGAGAATTATGTTCTCTACATGGGTCTCACAGAGATATATACTTTCTACAAACCCATAAAATAAATTTGAAACATTGAAAAATTACATAAAGCCTACTCACATAGAGAAAATTTAAATAGATTTAAAAAGATGAAATGTGTTCAGCCTTACCAGGAGTCATAAATGAGGTCATTAAAACCACAATGAAAAACCATGACACACCTGTGTGATAAAGACACTTAAAGTTGTGGGGAGAATTCAAAGAAATAGGATATTTTTACATGCTGATGGGTATGAATTGATACAATCTCTTGGGGAACATTGGACACTATATAATTACGTTGGGGATATTCATCTCCTATAGCCCTGCAATTCCTCTTCCAGGAATAGAGAGCTTCTTCCACACGTGTGAACAAGGAGACCATTATAACCGTAGCCATCATCCAAAGGGCGGATTACTGATTTGTGGCATATGTATATGATAAAATGCTAGGTAGCCGTAAAAATAACCAGAGCTAAGTTATCAACAAGAAGAGATCTGAAAAGCATCATGTTGAGGATAAAAAAAAAAAAAAAAAAAGCAAGCTACAAAACTACCCACCTTGTGACTTCATTTATATAAAATACTTAAATGACACAAATGTATATTTAAAGCATATCGAGATGGTAGAAATAATGGAAACCAAATTATATTTGTAGTTGTTATTTAGGTCTAAGAAGAAATTCAACTGGACCAGTTATGCAATTATTTTTAACTAGTTGTGGATGCCAATGTTCGCTCTACTATTCTTTACACCTTTTTGTATGTCAAGATACTTCCTTACAATTAATAACTTTGAGAGCGAGAAAATCTCCTATTGTTAGGGAACAATGCTAAGAGTGTATCATAAGTAAACACCAAGATGTATGTAAACACATACATATGTTCACTATCCATTAAAAAAAAAAAGCTCAATGTGGGCGGGCTCAGTAGTTTGTTGTAATGTGCAATGCTGGATCCATATGGATGACTGTGGGTTGGTGTTCAATGCACGCCAGGCTTATGCACCCATAATTCTAGCTGGTTGAGAAGGATGCCGGGGAAGGGAGATGGGAGTTGTAGTAGGCAATCCTATTGGAGGTGCTTGTCTTTCTCTTTCTCTCATAGAAGAAATAAATAACAACGAAGAACTCTCAAGGTTCAAGGAAACATGTCAGCACCGTAACCGTGTCAAGATATATGCTCTGATGGTAACAGTAAAGAGCAGTTAGGATTAGGATGATCATTTTTTAGGTTGTTTTCTCATTTGTGGTTTCTGCTTCATTTTCTCTAGTGAATGTAATTAGCTCTTAATAAACTTTTTTTTTTTTTTTTT
>NW_006159703.1:3038332-3055099 GCF_000334495.1 Tupaia belangeri chinensis
TTTAAGCCACCGGGTCCGGGACTTGAACCACGGTTGACTACGTGGGAGTCCAGCGACATAGCCATTACACTAACTGCTGGTCCCTTAATAAACATTTTTGAATAGGCATTAAAGTGACAATCTATTCACTGGTGGTAGTATGTCTTTAAGAGAACATCATTAGAAAAAAAAAAATGCTGCACTTCTATAATCACTGCTTTATTTGACCTCGTTGAGAAAATAACTTTAAAACAGGACAACACTCCAAGCCTCTGTAGGCTTCCCAATTAAAAACAGACAACACAAAAGTGAAACAGATCTATAAACTGAGCATAACAAAATTGCATTGGATTTCAGTGCTCTTTGACATTTAGACATAAGGCTGGTCTCCACCCTGCCTTTTGGATTCTGGGGATGAGCTAATGCCTTTAGCGAGTGTGTGAAATAGCTGTCCAAATATGTCTTTCTTGCCACTGCCTTTTTCACACCAAATGTTCTACTTTCTTTTTCAAAGGAAGAAAAGATAGCACTGCAGCCTCCCCCCCACTACGGGAAAGGGATATAATTGAAGCACGATTTGTGTTGGGGTTTTGTTTTTAACTCACCTCCTTAGTGAAGATGCCTCCTCGCTTTGCAACAGCCAGCTCGGTGTGGGTGTGCAGTGTTTCCATAACTCACTATCCGGCCCAGCTTGTGATAACTGAAATAACCAAATGTCGCACGTTTTCCTGCAGGATCTCACTCCTACCCCCTCTTAAAAAAAAAAAAGAAAAAAAAAAAAGTATTCTGAATTATGTAAAGGGAACCAAAAGGGTTCTCAAAATACCTTGTACAAGAAGGGTTGTGAGTCTGGTTGGTCTTTTTGTAAATACCTTAGGAAGAACTGATTACATAAAGCACACCTGTACGGAGAGGCCGCGTTTAACCTCGTTTAACCTGTGCTCAAAATAGCACACCTAAATCTTATTTGTTACTCACCTGTGCTCTGTATTGCCTTAACTGCTTTACATTAGTCCTCTCAATTAGGTCTCCTGGCAACTTGATCAGGTGTAGTCTATCCAAATAGCCCGAGGCTACAGATGAGGAAGGTAAACCGGAAGTTAAATGGCTTGCCAAGACCTTGAAATGAGTCAATGATGAGGCTGGAATTTGCACACCCGTAGCCTGTTTGGTGCCTGAACTCCTAACCTCTCCACTCTTGCCTTCAGAATCAGTGGGTCGGAGTTTCACTGCATCATCCCTTTCGATCTACTCCTATAGCCATTAGAGGGTGATGTAATACTATTTACATGTTAAATAATAGAGTCTTTGAGGACTCAAATAACTTGCCCCAAAGGCCAGAGCTATTTAACTTAGACTTTATGCATTTAGGAGCCAGCCAAATGGCACAGCGATTAAGGAAGCTGAATCCCATGTGCCCTGTGGCCGACTATTACTCAGCTGGAGTCCCAGACTTAGCAGTTTGAAAACATGCTGGACGAGAGTGCATACCCAACATCCCCAGAGGAGAATATAGGAGAAGGGATCGTGGCATGGTCATCCCCTCCCCGGGGTTGAGTTCTCATTTTCTCTCTCTTTCTTTCTCCAGCAAGTGCACATGCCCTATAACAAAACAAAGCAAAACACTGCATTTAACACTAGGCTACATTGTTTTTCACAGAACCACGGCCTGGATAGTGTGATTCCAAATTCCTCTTCATCTTCAAAGAAAGCAGGGTGACAGGTGAATAATCTTTTCTCTTTTGAAAACCTTGATAGGATTTATGGAGAACAACTGAGAGCCAATGTGAAGGAGCTGTGAAAAGTATAAAGACCTAAGGGATGCATATGTGCAGTCATATTTCAGCTAAGTGGTTTTTATTTTGTTTTGTTTTGTTTTTTAACTTGGCCTCAACTATGGAAAAATGCTGTCTCCCCCACTTGTGTTTATGAGGTGGCTGTAATAATGCATTCTATAGTTTTCTTCATAACAGGATTCAAACATCTGAAAGGACTCAAATTGGGTATGCAACCTTTTCTCAGACAGCTATGTGTTTTAAAACTAAGCAGTCTTCAGGTTCAAGGTGAGCCTCTGACAGGCCTAAATTACTCAAAGTAATCTCAGTCCCCTGGACTTAAAGAGTCTTTCAGTTTGACTTAAAATAAGCAGCACATCCCCCCAGCCCTTCCAATGGGGAGGGAAGAAGACGAAGCTCTTTTGTACGTGCACTTTTTTTTCTACTGTTTTCCCTTCTGCTCCATTTGGGGCTCTGGAGGTTTTAGTCACCTTCCCATTCGGTCCTCTGGACTGTCTTTCTTTGTCTGTTCTATCTTGGAAATAAAGAAAATATTATTCAAAAAAAAAATAAAAGCAAAAAACAAAAAACAAGCAGCCCATACACTCCCCAGACTATGAGATTGAACTAAATTGTGGTCAATGAGGTGTGTCTTGATGACGTGTTTTGCAGATGTGAAGCCCGAAACCATGGTGGCCATGGCTCACCATAAGGGAGTTTGATCACAGGACAATGTCCACCATTCACAGTGGTAAGAACTTAATAAACATTATTGAGGTTATTATGCTCAAATTTTGACAGTTTCTGTCTAAAATTTGACAGCCCTGTACCCTTCTTATAGGTAATTCTTTATAAGACATCTTCATTTAAATTGAAGTATTCAGTCTTCAATTCATCCCTGCTATAGAAGTCACCAAGAGTATGTCACCCAACTAATTGGCGTGAAAAGGCAATGACCCAGTTATTGTCTCGTTTTCTAAAGCACTAAACTTTTATGCCTGTGAGGGAGTGGGAAGCATTTCCTGGTGTAGGTAATGAGCTACTGGTTCTGCTTTCTCTCTGAAAAGGCGTGCCAATGGCAGGTGAACACGTTGTCACATTGTCACACAGCATTTCACAAATTAACATTTGTTAAGCATAATTCCCTGAATTTGGCTTGCTTTCTCTAGGCTTCATCTTACTTTATGAATTTAGAGCGTCTTTTGTGTCACTGGAAAGTGCCACTGATTGTTTAAGTGTCTACTTTTTCATATAAAACAAAACAAAAAAATTTAGCAAAATGAGGAACTTGATGTTCAATATTAAAATGCTGTTGTCAAAGAATTGCACACTAAAACTCACAAAATAAAGACTGCTATTTTATATTTTACTAAAAGAGGAGTTTATGGGAGCCAGATAGTGGTGCAGCAGGAAAACGATGCTCTGCAAGGCAGTCCCATATGGGGAAGTTCCTGGTTCAAATCTAGAGAACTTTGAGTATGCTGGGCACGTGCATGCCCATTATCCAGGAATGGCTACAGACTCAGGGTGGATTACGGTGAGAGTGCCATCTCTGTCTCTCTCTTCTCTTTTGCTCATGGAAGAAATAAATAAATGCACTTGAAAAATAAAAGAGGAGTTTTTAAATGGAGAAAAAAGATGATGGGAATGGTTTCCTGTACCTCATAACTTTCTCTCAGATGGGAAGACTTTAGGTTTTTCCATTTGTGTCTGCTACCACCCAATTTTGTATTCCTAGGTGGCCAATTTCTTGGGTCACAAAAAAGGTAATTTACATTAACTAGCTCCAGCTTCACCCCTTCTTCTGTCCATCCCAGCAGCTGCTGCCCAGGGCAAGGCCCCTCACTCTCACATTGCTGCAGGTTTGTACTGTTTCCCCTCAGCCCTGGTGCTCCTCCTCCAGGCCTCGTACCACGCTCCTGCCAGAGCTGTCTTCTCAAGGCAGATACGAGGACCACGTCACCCTTTTGCATGAAGTTGTCCACTGCTCCTTGGGTGAAATTCTAACACCATGGCTTTGTGTTCAAGAACATTTGTGATCTACTCTGACAGCCATAGGCCTGGCCACTCTGTCACTCATCTTTGCACTGTTTTATTCGCTCAATGCAGTTATAATATTGGGTCGCTGACAGAATAGGGACAGGTCAAATTAAAATAATAAAATGAAAACCTTCCAGAAAAATGAAAGTTTTTACATACACACACACACACACACATATATATATATATATTTTTTTGTTTTTGTTTTTGCTATAGGGTACATGTGTTCACCAGAGAGACAGAGAGAAATCAATCCCCAGGAGAGATGGCCACACCACAATCCCTTCTCCTCTATTCTCCTCTTAGGATTTTGGGCATGCATGCACACGTGCCTGACATGAGTTTTAAGCAACTGGGTCTAGGACTTGAACCACAGTCAAGTATGTGGGAGTCCAGCGATGGAACTATTATGCTATCTGCTGGTCCTTCTCCCCGTATTTTTTTAAAAAGTTTTTCCCCCACATATATTGAATTAAATTATTAGCACTGAATTATCAGATTGTCGGAAAATTCATGACATACTTTTCTATGCAAAAATTAATCATGACTTTTCTAGTAGCCCAGTATGTGAGGTAGAAACCTAACTTTGTTGTCTTTTATGTGACCAGCTAGTTGTCCCAACACCACTCAACCAACAGATCTCCTCAAGATGGTCATTGTCAAGTTTTGAAATCTTATATTTAAAAAATGTGGTCCTTGGATCAGCAATTTTTCAGTGTTAGAAGAATTTCTTAAATGTACCAAGAGTACAATTCAAAAAGAAAATCAGTTGATTTAGCATACTACACTTCATCAACAGGTCCGATGAAATAAAACTATGACCTATAGACTGGAAGTACGTCTGTCACACGCACATTGATTTGACAAAGGGCTAATATCCAAGGCAGAAAAAGAAATCATACATCAATTAAAGATGAGGGAGGGAGGCTGTAGCACTGCGCTCGAGTGATCACTCTGTGCTGCGACCCTCTCCTACCCGGCTGCAGCTCAGGTGGTCAGCGCTCAGCGAGACCATGGCTTCGACTCTGGAAGAGCTACGGAAAGATCTAGAAGAAGTAAAGGTGTTATTGGAAAAGGCCACTAGGAAAAGAGTATGTGATGTCCTCACAACTGAAAAATCCAAGACTGAAACAGAAATCAAGAACAAGGTGCAACAGAAATCACAGAAAAAAACAGAACTTCTTGACAATGAAAAGCCAGCTGCTGCTCCCAGTTGCTCCCATTACAACAGGATATACAGTGAAAATCAGTCATTATGGATGGGATCAGTCAGGTAAGTTTGTGCAAATCTATCCGACCTTAACTGGAGTTCATCAAGTTCCTACAGAGAATGTGCAGGTGCATTTCACAGAGAGGTCATTTGATCTTTTGGTAAAGAACCTAAATGGCATGAATTACTCCATGATTGGGAACAATCTTTTGAAACCCATCTCTGTTGAAGGCAGTTCAAAAAAGTTAAGACCGATACAGTTCTCATATTACATAGAAAGAAAACAGAAAACACACGATGGGACTACCTGACTCAGGTTGAAAAAGAGTGCAAAAAGCAAGAAAAGCCTTCATAGACACTGACACAGATCCTAGTGAGGGACTGATGGATGTTGTAAAGAAAATTTATGAAGATGGAGATGATGTCATGAAGCGAGCCATTAATAAAGCCTGGGTGGAATCAAGAAAGAAGCAAGCCAAAGGAGAACCAGAATTTTGAGATTTAAAGTCCTTTCAAGAACTGTGATGTGGGGACCAGCAGTTAGCATAATGGCTATGTCGCTGGACTCCCATGTAGCCAACCATGGTTCGAGTCCCGGACCTGGTGGCTTAAACTCACACTGGGCGTATGTGCGTGCGTGCCCAAGATCCCAAGAGGAGAAAGGAGAAGAAGGGATTGTGGCGTGGCCATCCCTCCTGGGGGGTGATTTCTCATTTTCTGTCGCTCTGTCTCTCTCTGTCTTTTGGGCAAGCATATGTACCCTAAAGCAAAAACCTCTCCAAAAAAAGAAAAAAAAAAAAGAAAGAACTATAATGTGGAAATTCTGATGTTTTCAATAAGGGAATGTTGGTGAGCAGCAAATATACATTGACAGATAACTACACAGCCTTCTGAGTGAAGACAGTGAATTCTCCATGTCCTACTGGAGAATCTATTCAAATAAAGTATGCTTATTAAACTCTTCCTCCAAAGATGGTTTCATTAGCATCCTGACCATTTTGTTCAAAAAAAAAGGACTATATTGCATTATTTGAAATAATAAAAATGCTATTATGTACTTTTGTTCAGCTAAGAGATAGAAAACACAAGTATTTGTTTGCCTTTAAGTTAGTGACATCAATTCTAGTGTAAGAACAAGAAAGTGTAAAACTTGAATTTTTGCATAAAATACAAGTTTGTACTTGACAGTTGTCTTCTTACTACCAGCTGCAGTGCATTACCATGTACCAATAATTCAGTTACAGATGATCCTGTGTATTTAAATATATTTGTTTATGCACCTATAGAACTGAAACTAAATAGAAACCTGACAAGAATAGACAAGCATTTTTGTATACACCAGTTAGAAAGTTTTGCCATGGGTCAGAAGGCTTATGAAAGTAATAACCGTAAAGCTAAAATAACTTGAAAATCCATCCATTCCTATATTCAATTAAGTTAGATTTTTTAATTCAAAAAGAATAAATGAGGAAGGGACCAACAGGTGGTGTAATGGTTTTATCACTGGACTCCCACATAGTCGATCAAGGTTCAAGTCCCAGACCTGGTGGCTTCAAACTCACACCGGGCACATGTGCATGCATGCCCAAGATCTTGAGAAGAGAATGGAGGAGAAAGGATTGCTATGTGGCCATCCTCCCAGGGGGTGATTTCTCACTTTCTGTCTCTTTGTCTCTCTTGTGAGCACATATGCCCTTTAGCAAAAAATCTCTCTTAAGAAAAAAAAAATCCACCATACAAACACAGGCAAAAGTTTTCTGAACAGACTATTCATAGAAATCAGATACATCTGTTTTTTAAAATGCTAAATTGTCTAAGTAATCAGAACAGTATGTTAAAACCACATTGAAAATGCACTGCACATTGAGGAGGGTACATCTTATGTTGTGTGTTTTTTACCACAATGATTAAATAAATAATAAATAAAATCACACATATGGTGAAAAGCTGCATTGCACACACCACAATGACAAATAATAAAGTCTGTGGGTACCTACAGTATCATGGGTAACCAGAGACAGCGGACCCCTTTCTGCACTGCTGGTGGGAACGCATGTTGGCGCAGGTGCTTTGGTACAGAAGACACTCTTGAACTGAAGGAACCACTTTTGAGGCCTTGGGGCTATGAGTCCTGGCTTTTAGTCTAGAGCAAGATCTCAGTTTACAGAGCAAACCCACGTGCTCTAAGAGCCCTCATCCAGAGGTAAAGAAGGGGGATGGTAAAAGTGCTGCCCCAGAAGAGCACCCACCGATCCAGGCTCGGCAGAGAGCTGAGGACTAGGTGTAGGGGGGTGGTCTGGACACCTGCATGGAGGGGCAGAATGGGAGACTCACATAAAAGAGGAAGGAGTTCCCAAGGCTCTCTCCAGCATCTCTCCAGGACTCTGAGGGGTGGGATGTATAAAGGATGCTGAACCAAATTAAAGCAATCGGCAACTCCTTTGAACGTGATCCAGGGACCAGCAAATAGTATAGTGGTTACGTCACTGGACTCCTACATGGCTGACTGTGGTTCAAGTCCTGGATCTGGTGACTTGAAACTTGTATCAGGTGGGAGAAGGGATTGAGGCATGGCCATCCCTCCTGGGGCGTGATTTCTCACTTTCCCTCTCACTGTCTCTGTCTGTCTCTATCTTTCTCCTGTAAGCTCACGTGCCCTAAGGCAAAAACCTTCCAAAAAATCAAAAATAAACAAGATTCAGAATTTATATACCTCCACACTGGATAAGGAAGAGTCAGTATTCTTCAAAGTCCCACAGCCAGGGTGCTATGGAGCCCAAGTTCAGAGCCTTGTTCCCTCGCAGCTTAAATACTGGTCATTTTGTTTCAAAACTAATAATAATCCTGCCCGTTTTTCTCCTTCTCTTTCAAACTGAAGAAGACCACTAACTACACAGTATGTATGAGTGACTTCTTAATTCTAGGACTGGAAAATACCCTGTTCCTTCTATCCTCATGACTCGTATCCTATGGATGCTATATATTTAAACACTAATTTATTTTATGGTTTTTCTCCCCTGTTCCATGAAATCAGGCTCTTCTTGTTTTCTTTTTCTAGGATTTTTTGGTAAGGGTAAAGTGGAGGTTGGTAGAAGACAATTTTCTCTTTCCCACCCTTCCCATTTTCCCTTCCTCTGTCTCTCTTTTGAGTAAGTATTTAAACTTACAAAAGCAATTATGAGATGGGGAGAGGAGCAAGGGGAATATGTCTGGAAGCAGCCAGAGAAAGGCATCTTTTTTCTGTTGTTGGTCAACGCCTTCCTGCCTTTGGGACTTACCGGGGGACGTTGGGTGCTAGAGCTCCACCCAGGTGAGGGTCCTGCAGGCGAGCAGCAGCAGCAGATGCGGGATCACAGGAGACCACAGACTGTACCACGGGCATCTCTGTGGCTACTTGTGTGGACAAAAGCTTCAATGGTCGGCACGTCCTTCACCCTTGGCCCCTTGGGACTTTAGGCATTTGGGGGTAGGGAGAGTGGGAGGGAACTCAGTTATGACAGATTACTGTTCTTGTCAATCTGGTAGGATGGAGACTCAGCCATATTTAATTTGGTTTATGAAGAACAAGACATTTCTTGTATACCCTTGATTGCTTGATGATAAGACTCACTCGTACCACTTGCTGCTTTAGAAATCATAGGATGTGAGAGTTGGAGCAATTGTCAACCTCATCACCTCATTCTATAAATGAATTTGATTCTGATGCTGTGTGATTCCCAATAGTCCCAGAGCTGCCCGAATCAGGAAGGCAGGATCACAGAGTAAGCAAGTATCATCGTATTTCTTCCAACATTGTTTCTACAGCATGAAGATACTAGTCAGAGAACCATAGTATCCTGAAAAGCCAAGGCATATCTAAGCACTTAAAAATGAAAAACGGGACCAGCAGTTAGCATAATGGCTATGTCACTGGACTACCATGTAACCGACAGCAGTTTGAGTCCCAGACCTGGTGGCTTAAACTCATGCCAGGCCCATGTGCATGGGTGCCCAGGATCCCGAGAAGAGAAAGGATTGAGGTGTGGCCATCCCCCCGGGGGGTGATTTCTCGCTTTCTGTCTCTCTTTCTTTCTCTGTCTTTCTGGTGAGCGCACGCGCCCTACAGCAAAATCCTCTCCAAAAAAAAAAAAAAGTACAGAAAAAAACAGCTACAGAAGTGATGGTGAAAACCAGAGTTCTGCTCTGTCAAGACTGCAAATGGGCTTGGAAGACAAACCTGACTTCAAAAGCAAATTTTGACTCAGACTGCCCTCTGGTGGTCAGGATTAAAGTGTCTCTGTCCAGAATTACTGTGCTAAATTCAAAGAGAGCTCCAGATAATTAAAGATTAAGAGGGAAAAAAAGAAAAAAAGAAAAAACGTATCTTCCTGTTCAAATTCAGGTCATCTCTTGGAAACTTTGATTACTGTGACTATGGTCACAGGGAAAATGATAAAGTGTAGGCATGAATAACATGTGCTTTTAACAAAATTGCTAGGTAGGCCCCAGCTCTGGAGATCTGAAGAAGTTACCCAGTTTCTGAGACTCATTTCCTCATCTGTAAAATGGACACAATAATGGAATCTCCCTTTAGGGTCGCTGTGAGAATTAAAGAAGAAAATCTGAACAATAGTTTTTAAGAAATTGTTGGATATGTAAGAGCTCAGTATAGAAACAGTTCTTTTTCTTCTCACTGTTGCTTTTAGTAGCACCATCTTGGTAACTTCACAAAACATAAACTTAGATGCACATGAATAAAGTCTTGACCATTAGAAAATCATCAAGGAATTACCTTAGAGCAGTATGATTTTGTGCACTTTTTCACATGATCCATGACTTCTAGAAGAAGAGGTTTCTGTATATTTACCTTAATGTTTTCTGTATATTTACAAAAGGTATGTGCAATTTTGCATATTTACCTGTTTCCTAGTTACTTATCTTAATGCTCACTCTTATAAAAACCACCTAAATATGTTCTCACCATTCAGTTTTCATTTCTGATCTTTAGTGACACTTGAATAGAAACTAACGCAGAAGAGTTCACTTGCTTTACAACTTATTTGTGGAGAGAGAATGCCTAGTTGGAAGGCCCTCAGGAAAATCACAGTTTATGCTTCAAGATCTGTCACATGGAGCCCATTACAAGCTTTTGCCTGTTCATCAGGTAGCTGTTGCTCTGTAAAAACTAACTCATAACTGAGTGGCTTAATACAAAAATGCTTTCTTACTTCTACCAGGGTAAGCTGGTCAGTCCATCTATTAGGTTGTCAGAAAAGTCATGATGTATTTTTTCTGGTTTTCTATGCAAAAATGCATCACTTTTCTGATGACCCAATAGTTGACCAGGGTGAGACGGCCTTGCTTGCAGGCCTGGGCCCTTCTCTCCTCATGGTCACTCATCCTCCAGTAGCCTACATAGGGTTTGTTATGTTGTGACCATGTGTTTCTAGCAACAAGACAGGGCAGCATGTACCATGTGGGAGCACTTTCCAAGCCTCTGCTGGAGGCATATTTACTAGTGCCCCATTGGTCAAGGCAAGTCACATGGCCAAGTCTAAGTTTATAGGCTGAAGAGGTGAGCATCTTTGGAGGACTGGCAAAGTCATCGTGCAAAAGGGTATGCATACAGACCTTAGGGAAATTAGTGGACTTATTTTGCAGTCTATCCTACCTCCTGAATCTCAAACTGAAAAGAGCCAGGGATCTAAGCCAGTCAACAACAACAAAACAACCTGACATGCATCGAGTTTTTCCAGGGGGTCTCACCCTTCAATACCTTCAGGAACAGGCTACTACTGAAGGCAAGAGAAGACTTTAGAGAGGAAACTTTGGTGAAATGTAGCCCCCCTGCCCATTTTGCTGCTCAGCTCTGCTCTGTTGCTGTCATATGGGAATACAGACTCATTGTAAATATTCTGATTTTTCAGGGAATGGCAGAACTTGGTGTGTAATATAAAAATCTCCTAGTATTTAAATGATGACAACTGATTCAATCTCTTAAGCTTTGTGCTAGAATGAACAAACTCTTCTGGGGTACAGTGGAAGATCAGTTTGAATCCCCTTGCTTAGTCTGGCTGAAACTCAGTGATTTGCAACAGTATGGACGTGAAAATACTATTTTCCTTTGGACAGGATCAATGCATGAAGTGGGAGGAGCCCCAGAGTGACAGCCACATTTGTGTGTGTGAGGAGGGAAGTGTCCCAAGACCGAATGTGGCTTTTATAGGTCAGCTTCTGTGGCATTTACTAGGGAGGCAGCAGAGAACAGTGCTTAATTTTGTGGGTTTTCCAGTCTCATAGACCAGCCCTGCTGAGAACCAAGGTTCTACTCTTTCTGCTTAACTATTTATTTATTTATTTGAACTAGTTATTTAATATTGTTTATTAGTAGTATTATTCAATTTGACCAGTGAGAGACAGAGAGAAGAGAGAGGTAGAGTGAGAAAGCAAGCCACCAGGTCCAGGACTTGAACCACAGTCAGCATGTGGGAATCCACTGCATGGTGATGCCACCTGCCAGCCCCACCTACTTAACCTTTTTTGTAGTTTGTTTCTTTCGTGAAACTGGGAATGAGAGAGAGAGAGAGAGAGAGAGAGAGAAGAAAGAGAGAGAGAGAGAAAGAGAAAAAGAGAAAGAGAAAGAGAAAGAGAAAGAGAAAGAGAAAGAGAAAGAGAAAGAGAAAAAGACTAGCATCCTCAACATGGTCTCGGGCTGTGATCTCCCAGCCTTCCCAGCCAGCCAAGATTGCGAGCACATGCCTGCTGTTTATAGGTCAACCCAGGAAGCTTCTGAAGTATTGCAACATGGCAGAGGGCAGGCACGAGTGTCTGTGTCTGTGTCTCTCTCTCATTCCTTCTCCCTAAAAATCTACCAGGATTCAATCATGGGGGTCCCACGCTGATGCTTCATCACTTCCCAAAGACCCCACCTTTCTACACTGTAATATCGGATTAAGTTTCTTTGTAATACCTTCACAATACATCCAAATTCTGACACATGAATTTGCTGGGGTTGGGGGAACACATTTAAACCATAGCAGGTTCCAAACAGGGTTACTCAAACAGGAATTTGCAGACCCTTGAGGTGCTCAGGGATGTATTTTTAAGTTCTCTAAGAGTTTTTAAATTTTGCATTAATTTTGATATCCTAAAGCACCATCAAACCCTTCGTATTTCTTTTCTCTATATACACACATATAATAAAGGTTAATGTATGAACTAGGCACAGTCAGAAGTTAATAACAATAATAATAAAATAGAACAGTTATAACAATAAATACTGTGATAAAAATTATATGAAAGTGGTCTTCTCAAAATATTATATTGTCCTCCCCTTTCCTGTGGTGCCGTGAGAGGATTTAATGTCTATGTGATGAGACGAAAGCAGGTTCCAAACAGGGTTACTCAAACAGGAATTTGCAGACCCTTGAGGTGCTCAGGGATGTATTTTTAAGTTCTCTAAGAGTTTTTAAATTTTGCATTAATTTTGATATCCTAAAGCACCATCAAACCCTTCGTATTTCTTTTCTCTATATACACACATATAATAAAGGTTAATGTATGAACTAGGCACAGTCAGAAGTTAATAACAATAATTAATAATAAAATAGAACAGTTATAACAATAAATACTGTGATAAAAATTATATGAAAGTGGTCTTCTCAAAATATTATATTGTCCTCCCCTTTCCTGTGGTGCCGTGAGAGGATTTAATGTCTATGTGATGAGACGAAGTGAGGCGAATGATGTAGGCATTGTGGTGTCCTGTGTGAAACAGCGAGTGTTTATTTCTGGAATTTTCCATTTAATAATTTCAGACCGTGGTTGACCATGGGTAACTGAAATTGTGCAAAGCAAAACTGAAGATGAGCATGGACGACTGTATGTCGAGGTCATGCTTCAGCCATGTGAAGGCCAAATGCACCACCCCACACATGGTGTCCTGGTAGTTTGTGGGGAGACAAGGGGTGGCAGAATTGCATCGTCATGGCCCCCAGTACTAAAGGCACATAGAATCGGAAAGAATTCCAGCCACAGAGTCATTGCTAGATCCCTGCTGGAAATGACAGTTCAGTTTCAGTAAAATGAGATTCATTTCCCTCATGAAATTGTATTTATTTGAATTTCCGTTTTTTGTGTGTGTATACTTAATGTATAAATGTATTTTGGTTTTTATATGAATAGTAAGTATAAGAAACATATACCTAGATTTATGTTTTTACTTACAAAAAGCAACAGTATAATAAAAGTAAATTACATAAGCTAGCTGACTGTAAGATTGTTTTTCTACATTTAGAGTCAGCATATTCCTCAAGCGTGAGAACCAAGCTGTCTACTGCAGTCCTCATCAAAAGTACCGAGTACGACGGAACGGTGTAGGGCTGGGGTTGTAAAGTCACAGCTTACCGTCCTCAGTCCCAACTCCAGCACCCACTAGCCGTGTGACCTTGGGCAAGTCACCTCAGTTCTCTAAGACTCAGTTTCATCCTTGGTGAAACTGAAGAAATAGGGTTGCTGCAAGAACAATGGGATAAGAAGCACTTGGCAAAAAGCTGGCACAATAGACCTGACTAGAGCTAATCCGTGAACAATAGGACGCCCAAGACAGCTGCTGTCCAGTGAGGGACTAGATGCATTTCAGACACTGAGACAGGGTTTGCCCAGCTGCGATTCTGAATTGAGAGCTTACTAGATAAGAGAGAGAATTGATCACTTCCACAATGGAGCCTGTCATTCTGAGATGCGGGTGAAACCACTGAAATTTATGTGCAGCCATTTCATTTCTTAGAACATCTTTCTTTTATTTTAAAGAGTAACTTCCAAAAATCTGGGAGAGCTGCCAAGCAGGCAATTAGATTGGTTTCTCAGAATTAGTTTCTTATTTCCAACCAAATGCACTTTTCCACCTATCTTTTTCCTGCACGTCTTTGCGTTCTAGAATACAGAACATCTACTACAGATGTTGCCATGTTTTTGAAGTGAATACACATCTTACTGACCTATGGTTTGGCCAGGCATTTCAAACAGTTTCAGAGGAACAACGATGTTGTATTTATTTAGTAATGATTTTTGAGAGATTTTGGCTATAGGGCATGTGCGCTTGCTAGAGAGAGAGGAGAGACAGAGAGATGGAAAGCGAGAAATCATCTCTGGGGGAATGGCCACTCTGTAATCCCTTCTCTTTCATTCTTCTCTTGGGATTTTGGGCATGCATGCACACACACCCAGGAAGTCTTTCAAGCCTCTGGGTCCAGGATTCAAATTACATAGTCACCATGTGGGATCCACCCACCTTAGCCACAGCTTCTGACTGACCAGTGCAATAGCTTTTAAAAGTAATGTGGTTACACCCCATGAATATTGACATTTGATGGTATTTAAAATAATGATACAATAATACACATCACTATGCTTTTAAAACGATGTCTTCAGTGAGGAGCCAGCAGTTAGTGTAATGGCTATGTCGCTGGACTCCCACGTAGTCAACCGTGGTCCGTGTCACGGACCCGGTGACTTAAAGCCCATGTCGGGCACATGTGCATGTGTGCCCAAGATCCCGAGAGGAGAATGGAGGAGAAGGGACTGCGGTATGGCCATCTCCCCTGGGGGGTGATTTCTTGCTTTCTGTCTCTCTGTCTCTCTCTGTCTGGCTGGTAAGCGCATGTGCCCTATGGCAAAAACCTCTCAAAAAAAAAAAAAAAGATATGAAAGAAAGCTTGCCAGACAAGGCCAGGGCTGTACAGCAAAAAAAAGACCATGCATTTTGAGAATCAGATAGTCTTAGATTTGAATATGTATTTGACTATCAACAGAGCAAGTCTGGAAATGTTTCTTTACCATCTTTTCTCTTAGGAATTTCTACTCCTTTTCTTTCTATCTTCCCAGCAGTGGTTTGTCTGATCTGAAAACCCTCAGAACCCAGGCAGAGGGATCTGCAAGTGCAAAAGCTGTTGAGTTTTCAAAAGGAGCCGGGTGGGCGTGAGGACCGGTAGACAGACCAGCATGGCCGGCGAGGCTGGCCCACAGGAGGCAGAGGAGCAGGCAGTCGGTGAACCAGATAGCATCAAACCTAGGAGACCGTGGTAAAGTGTTTCGATTTCATTCCATGTGAGGTAGGAGATCATCGAAGGACCTAATCAGAGATTGACATGGTTCGATTTGTATTTTTTTAAAACTTACACCTAATTACTGCACATCTTTAGCGTACAGAATGGTTTTCCCCAGTACGAATGTAGTGCATATCAATCAAGCCAAAGATACTACCATATATTGAGTTGTCAGAAAAGTCATGATGTATTTTTCTGTTTTTCTATACAACCAAAAAAATTATCAACAGATAACTTTTCATTTTTGTGTCTGTTAAGTGCTATTATTTTTCCCCCTCTTATCTTCTCCGTCCCATACCCTCTGACCCACTCCTTCCTATATCGTCTCTGATATCTACAGTCTGGAAGGTATAATAGCAGGGAGGGTAACTGTGGATACCTGATATGTATTTTTTTAAGAGGTTTTGCTGTAGGGTGTGTGTGCTCTTAGGGAGAGGGGAGACAGAGACAGAGATAGTGAAAGGTGAAAGTAAGAAATCACCTCCCCCCAATGGGATGGCCACACTGCAATCCCTTCTCCTCCCTTCTCCACCTGGGATCTTGGGCACACATGTGCAAGTGTTTCAAGCCATTAGGTCTTGGACTCGAACCATGGTCAACCATGTGAGAGTCCAGCGATGTAACTGCTATGCCATCTGCTAGCCTCCACCTGATTTGTATTTTTAAAGGTGATATAGTTGCTACATGGGGAAAACATCATAAGGAAGCAAGAGAGGCTATCTTGGTCCCTTTATATTATTATAACAAAATACCTTAGACTAGGTAATTTATAAATAAGATAAAATTATTTTCACAGCTGTGGAGACTGGAGAAGCCCCGGATCAAGGTGCTGGCATGTTCAGTGCCTGGGGAGGGCCCACCTGTACTTCCAAGATGGTGCCTTGAACACTGCTTCCCCAAGAAGAGATCCCTGTCTTCTCACATGGGGAAGCTCACTGAAGGGCCAAGAGGGGGGTGAACAGCTCCTTTTTACCTCTTTGTAGGAGCAGTAATCCCATATATGAGGGTGGGGCTCTCTGGGCCTAAACACTTCTCAAAATGCCCCACCTCTTAACTCTACCAATGGGGATTCAGTTTCATCATGAATTTTGGATGGGACACAGACTTTGAAACTGTAGCAGAGGGAGGCCAGTTAGAAGGCAACTATTGAAATTCAGGTGACATGATGATGACATAGACTAAAGTTATAGAAGAGAAGGTAGAAAGAATGGAACTAGAGAAAGGGGATGGATTTGGTATAGATTTTAGAAGTAGAATGGACAGGGGGCCAGCAAGTGGCATAGTGATTAAGGGCTCTGAACTCCCACATGGCTGATTGTGGTTTGAGTCCTAGACCCGGTGGCTTGAAACTTACACTGGGTATATGTGCATATGTGCTCAAATTCTAAGAGGAAAATGTAGGAGAAGGGATTTTGGCATGACCATACCTCCTGAAGGGTGATTTCTCTCTCTCTCTCTCTTTCTCTCTCTCCCTCTCTCTCTGTGTGTGTCTCTCCAGCAACACATGAACTTTATAGCAAAAATCTCTCCCCCAAAATAAAGAAATGGAATGGATAAAACCATTCTGAATATGATCTCTCTATTTTTTTAATTGCCAGAAGCAGCATGTACTGGCCTAAAAGAGACAGAGAAAGAAGGAGAGGAGAAAGTACCTCCCAATGGGGCATGGCCATGGCAC
>NW_006159703.1:3056340-3070844 GCF_000334495.1 Tupaia belangeri chinensis
ATCTTGGGCACACACACACACACACACACACACAGAATGAGTTTCAAACCACCATGTCTGGGACTTGAACCGTGGTCAACCATGTGAGAGTCCAGCGATGTAACTGCTATGCCATCTGCTAGCCTCCACCTGATTTGTATTTTTAAAGGTGATATAGTTGCTACACGGGGAAAACATCATAAGGAAGCAAGAGAGGCTATCTTGGTCCCTTTCTATTATTATAACAAAATACCTTAGACTAGGTAATTTATAAATAAGATAAAATTATTTTCACAGCTGTGGAGACTGGAGAAGCCCCGGATCAAGGTGCTGGCATGTTCAGTGCCTGGGGAGGGCCCACCTGTACTTCCAAGATGGTGCCTTGAACACTGCTTCCCCAAGAAGAGATCCCTGTCTTCTCACATGGGGAAGCTCCCTGAAGGGCCAAGAGGGGGGTGAACAGCTCCTTTTTACCTCTTTGTAGGAGCAGTAATCCCATATATGAGGGTGGGGCTCTCTGGGCCTAACCACTTCTCAAAAAAAATGCCCCACCTCTTAACTCTACCAATGGGGATTCAGTTTCATCATGAATTTTGGATGGGACACAGACTTTGAAACTGTAGCAGAGGGAGGCCAGTTAGAAGGCAACTATTGAAATTCAGGTGACATGATGATGACATAGACTAAAGTTATAGAAGAGAAGGTAGAAAGAATGGAACTAGAGAAAGGGGATGGATTTGGTATAGATTTTAGAAGTAGAATGGACAGGGGGCCAGCAAGTGGCATAGTGATTAAGGACTCTGAACTCCCACATGGCTGATTGTGGTTTGAGTCCTAGACCCGGTGGCTTGAAACTTACACTGGGTATATGTGCATATGTGCTCAAATTCTAAGAGGAAAATGTAGGAGAAGGGATTTTGGCATGACCATACCTCCTGAAGGGTGATTTCTCTCTCTCTCTCTCTCTCTTTCTCTCTCTCCCTCTCTCTCTGTGTGTGTCTCTCCAGCAACACATGAACTTTATAGCAAAAATCTCTCCCCCAAAATAAAGAAATGGAATGGATAAAACCATTCTGAATATGATCTCTCTATTTTTTTAATTGCCAGAAGCAGCATGTACTGGCCTAAAAGAGACAGAGAAAGAAGGAGAGGAGAAAGTACCTCCCAATGGGGCATGGCCATGGCACGATCCCCCTTCTCCTACATTTCTCCCTCCTGTCAGGATTTAGGGCATGCACACACACACACCTGGCATGCCTTTCAAGCCATGAGGGACAGGACTCAAACTGCATGGTTAGCCATGTGGCATTCAGTTCCCTTAACCACAAGGCCACCAACTGGCCCTGAATATGGCCTCTCTAGTTTCTTTAGTTCCTTGTATTTTAAATGGAACTATAATGACCTATTGTCTTCTCCTTCTCTGTAGTAACCCAGAAGAGTTATAGTAAACAGATTCTCTTAGGACAGAGTGTTGAATTTTTCATCTTTTAACATATAAATACTTCTTTTCAGAGTTCTGAAACTTACTCCTGCTCTCGTATATTAACAATTTTTTTAATTAAAAAATTATGTTGTACACAGTTTTTTGTTAACTGTTCACTCCCCCATCCCCCCAGCCCCCAAAAGAAAAGAGAAGGAAAGGATAATATATCCAAAGCAGCAGATGTATTTGTTCAGGCTTTGATGTGAGGAATTTGGGGGACCATTTTTGGGGGGGCAGTTATATTGGTAAAAATTGTCTTCTGTTTACTCAACTCTGAAATATTCCAGTTTCCTTGACATTTTGAATAAAAAGAGTGTGTGTGTGTGTGTGTGTGTGTGTGTGTGTTAAATCAGTAAGGCAAAGATTGATAATGTATCTGGGACCTGAACTGACCTACTGAGAACAGAAAGGGTTGGGCTGAGAGTTAGTAACTAATAAGTGTAAAAAAACAAACAAAAAAAGCTACTCATATACCTCTTATAACACATTCTTTTTTTTTTTTTTTTTTTTAAGTTTTTTGCCATAGGGAGTGTGTGCTCACTGGAGAGAGACAGTGAGAGGGAAAGTGAAAAATCACCATGTCTCCCCAAGGGGGATGGCCACACCACGATGCTTTTTTCTCCATTCTCCTGCTGGGATTCTTACAAATTTTATCAAAAGAGCCTTAAAACCACCCTACTAAGGCAATGTCTCCTCACTTCTCTTATTATGGTATATATAAGTAATCTATACCTTTACATAGAGTGCTGAAGTAAGCAAAGAGATTTGAGAATATATATATGAGTGTGGGGGAATGTTATTACACTTTTTTTTTATACTAGAAAGATAAAGTACAAAGTATTGGAGATTCTTCTAAATCTTTAATTTGTATAATTTCCAAAAAATAACTTGATGCAATTCTTGAGCAAGACTTTTGACCAATGAGCTCTTCAAATTATGAGACATTATCCATGTAGTAATACCTATTTGCTCAAATATGTGATAAAAAAAAACATTAAAATGTTTATTTTTTTGTTTTCAGATTTTGCCATAGGACACATGTGCTCTTACCTGAGAGAGAGACAGAGAAAGACAGAGAAAGAGGGAAATGAGAAGTCATTCCCCAGGGGGGATGGCCATGCCATAATCCCTTTTCATCCATTCCCTTCTCAGGATTTTGGGTATGCACACAGTTGTGCTCAGTGTGCTTTTCAAGCCACTGGGTCCAGGACTCAAACAGTAGAGTTGGCCATGTGAAATCCAGCCCTAACAACTATACCACTTGTTGGCCCTAAAACATAATTGTTACCAACCAGATATTTGCAAAAAGTGTTTATGTGTAAGACTCTAATAGCTCCTTTATTTTTGGTTGACAATAAATTGTAATAATAAAAGCATATTTTTATTCTCATCAAGTTTTGCATATAAAGTCTTTTTAACTGGTGATGGAATTTCTTTAAAGGTTTTTTCTATAGAGTACATATGCTTGCTGGAGAGAGACAGAGAGAGAGAGAAAGAGGGAAAGTGAGAAATCACTCCTCAGAGGGGATGGCCATGCCACAATCCCTTCTCCTCTAGTCTCCTCCTGGGATTTTGGGCACACATGCATAGGCACCTGGCATAATTTTCAAACTACTGTGTCTGGGACTCGCAGCACGGTTGACTATGTGGAAGTCCAGTGCTGTAACTACTCTGCCACTTGCTGGCTCCATGGTGATGGAATTTTTACTTGTAGAACTCACATGTTTATTTAGAGAAATTCTGCAACTGCTTTGGATAAGGGTAAGGGGCACCATCCACTGAAATATGGAAGACATAGCCCACATATGCAAAGACAAAGATTTGGGCCTCTAGCTGCAGCTGCCTCTCTCAAGAGTCCTGTCCAACTTCGCAGTCCCCAGCCCTGCTGGCCATATTTTGGGTATTGTGATATACTCTTTGGACACCTGGAACACAAACTCCTCTGGCAGCTCCATTTGTTCTTTGCCCATAATAGGAAGTTGTACATCCTGTAACTGGCTGCTGAGCCTGAGTGTCCCTTGGTCACTCCAAGCTTGCTGCAGTAGCGTCACAAGGGCCAATGTTGTACAATCGGCTTTTTGTCTTGGGGTACTCTGAGGTGTTACATTAGAGCTTATTCAAGGTACCCTCAAAGAATGCCTAGAGAAGAAAGCTGGCAGCTAGAGGCAAGACGTTCTGAAGTTTTGGCCATCCTAGGGCTGACTTGGCTGCTTTGAGGACTGTGGTTGGGGATGAAAATACATCTTGATGTGTCTGCAACTCTTTATGGCTATGTATGAGAGTGCTATGGTGTACTTGTTGGGAACACAAGCTGATAAGGTAGATAAGGAATATCTTGATATAGAAGAAAGAGCAGATCTTCTCCAAATGAAAAAAAAAATGTCTATTGACTCTCCCATACTTAAAATGTATCAAGTCAAAAGAGAAAAGAAAGCAGCAGGTCAGAGACAAAACCAGCTTTTTTTATTGCACATTCTTTCCATCACATCTCATTGTCTCTCTTGATGCAATAAGCTTTATGGAGGAGAAGATGAAAATCCAGCAGCACAAATTCTAAATGGTCTTTGGGTATCAACATTTATAGGACATGTTATGAAGTGCAAAAAAAAAAAAAAAAAAAAAGAAATATGCAAAACAGTTTACTCTTTTCAAATACATCCGTCTGTCCTGAAACAATGGATGGGAATAAATTACAGTTTTGCTATTGCTTTTATGAATTGAGGCAGTAGATAAGTTTGCTACTATTTAGAAATCAGATGCTATATGCTTTGTAATGTGGTCAATTTTTTTTTTTTCAAGTCTTGGTTTAGATTGTTGTAACAAAGTACCACAGACTGAATGGCTTATAAACAATGGAAATCTTTTTGTTTGTTTGTTTGTTTCTGACAAAGAAGAACAAAGTTGGAGAGCTGGACTGTGGCTCAGTGGTAACAATGACACTCTGTAAGGCTGGGTTTGCATCTAGAGACTCCTACGTTCACTGGGCATATCTGTGCCTGTGATTTGGGGCTGGCTGAGACTGAGGGGAGACTGTGGGATCAGGATCTGTTGGGAGGTGCTGTCTCTGTCTCTCTCTCTCTCTTCCTGTGTGTATTTCTTGCTCGTGGGAGAAACAAATGAGTTAAATTTTTTTTTAAGTTGGGGAAAAAAAAATATTGAGAGGAGCACATGCAGGATGCTTAGTGATATGCCCTGGGAACTTTCTGCAAGGTTTTCCATTGTTGTCTTAAGCATTCCAGTTCTTACTAACAGAATGATCACAGAAGTTATTGTTTCAATGACCCCTCTGGAGGATAGCTGTCTATAGAAGAGATAGAGTAATTGGGAGAGGGGGAAAGGGTTGAGGGTCAAACATAGGATAAAAAAACATATTTATATGTATGAAAGTAGAAATGGAACAGTATTGGTGACGACATGCTTGATTGAGACACTATTGAGATCCTTTTGACAGTTAATGGAGATACCATTAGTATTGTCATCAGAAAAGTCATGACATATTTTTCTATGTAAAAAGTGTCATGACTTTTCAGATGACCCAATAGTTACACTGGGATAACAGCTATAAGTAGAACTTTTCAGACAAATTAGGACACATAATTACTCTATCACTGGTCATGTTCTCAGCGCTCAAGGGATAGAACTCTGTAAGAGCCATGATAGTGTTATTAATTTTAAGAATGTATAAAAATTAAAATATAGGTGAAGTAAATTAGCTAAGCTATTCCTAAAACTTCTTAAAACTGAGTCTGTTATTTTTCTGGACCACTTTTCTTTTTACTCAAAATCATCATTGTGTTCTTCCACATGATATTGTTCTATCTACCATTAAGAGCATTGCTAACATAGTATTTCTCTTTAAAAATACATAACAGAATTAAAAGTCATGAAACTGACTTCTTCAAACATGTTACATGCTTCCAAAACACAGTGTTGGGACAGGCACAGTAGAGACATTCCCATTCACAAAGGGAGTAAAAGGAAAAAATATTAGGTCCCAAATAAATTTAAAACCCAATGGGCCAATGGCATTAAGTCCTAAGGCTTGAGAATAATCTATCACTCCATGTCCCACCACCTAGACACATGGCAGTGAGGGTTGTGACCCCAAGGCTTTGGTCAGCCTCACCACATAGCATTACTAGGCATGGCCCATGTTTTGGTTTACATGTGTTGAAGTCACGTGCCTTAGCTCTACCAGGCTGGTGTTGCATGCTGGTGGTGCTATAGCTCTGGGGTCTTCTGGGAAGCTCTACCCTAACCTAATGGGGACTTTCTGTAGGGCTCTGCAATCCCATAGTTCTGCTGGGCATCCTTTGAAATCTAGAAGCCACAACTTTTGCATTCTACATGCCTGAAAAATTAGCACTGTGTGGACAGCACCAAGTCTCACGGCTTCCACCCTTAGGAGCAGCAAACTGAGCCATACCTAAACCACACAAGCCACAACTGGAGTGCCCCAGGAGTGCTGGCTCAGAGTATAAAAAACAGAGTTTCAGATAGTCCTGGGCATTGAGTCCTGAGGTCCCACTTATGCCTTGAGGCCTTCTTCCCAAATGATTTTACTCTCAAAGCCCAAGCATTCTGGACTTGTGACTGGAGAGGCCACCCTAAAGGCATCTGAAATGCCTTCTGAGTCATTTCCTCATTGTTTTGATGAATAGCACCTGAGTTCCTTCTACCCACGTGACTCTCTTTATCAAAGTCACTAGTCCACATTCTTGAATCTCTCTCCTATGTGTGCTTTTTCAATTCTTTATGTGGCCAGACTAATAATTTTACAAATTTTTATGTTCAGCTTTTGGTTATAGTTCCTGTCTTTAAATTATTTCTGTCATTTTGCACTGTAATAAAAGCAGGTAAGAGCAGCCACATAGTACTGAATGTTCTGCAGCTTAGAGGTTTCTTCTGCCAAATATCCTAGTTCTTCACTTTTAAATTCTGCTTTCTATAGAGTTCTAGGACACAGACATAATTTGGTGAAGTTCTTTGCCATTTTTAAAAAAATAATAATTAATTTTTACACTCAATCACTGTATCATTACAGCATACGAAATAAATTTTCCGTCATAAACACACTGTACAATAGTTCAGTCAAAGCCAATACCATATACATTATAATAGATTTCTGTCCATCTTGGGTCCCTTAAATGTTTTGCTTCCCCTTTCTTTCCCTTGATTCTCTCTCTCTCTCTCTCTCTCTCTCACTCGTCTCCATTTCCCATCTTCCTCCTTCACTGTCTCTAGTATCACCATTGCTTCCCATGCTTTTATGTCTTACAATCTTTCCCTTTCTGCCATAGAATGTCAACATTTGGTATATATTGAGTGGGGACATACAATGCCTCTCTTTCATAGTCTGGCTAGCTTCACTTAACAGTAAATCTTCCATATTTGGCCACTTTCTATCAAATCTTTGCCACTTCTTAATAAAAATAGGTTGTCCCCAAGTTTCCAATAAGATATTCCTCATTTCTATCAAAGAACCCATCAGAATGGCCTTCACTGTCCATGTCGTTACCAGCATTCTGGCCATGACTACTGAAGCAATATCTGAGAAGATTTGAGCATTCCTTATAGTTCCTTTCTTCTGAGCCATTACTGGAATGCTCTGTTCATGCCAATATGGGGAGCACATGGACCTAATGGCAAAAACCTTAAAAGGAAAAGAAGAAAAAACAAAAAACAAAGAATTGAAAACAGCCATATTGAATGTGTTGGATGAGATTAATTTCAATCTTGCTTTCTGACATCACTACAGAATCATCTATGTTTAGAAAGAGGTTACATTGGCATGAGCAGATGGCATAATGTTTACATCACTGGACTCTCACATAGTCAACAACAGTTTGAGTCCTTGACCTGGTGACTTAAAACTCACTCTGGGCATGTGTATGTACTTGCCCAAAATCTCAAGAGGAAAATGGAGTAGAAGGAATTGCAGCATGGCCATCCCCCCAGGGGGTGATTTCTTACTTTCTGTCTCTCACTCACTCCAGCAAGTGCACATAGTAAAAATATCTCACAAAAGAAAAAAGAAAGAGTGCACTAGGAGCCTAGTCCAAACACCCTCTAGCAAATGAGTTAATCAAAGTTCAAATATTATAGTAGAAAACATGATAAAAATCTAGATTTAATCACTCAATACTTTTACTCTTCATTCACCAAATAGGTTTTTTAAATTATTTAATTTTATTTATTTATTATTCTTTGATTTGACCAGAGAGAAACAAAGAGAGACAGAGAAAGAAAGAGTAAGACTGTAAGCCTCCAGGCCTGGGACTCCAACTACAGTTGGCCATGTGAGAGTCCAGCACCTTAACCACTACACCATTTGCTGGCCCTACACCAAATAGATTTTAAAGATCTACTATGTTTCTGGCACTATTTCTTATGCAAGGAATCAGGGAATAAAATGGAAATTATCTTAATCATCATGGAAGTTCAATTGCATTGCTTAGGTCAGTGATGGGGGACCTCTGGATTCTTGAATATGTTGAGTTATCTATCAGTGGCTCCCACGTTGTGTTGTTCTAGTTTGATGGTTTGAATGTGTCCCCTTCAAATTTTTTTGTGTTGGAAATGTAATCCCCAATTCAATAGTGCTGGGAAATGGGGCCAAATAGGAGGTGTTTGCTCAGGAGAAATATGCCCTCATGAATTCATTAATACTCATAAAAATGGATGTAGGAGTGGGTACTCTCTCTTCTGCTATTCTGCTATGTGAGGTCATAGTGTTCCCCTCTTTGGGAGGACTCAACATTTAAACAGCAGTTTTGGGGGCCAGCAGGTGGGGAGCCTGCTGATGATTGAGGTGCTAGACTCCCAAATGGCCAACTATGGTTCACATCCTGGACCTTGGTGGTAGCTTACTTTCTCACTTCCCTCTCTCTCTGTCTCACTCAGGTGAGTGTATGTGACCCATAACAAATTAAATAATAATAAATAAAATTAAATAAATTTTTAAAAAAAAGACAGCATTTTGGAAGCAGAAAAACTGGCCCCTGACCTGCTGGTACCTTGAACTTGAACTTCCCAGCCTGCAGATCTGTGAAGAAATTAATTCCTGGTTGTTTTTATAATAGATCACCCAGTCTCAAGTATTCTGTTCTAGCAGTGTAAAATGAACTAAGACAAGAGTTTCCTTGGATAGTAGAGGTCAGTGGGAGGAGAATCAATAGGTGAAACTCTTGCAACTCCCTCGAGCCAGAGTTAACTCCTTTTTAGTTATTTTATGCATCGGAATTCTACCTAAAATAAAATTTTATTGCAGAATGGTTTCCAGCCCTTGAAAGAAAAATTGAAATTATTAAACTAAAAAACATGTATAAGGACTTGATCACCTAAAGGACACGATCCACTCTCCATTCATTCCGACTCAGTAGGACTGGTTCAAAACCTAGAAATCAGCATTTTTGTCAACCCACAGAGGACTCTGTTGAAGCTAATAAAAAGTCTGCACCTTGAGAACTATCAGGATATCTAGTCATGAGTTAGCATATAATTAATTGTCTGATAAAAATGACAGGTATTTTCAAATAAGGGTTTAATTTCCAAAAACAAATGAATTTGGTTCTTATTAATGAAACATGGGCATTTTTAGGAGGAGTGGACTAATATGCTATGAGATAAAAATCAGTTTGGGAACATAGGAAAACACTGCCCCAATTTGTCCCCATGTAAACAGAGATGTTATATGACAGCTAAGTCAGATGACTAAATGTCTGTGAGTGCTAAGCTCTGGACTAGGCTCCAGTAAGGACTCAGCTAGATTCAGTCATAGTTATGGAACTATGAAGAAGAAAGTTTAATAAGCCAAGAGAAATTAGTGTTATTTATAAAAATCCATTTGTACCCAAAGAATAGGTCAGATACTGCAATTTGGGGACTGATATTCACTGTAACTGATATGGATTTTTTATTTTCCTAATTATAAAGGTAACATACATTAACTGAAGATAATTTGGGAGCTGTAGAAAATTTTTTTAAAGAGAAAATCACCCTCATCTTACAAAATAGCAATGACACATAAACAGGTTGCTATACTTTTACAAAATTATGTACATATATTTCAAAAATAAAATTCAGGACATATATTCCTTTTTAACCTAACTTTCCAAAGTGTCATATTATAAAGCAATTTTATAAAACTATATATTCTATGGAAAAATATTAGGAAAATAGCATAACATGTATTATAGAGGGGAGAAGATTTGAAAGTAAAAACAAACTGTAGTATCCTTATGTGCAATTTTATATATCTGTAATTATATTAATTATATTTTTATATATTGAACTTTGGTGATATGTTTTATTTTATTAAATCATTTTATAAGGAACATATTTTTTTAAAACACTAAAATTTTAGAAAGACATTTATCTTGGCTTATCACTTTAACTTTCCAAAACTCAAAATTAACAATCATCGAGTTTGTAAAAGAAAACCGTAATGTCTCTTTACCACCAGAAAAATACAACACTTCCATTGTTGGCAAGTCTCTTACAGAAAATGACCAGGGTTGCACAATCAGGCAGTGTCAGTGGGCGTCATGAAAGGGAAAGGAAAATGTTGAACACTGCAGTACTATACTCTCTCCAGAAAATGGAAAGAATGCTTCTCTTCATCTGCAACGTCCTTTTCTTTGACTTTCTAGTTGCATCTGGGATGAAAGGGAACTATTTCTAGCACAAAGGTTATTTGTGCCATATTATCAAGTTCATCTACAGCCAGGGCAGTCATTCTTACCCAACCAATAATTTAGAAGGATGCACTTAGCAGTTGCAGCCTTTAAGAAGAAAAGGGTGTCTGATGTTAAATTAGCACTAGTTGGGGAAAATAAGCTCGTCAGCCATAAACCAAAGATAATAATTATGTTAGAGCAATAATGTTTATTATCCTACATACTATTACAAGTGACTACGGAATTATCCTGAAGCACAGCATACCATTTAGCCCTGTGGCTCTCCTCGCCCGAAGAGATAGGTATGATACTGTCTACGCAACACATTAAGGAGAAGCCAAATATCACCAGCACACAGGCAGAGCTCAAAACAGAAACAGGTGTCTTTAATCCCTGATTAATATTCCAGTTTTTTACTTAAAATATGCCACATTCGTATTTTTCAAAGGCTTTAGAGAAGTATCTGAAATTGGAAAGCAGGGAACAACATTTAAAATTCTTATCTACCTGTGTGTATCTGCCTGTGTGTATACTGGTAACACAGTCCCCTAAGACAAGAACAATGCTGAGTGTGGAAAAGTAACAACTCTAAGTTATTATCACCAGTCATAATCAATGTGATTGTGGCCCGACAACTAAGATTTCCCTGGCTAAGGGCCTAAGCATTTATTACTAGAGTTAAAGATCAATAGTTCAACTTCTGATGATCTAACCCCATTTCTTCTGTAGGTGGGAAGCGTAAGCTCTTAGCACAGGCATTTGAGTGACTCAGGTAAACCAGTGGTTGGTTTGATTATCCAGTAAAGTTATCATAGAGGTAAAGAATACTCGGGCCCGCAGGTTACTCCTTTTTCTCCGTATATCACAGCCTGAGGAGAAGAATACGTAGTGAGTGTAGACAGTGGTCTAAGAAGTCATTCTGTCCTGTGGCTCTGGGCAAACTACTTGACCTTTATAAGCTCTGGTATTCTTGGCTAAACATTGATACTGTTAGCATTGAACGAGAGGGTGCAAAAAAAAAAAAAAAAAATGTTGGACTCGGTGCTTAGCAGATAAAAACTCTAAATAAATGTTGTTTTTTGGGTAGTTTTAATCTATTTCTCCTCCTTTCATTTTCCATTCTTAATATCATCCTCAACATTATTATTATTGCTACTTAGAGCAAAAAAGTAAAACCAAGGAGAATGAGACTCTTACTTGGATTTTCACTAAAATCATGTCGCCTCTAAGAACATCAAAGGATAGTGTTTCAGACTTGAAGTGAACTTGTGTCATACTGATCTGAGCAATCTACAAACACCTTTTGAAAAGATACCTTTTTATGACAAATACATGCAAATTGCTTTAGTAATTCAGTCTACAGTTACTCGATTAGCTTCTAAAGGACTCCTTCAAAAAGGTGGCTCCCTAACACCCTCCTGTAGGTCCTGAGCCATTCTTTATAGAACCAAACTATTAAGAGCACTTGCCAAAGGATGAAATCCTAAAATAAATATATCTCACTTCAAATGATTTTATATATATATATATTGATTGCTCATGAGTTTGTTATTCTACTATGTCAATTTCAAGTGCACTACCTGTTCCTTCTACCTGTTCCTGAGTTTCAGTCTGGATAGGCCTGTATGTGTATACACTCATATATAACTACGTAAGGTGTGTGTATGTTTGTGTATGTTTGTGTGTGTGTGTGTGTGTGTGTGTGTGTGTGTGTGATATGAAGGACTGGAAAGGAACCAATTGCCTAAGGAGTCAAATTCATTTGTTTATAGGTGGATAAATTATTTCTTCCCCTCATTTTCTACATTATAATATTATCAGATTTCTCAATATTATCAAATTTCTCCTAAGACTGAGGTGTAAATTGGGGCCAGCAGGTGGTGTGGTGGTTAACTGTATTCCCACATGGCTGATCGCAGTTTGAGTCCTGGACCTGGTGGCTTCTTTTCTCATTTTTCCTTTTTCTCTGTCTCTTTCTATGTGCCTTATAGCAAATTAAAAGGAAATAACAATAATAAATAAAATTTTTTAAAAAGAGTGAGGTATAAATTACTGGAGAGAGAGCAACAAAGTCGTGACACATTTTTGCATGGAAAACAGTGTCATGACTTCTCTGACAACCGAGTAATAAAGTGGAGAACAAAGTCAAGATCTGAGCACCTGATTTTTTTCTTTGTAATATAGAATTTGCTTAAGAAATTGAATAAATTTGTATATTTTGAGTTTGACAGAATATTTGGTGGAATACTATGAGGAGTTAATATCAAATAGACTGGGTTGAAATCTCCTGGCTTAAAATCTACTTCGTGAGAATGTTCTCTCTTTAAAGTTGTATATTTTATCATTCTTTTATTTTGTATAGAGGATAGAATTAAGAACTGTATCTTACACATGTACATATGCTTACACACACACACACACACACATGCCATTTGGACAAAAATCCTTTAATATAAGGAAATGATTTTGGTTTGGCAGTTAACCAGAGTTTAGAAATTTGGTTTGGCAGTTAACCTAGGAGTTTGGAAATCTCACCTAAACTATTTGTTCGTTTTCTGTTTAAAAAACAGAAGATGGAGCCAGGTGATGGCCTGGTGGTTAAGGCAGCTGACTCCCACAGGGCCAACCATGTGGTTCAAGTCCTTTGCCCCACTTGAAAAACATGTCAGGTATGTGTGCGCACATGCCCAAAATCCCAACAAGAGAGAAATATGGAGGAGAAGGGACTGGGTATGACCATGCCCCATTGTGGGGGACGGGGAGCTTTCTCACTTTGCTCCCTCCTCCTACTCCATGAGCTCATGTGCCCTCCAGCAAAAACAAAACAAAATGTCACACACACACACACACAGAAAAATACTACCACATGATTTATGGGTTCGTTGTGCTAATTATATAAGGTGACAAGAAGCACATTGCCTCAGTCACATCCAGAAATTCTGTACTTGGGGCTTCCTCTGTGAATAGTGCCTGTCTCTTCCATGCCCTGGTGACACTAAAGCTCGCAGGTGCCCTGGAACATACCCTGTTCTCTCTTGCCTACACAGCTTTGTTCATGAGGTTGCCTCTGGCTGGAACACTCTCTTCCTTTGCACAATTAACTTGTACTATCTCTCCAGGATTGGTTGCTATTCTTCAGAAACCTTTGCTGCCATCCCTAGACCAGACTGTGTGCTTCATTTATGTGCTCACAGAGCCCTCTGACTTGTGCTGGCATGGGCTATCACTCTGTATTGGAATTGGTCCATTTTTTAGTAGATAGCAAACATTGTCAAAAGGAATCTATATTGTCCAATGTGTAGCCATGACTCCTAACAATGATCTTTCAAAATAGTCGGTGTTGTGAGGGTACAGTGAGATGGGTACTCTTTTACACTTTTGTACAAAAAAAGAAATTTGGTACAATAATGTATTTATTGGGTATCCATACTGAACACGGTCTTGCTCTAAGATTTTCATGCACGATCCCATTTAATTATCCCAACACTCCTCAGGAGGGAATGATATTAACATTCATTTCATACAGATTAAGAAACAAAAGTTTGGTTTTTTTTGAAAGAGAGAGAGATTTTTGCTATAGGGCATGTGTGTTTTTTGGAGAGACAGAGAGACAGAAATTGATAAATATCCCCCCAAGGGAGATGGCCACATTGCAATCCCTTCTTCTCCATTCTCTCAGGATCTTGGGCACACAGGCACACATGCCTGGCATGTGTTTTAAGTCACCGGGACTGGGACTCAAACTGAGGTGCACTAAGTGGGAGTCCAGTGACGTAACCATTATGCCACTTGCTGGTCCCCAAAAGTTCGATTTCTAGTTTACCTGCACAAGGGCATGAAGTGTTAGGTGTCAGAATCAGAAAACAAATGTGGGTCTATCTGATAGTAGCAAAATTTTTGCTTAACAATTCTCAATACTGTGCAAGCTTTCTAGAGAACAATTACATTATTTGCACCTTAGTCAACTCTGGAATAAATTTGTGCATGGAGACACACACGTACACACACATACAATAGGTAGCTTAAATGTCCATTTCTTCTGTTTTTTAATTCATACTCATTTTTCTTCTTTTTCTGTTTTTGTTGAGTATTTTCTAATAAGCATGAATTAGGAAATATTTTATACTATTTCTATGTTTTATTTGAGGTAATAGAAAGAACATGTCCCCATTACTTTTTAAGGTTATTTCCCTCTTTCTCAATTAAATTATGTCAAGTTCACAGGGTGAGTAGTGAAGTTTATTGTTTTATTGTGAGCTCATTAGAATGCTTCTTTTTCAAGAGAAGGAACTGGTTTATTTATCTTTGTATCCCCAGCTCCTGCCATGGTGTCTTTCCACTCTGGACAAATGATCAACACAGCA
>NW_006159703.1:3070875-3075666 GCF_000334495.1 Tupaia belangeri chinensis
TATTAACCACAATAATGAACTCGATGTTACAGAATTTGTAAAGGGTGTTTAAAAACTGTAAACTTCAATCATTCAATGAAATTGGAAAATAAAATGGACTATCTTTGCCAAGATAATATCTTTAAAAAATATTTTTAGCAGTTATTTTTTTAAGGAGATTATATCTTCAACATAAAATTCTTAAAGTGATTACATTTTAGAAGTGAACAACTAAACATTCAGGTTGAAGTTAATGCATAATGGAGAACTTACTAAATATGAGATATTGTTCTAGGACTTCATTCTTATTTTATAACTAAGGAGAATTTTCATCTTGTTCTGAAAACTCATGTTTTTTAGTAACAGAATAATTTGCAAATCAGAAAAAGAGGATATAGAGTTTTGTCTCATATAAAAAGGTCGGAGTGATCTAAAACTTAACTCTAATGGCTTCTGTATTCCTACTAACATATCTAAGGCTTCCCATTGCCATTCCATTTTAAAATGTCAAACTTTTTCATAGCATATTTGGTTCTTTTTTTTGAGAGAGGTTTTCACTATAGGGTGCGTGCACTCTCCAGAAAGACAGAGAGAGACAGAGAGACAGCAAGTGAGAAATCACCCCCCAGGGAGATGGCCATGCCGCAATCCCTTCTCCACCTTTCTCCTCTTGGGATCTTGGGCATGCACACACACGTTCCCAGTGTGAGTTTAAGCCACCAGGTCCGGGACTCGAACTGTGGTCGACTACATGGGAGTCCAGCGACATAGCCATTACACTAACTGCTGGTCCCTAGCATATCTGGTTATTCAAGACTTTTCCTCCATCCTGTCACATCATGACACCACACTATGTTCTCTCTACTCCAATCACACTGAAGTTTTCTAATTGTCTTCACATATTTCACTTCTTACTTCCATTCAGCAGACCTGGAATGCCTTCTTCTCTGTCTAGTGACCTTCTGGTCATCCTTTAAGACACAGGTCCCATGCTACAGAGGTGCTGGTTCTCTCAGGCAGGGTTAACTGATCTCGTCAGTGCTCTAGGAGGGTTCCCATCCAGCCATCAGTCAATCTTAAGCTGTGGTTACTGCTTCTACTCAAACCACAATATACTCAGGCCAGTGATAGTTTCTTACTTATTTTTATACCCTTTAAACCTAGCACTAAAAAGATCTGCTTTCTTTATAGGGAAAATATTTACTGCTTTAAGGGGTACTATGCCTTCTTTTTCTTTCCCCCTAGACTACTCAATAAAAATAATGATGAGATAAACATTTACTTTCTTGCACACTTTCCTATGTGCCAAACACTGTGGTTCATGCTGTATATACAGTGGTGAACAAAAGAGGTGCCAGTCCTGACCTCCTGGAACCTGCATTCAGGGAAGGAAAACAGGGTGAACTGTGGTGCAGAGGTAGGACACCACTATGCACATTGGTGGAGCCCAGGTTGGCCTGAAATGTCAGGAGCACCTGCAGATACCCCTGTAGTCCTAGTTGACTGGTAGGTCAGGGCTTGTTCTCTCTCTATATATATAGATACAGGTATAGGTATAGGTATAGGTATAGATATAGATATAGATACACATACACACATATATCATAAAAGGAAGGAAAGGGTAAACTTTTAAAATGCGAGAAGAAACATTGCAAAGAAGCTATGCAAGCAAAATAATTTTAGCTCATAATGAGAAAAAAGGAGGAGGAAATCAGGGTGTGTAGTGGAGAATGGAGGAAGAAGTGGAGAAGCGCCTTCAGAGAAGGGGTTGAGGGAAATTCTCTCCGACAGAAATGTGTGCTACCAGCTGAATGAGGAGGAGCCCAGAACTGTCCCACCCATCAGGAAGAACCACACAAAGTTCCTGAGTTGAGGACAAGCTTGGTGTGCTCTGCAAAAATAAGAAGGCTGGTTGGTTGGAGTGGAGTGAGCAGAGGAACAATGACCCTGGATGTAGTTGTGTGGAGTGGCAGGGAGTGGACAGCATAAGGTCTTGTCTACTGGAGTAATGAGTGTCACTTTATTCTACATGCAGGGAAGCTTATGCACGGTTTTAAGCCAAGAGTGACATGGGTGAATTTGTGTGCATTAGTTTGTTGTAAGCCGTGATGGACTCTTTACATTTTAAAAAATTCTGTATACCATATCTGTGTAGACAAGATTTCTTTACAGGTTTACTCTTTACTTCATCTTCTTTCCACTGGGGGGCTCCAGAGATTGTCATAGGATCTAGCTTAACTATTCTCCGAAGTAACTTCCTTGTGGCAGTCTCATAGTTTGTCCAAGAATCATGTCTAAGATAGGATCATTAGTAAGGGGGTATGGGTGACAGAATAAATTAGAAGTTAAAACCATCAGCATTTGATAGACTATCTATGAAGCAGTAATAAGTATCATTATTTTTCTCTAAAACCTATGGTATGCCCAGACTTTACATGAACATAACACATCAGGACTGATAAGTAGTTTTATTTTTAAAAAATGGGTCTGGGGAACCAGCAGTTAGCGTAATGGCTATGTCGCGGGACGCCCACGTAGTCGACCGCGGTTCGCATCCCGGACCCGGTGGCTTAAAACTCACGCCGGGCGCATGTGCGTGCGTGCCCAAGATCCCAAGAGGAGAAGGGAGGAGAAGGGATTGCGGCGTGACCATCCCCTGTGGGGGGTGATTTCTCGCTTTCTGTCTCTATGTCTCTCTCTGTCTGTCTAGCGAGCACATGCGCAAAAACCTCTCAAAAAAAAAAAAAAAAGGGTCTGTACCAACAGAATATTTTTCAATGAATCTTAGTAGTATTGAGAATAACCATGTAGCCTGCTTCTTGAAATAACCTCAACGGTTGCCAGTTTCTGAGTGCTGGCTCTGCTTCCCAGCATCATGCGAAGGGCGTCAGTCAGTGCATCATCTCATTTCAACTCCCCTCCATCATAACTAGGTATGATTGTCATTCCTTTCCTGAAACTGGAAAGCAGATGCAAGGCCTTTCAGTGAGAGCTTAAGTGGTTAAGTTAGTATTTGTATGAAGCATGCTTGACTCCCAGCTTCTTTTACACCCGCCAAGACACCAAATTCAAGAGATTTCCAGAGACTTGGTTCAAATCTCAGCCCATTTTCTTACAGTTTCATTGTCTTCTGTGATAAAATAAATATTGTTACTTCCTGGGGAGCAGGGGCAGAGATAACACACGGAGTCTTCAAAAAATTATGAAAATTCTCATTAAAAAAATCTGTGTATTGGGACCAGCAGTTAGTGTAATGGCTATGTCACTGGACTCCCATGTAGTTGACCACGGTTCAAGTCCCAGACTTGGTGGCTTAAAACTCACGCCGGGCGCGTGTGCGTGCGTACCCAAGATCCCGAGAGGAGAAAGGAGGAGAAGGGATTGCAGCGTGGCCATCCCCCCTGGGGGTGACTTCTCACTTCCTATCTCTTTGTGTCTCTCTGTCTTTCTGGCGAGCGCACGCACCCTATAGCAAAAACCACTCAAAAAAAAAAAAATCTATGTATGGATATCCAAAAAAAAAAATTTGCACCAAAATAAACTCATACATTAGATCAATTTTTCCATGAGCTTTTTGAAGTACTAACATAGGACAGACCTAATGAATGTGTAGTGCATCTCCAGTACTATGACGATAACCTGAGAGTGTTTTGTACACTACCAAATGTTACACAAGAATGACTTACCTTTTTTAAAAATCATGTGTCGCCTGATTCTTGCCTTAAAAAGAAATCCTTTTCCCAAAATGTATTCCTTAAAAATCATAGTGGTTTGGGGCCAGCAGGTGGTATAGTGGTTAAGGCACTGGACTCCCACATGGCTGACTGTAGTTTGAATCCTGGATCCAGCAGCCTGAAAATGATGCCAAGTGTGTGTATGCATGGGCCCCAAAATCAGTCCCTGGAGGAGAAGGGATTGTGGCATGGCCACTCCCTGAAAAATGAGTTCTCCCTTTCCCTCTCTCTTTCTCTCTGTCTCTCTAGCAAGCACATGAGCCCTATAGCGAAAACCTAAAACAAATAAATCTTAGTAGTCTTGAAAACTTGGTTGCTTTTAGCACTCTTTTGCCAGCTTGCCCCAAATTCCATAGCGTTTACTTATACCCTGAATCCTCTCTGAGACAGGTTCTTCATAAGGCCTTGACAACAGGTGGTGGAACTAGTGATCACAGAGTAAGTTTCTGTCTAGCTCTGCCACTAATGCACTGTGCAACTTTGGGCAACGCCCGTCTTCCAGACACCAAATGCAATGTGAACAAGTGGGTTAGCTGGAGTTAAAGGTTATTCCAAGTTCTAAAATATTAGGGTGGAAGGTAGCCCCGCTCAGATGAGAGAAAGAAGAGTACAAAGTCTAAATGAGTAGAATTATCTTGAACTGCTTATAATGAATACATTACGAAGCTTCACCTTAAGGAGACCACATTCAATGATTTCAGCAAATATTGAAGATATTTCGGGCAACGCCCTAGAAGCTGGTACTAAAAATGGCAAACAAAGCCAATAGGGTCCCTGTGCTCTGTGGAACGTCACATTCAGGCAGATCTAACAGTGGGCGTCTGAAAAGGTGTTTCAACCTCAGACAGTTTGTTTGGCCAAGTATTTTAAATACTTGTCAGTGTTGTAAAATAATGGGAGATTTAACACAAAACTACTCATTTCCAGCTACTCTTTTAAAATCTGAATATTTGGGGACTGGCAGGTGGCGTGGTGGTGAAGGGCGCTGGACTCCCACAGGGCCGACCATGGATTGAGTCCCGGACCTGGAAGCTTGCTTTCTCACTTCTCGCTTCTCTCTCTCTCCCCCTCTCCCCCC
>NW_006159703.1:3075697-3166171 GCF_000334495.1 Tupaia belangeri chinensis
GTCAAATTAAAATAAATAAAGTTAAATAAAATAATTCTTAAAGAAAACCTGAATATGGGAACCAGCAGTTAGCGTAATGGCTATGTCGCTGGACTCCCACGTAGTCGACCGCGGTTCGTGTCCCGGACCCGGTGGCTTAAAACTCACGCCGGGCGCGTGTGCGTGCGTGCCCAAGATCCCGAGAGGAGAATGGAGAAGGGATTGCGGCGTGACCATCCCCCCTGGGGGGTGATTTCTCGCTTTCTGTCTCTATGTCTCTCTCTGTCTGTCTGGCGAGCGCACGCGCCCTACAGTGAAAATCGCTCCAAAAAAAAAAAGAAAACCTGAATATTTGGCAACGCGGAGAAGGCATTTTCACATGACAAAGAAATGAGATGAATAGAAGCTGTCCCCTCACTGGCCCCCAGACTAGACCCACACCCTTCATTTCTCCCTGCCCCATAGCTGCCCACTCACCCTCTTCCCTTCATAAGCAAGTGTTCATGTGCTAATTCTGCAGTTCTGCGTTGGCTTGAGAGTATGTGACTTGGGTTAAAGGAAAAACAATAAGCTATTTCCACAGTGTTGATTACACATGGGAGTAGGGGGCACGGCCATGGAAGAGAACCTAGAGACCAGCAGTGGGATTGCCTTCCCCCACACTGCGGGTTAAGTAAGATGCGTGGGAAAATGCGGAGCGAGGTGGGAGCCAGGAGTCCTGTGCGTCTCGGAAACCTCTCTGTTCATTGTTAGGCTTCACTGGGCAAGCAGTTCTTGTCTTTGTGCTTCAATTCGTTAGGCTTCACTGGGCAAATATTTCTTGTCTCTGTGCCTCAATTCCCCAGCAATAAAACAAGAAAGTCTACCAGATCATAGTCCTTAAAGGGTCCTTCTCAACGCTCTCTTGGTACTCCTCCCTCCACTGCCCCGGGGAAAGTCTTGAAGGAAATCTTCCTCTTCCCATCGAAGATCTGCGGAATCGTACTTGCCACCTCCGTGGCTCTGTCCCGGTTTCTTTCGGGGATCAAGTCAGGGGAATCCAGTCCGGTTCCGCGAAGCTGGGGTGCGTTCTGTGTTCTGGCGCTCCAGAACTGGCCAAGGCGCCGCCAGATCCCTGCCACCGGGCTCCTGTCCGGCCCCAGCCGGCGACGCATCGACCCTAGCTAGGCAACCTGGCCCTCACCCAAGCGACTGCTCGTTCATTTTGAGAGCGCCGATTGGGGACACCCCCTGGCAAGCTGCCCCTGCACCAGCCTCCCTCTGCCGGGGCCGCCCCTCTCCAGGGAGCTGCACGCTCGGGCGGCGCTGGGACCCCTCGGCAGCTGCAGGTGCCCGGCCCAGCCCAGGCCAGCCTAGCCCGGCCCAGCCTAGCCCAGCCCAGCCCAGCCCAGCTCTGCTCCGCGTTCGCTCGCTGTCGCTGTCGCTGTCGCGGCTGCGCCTGGCAGGTAGGTGTCTGTCAGCGCTCACTCTTCTCTCGGAGTTGCTCCGCTAGCTCCTGCGCATCATCCCGAGCTTCACCGAAGGAGTGAAGGAAGGACTGGGTTGAGGTGAGTGGTGGTCTCGATTTAAAATCAGTAAATAAATCTGCGTACTAACGGTACTGCAGGGGGAGCTAGAAGTTTAAAGGGAAGAGAAACCAGACAAAGGCAGCCGTCAAGAAAACTCACAACCAGACACCGGGGGGACCAATCCTGGCTCTTTGGTCCCCCCATTGGGTTCCCCAACCTCGCACCGACTCAGACCCAGGCACACCAGGGGACTTCAAAACGTTTGTATAAAAATGGGATTAAAGTACGAGTTTACTTTGGTCCAGAACGATTTTTTAATGGATGCATTTGTAAAAATAGATCATAGTCATTTCCCATGAACTTTTTGAAGACTTTTTGTAATTACTGCGTGAAGTTAGTGGAGGTATTTCTGCTTAGTATCTCTCATCCACCTTCCAAGCTTCCTTTGATGGTTGGTTTCATCTCCACAAAGATGTAGTTTTTTTCCTCCCAAGACCGATGAATTTGAATATTTTTACACACAATGGACTACTATGCAGCACTTAAAAAGCAATTATGGACAGTCTAGATCAGCAGCAAATGCCCAGATCTCAGAAGTATAACGGTAAGTGAGCACAGCCGGGTGTGACTAGACCTGTTCTATGACACCATGGAGGTGACATTTTCAAACATTTCCATGTATGTGAAATTGTGAGTAGACTGTAAAATGCAGACTTAGATTCATGATTATGGCTATCTTTGGGAAGTATGAAAAAGAAATCTATTTGGCCTAAGGATCAAGGTGGAAATAATGTTTAGCTAAGATATCTAATAAATAAAAATGACGATGCAAAGTGGACAACGTATATACAATGGTTAACTGAGAATGTTGTTCATTTGGGTGTTTTTTCACAGACTTTTGTTCTTCCCCATGTTTCTAAATATTTCCCAGCTTAAGAAGCTTCTGTTTTTCCAATGCAAACAAAAGAAGCTGTCGCTACAAATGCTATGAAGTGAAGTCTAAACGGTTCCATCAGAAGTTGCAACTTTCTTGCATCACACCCCGTGTTCTCCAGTTCTAGAACTGGATCTTTTGCATCTGGGAGTGTTGACTGTTCAGGGGAGTTCACCTGTTCATAACTCCCAAAAGTATAGGGTAAAATGAAATATTGGTATTGGGGAACTAGTCCCTGGTTAGTAATCTGATAAGACTGACCCTGAAAAGTCCATGTATTCTGCAAGACAAATATCTCCTTATTTTGTATTTTTTTTTAATGTTTAGAATTTTTATTTCCATGGATGGTGACTGTCATCATGACATCTCAAAATGATGCTTATGTAACACTGCAGACTTAGTCCCGGGAGGTCAGGAAAGGTTTGTGGGGTTTGGTAGAAGAAAGCCCTGCATCTCCACTAGACTTTATTTGGTAGATTGGAAAGGATGCATCTTCATTTTCCTGCCAGAGAGGATAGTTTCTTCTAGATATGAGAGGAAGTTATTTCATTTGGCTATCCACATGGGGGAGAAAAAGCGAAAGAGAATTCTAAACTAGATTGTGCATCTGAGCGGCAGTGGAGAGAGTAAACCATCACTCAACATCTGCTTGCCCCTTCCCCAAACATAAATGAAAACAGTGCCTTGTTTGCATATTTTCCCCCAGTAAAATCTCTGGATCTGTGGTGAACAGAATTGTCTGCACATCGGAATGGAACTCCAGAGGGTAGACAATTGTGATGATGTTCTCTCTCTCCCTCTCTCTCTCTCTCTCTCTCTCTTTTTTCTTATTCGACAATTTGCAAGGTCAATGCTTGGTATGTCTTGTGTTGCATGCAGACAGGCTATTTGAGAAAAAACCTGAGGTGTGAAAAAAAGAAGATAAGAATGACAAGACAGGAATGTAGTGTGAAAACTGTATGTACTCAGGTTTTAAGCACAAAATAAAAGAGAAGTAATCCCAGCATGCAGCATTAATAATGACAACTCCTTAAAATGTATGTTCTCTGTTTTGGCCAATACTATCTTTCTGTGCAATCAGTGGGTAGGTCCTTACAAAATGCAAAAAGAAAACAAAAAGGTGTTTTGTTGTTTTTTTTTTTGGGGGGGGGTTGGTTTTTTTTTGTTTGTTTGTTTGTTTGCCATTTGCTTCTCCCCAACTCACAGTAAAACACAAAGGATGCTCCACTTATTTGTCCTAACTCCCTTGTTTACTGGAGTTGAAAGCCTCTTGAATTTACAGTGTAAAGAGCCAGTTGTGTTCTTTCTGTCTTCCTGGATCTCAGTAATCCCACTGAGCTCCCTTCGGCCACCTGTTACTACCTTCCCCTGCCGCTCCCCCTCCCATGCCATTTATTGTTTGCTTCCTAATTGCTGACTCTTTGCTCTCTGTTTAATGATTCTTTTTTAAAGTCTGTAAGGCAGTTTGCCAGCAGTTGGCTTTTAGTATGAAAAGTAGCATTTCCTTAATGAGTTTGCCTTCCAAATGAAGGCTTTACTTACATTTTCCTAATGGGAATGTGAGCTGTTCTGCTACATACAGTTGCTTAAGGGCTTCCCAAACTTTTTTTTTTAAAATAGTTTTCAATAAACTTCATTTGCTGGAGACAGAGATAGAGAGAGAGAGAGAGGAAGCCAGAAGGGGAAAGAGAGGGAGAGAGATGAAGAGGAAGAGGAGGAGAGAAAGAGAAAATACTTCCCAGGGGGATAGCTACACTGTAATCTCATCTCCTTCATCCTCTTCTCAGAATTTTGGGCACATATGCACCCACCCCACCCCCGTATTTTTCAAGCCACCAGATCCAGGACTTGAACCATACAGGATCTAGTCACCTTAACCACCACACTTCTCCCAGATATATTTTTCAGTAACCTCACTTAGCTTAGATACTTTGTCCAATTCTGCCTCTAATCTATATATATATATATTTTGTGAGCAAACCGTTCAAGAGAAAAAAATCAATGAACAGGTGTCAATTATTAAAACAATAATGCACAAGGGACCAGCAGGTGGAGTAATGCTTACATTGCTGGACTCCCACAGTAATCAACTGCAGTTCAAACCCTGGACCCAGTGGCTTAAAACACACCTGGCACATGTGTGTGCATGCCCAAGATCCCAAGAAGAGAATGAAGAAGAGACTGTGGTGTGGCCATCGCCCTTGGGGGTGATTTCTCACTTTCTATCTCTGTCTCTCCAACGAGCACATATGCCTTATAGCAAAAAATCTCTCTTAAAGAAAAAAATGTACATACACACATAAAAATAAAAATAATGCACAAGGAGATACTACTAGTATCGCACGTAAGAGGCACTAACATTCATTCTTTGCATGCTGTGTGCCGGGCATTGTGCTCACTGCTTCCACACACTGTCTCATCAGCTGTATCCAGGAGCCATATTTGTCCAAGACATGACAATTTTTCCAAGCCATATAGCTGAGCTGAATTTTAAAATATTATTTCACACACAATCTGGATCTTTACCCATTTTTTGGTAGATGTGAATATCTGGTTTCCCAGGCCTGTGTTTCCCCTTGGCAACAGCAGTCCACCTCTTTTGGCAATGGAGGCAGAGTCACCACTGTCCTCACAATGCACCAATGTCTTTATTTTTTTTTTTTTTTTTTGAAGTGTTTTTGCTATAGGGCACAGTGCGCTCGCCAGAAATACAGAGAGAGACAGAGAGACAAAAAGTGAGAAATCACCCCCCGGGGGGATGGCCACGCTGCAATCCGTTCGCCTCCATCCTCCTCTCAGGATCTTGGGCACACATGCACACGCGCACGGAGTGAGTTTAAGCCACTGGGACTCGAACCGCGGTCAACTACATGGGAGTCCAGCGGCATAGTGATTACGCCATCTGCTGGTCCCACACTCATGTCTCGTACCTGGTTTGGTTTATGCACTTATATTCCCTGACTGGCTCCTACAGGAGTAGAGTGTGTGATTCCTGAGATAGACCCTGTTATTTCCCTCATTCCAAAGGCAAGAGTAAATGCTCCAATACATGTATAGAGTTAAATGTATGTGTATCACATTACTTTTTGAAATAAGAGCTATCATTATCTCCAAATTTAAGGAAAGGATCAAAAAAAAAAAAAGAAAAGTATTTGAAGGAATTTAGCAACTTGTTGGTGTGGAGAAGCCCAACCCAGAACTTCTTCCTTTTATATTGAAATACTTTCCAGAGCAGGAGGAAATAGATAACAAATGCATCTTGATGACTTGAAAAAAGTCAAAATTATTACTGCTTACAGAAAACAAACAAACAAAAGAATGCTTAAGATTAGCATATCTTCAGGGCCAGCAGGTGGCGTGGTGGTAACAGTGCTAGATCCCACATGACCAACGCTGCCATTTGGATCCCAGACCTACTGGCTTCACAAACAACCTGGGCACGTGTACATGTGTGCCCCAAATTCTGAGAGCAGAATGGAGGAGAGGGGGCTGGGGGGTGGCCATCTCCTCTGGAGAGTGCCATTTCCCCCCTTGGGGGATGATTTCTCATTTTCTGTCTCTGTTGCTCTCTGTTGAGTGTATGCACCCTATGGCAAAAATCTAAAAAATAAAAATAAAAATAAAAAGCTCAATGAGCATATTTTCTTAGCCCAGCCCTGGAAGCACAGGTGGTAATATACTGATTTGCAGTGCTGGAAGCCACATGGTCAATCACAGGTTTGGATCCCGAGTCGACCTCAAACACACCAGGTGCCCAGAATTCTGACTAGTGGAAGGCCGGGGAAGGGGGTGACAGTGTGACAAGAAAGTGCCTGTCTTGCCCACTCTTTCTCTGTCTCTTGCCTGCATGTATGCTGTCTCTCTTATGAAATAAAAATATATATATAAAAAATTAGCATATTTTCTCCAAAATATATATTTGCAATGAAATACTAATTTTATTCCATAGTTGCTAAATAAAGCATATGATTATGATTTAAAACTTTTCTTTTATAATTGGAAAATACTTTGCTTTGTTACTATGTAAGTCCAGGTCTGCTGCTGGTGAGGCCATGTAGTGTATTTTTCTGTTGTTGCTTGATGTTTTATTATATCTGAAATCATCATTCTCAATCAAATTTCCTACTCCAGTGACACAGATTCAGTTAATATTTTGATCGTGGTCTATATTTGGTTGCCTACTTATACCATGTTATTAACATACCACCTCTTTTTCTTTTCTAAATATACAGCTAAGTGTCAGGACCTGTTTTGATGAAGATGCATGTTTCTGCTAGAACACTGTAGCTGGAGGATCCAGGTCTGGGCAGACTTGACCATGGGAGCCAACACTTCAAGCAAAGCACCAGTGTTTGATGAAAATGAAGATGGTAAGAAATACATGAGAGTGATATGTAAAAAAAAGAATTTTGTGAAATTTAAATATAAGTTCCCAGTTTCATAGTAAAGGACAAGTATACTCTATTGAGATTTTAAGGGGAAAGGTAGAGATGAAAGGATAAGTCTAAGGACCTTATAGTAGTAGTAGTAGTATTGAAGAGGTTTTTGCTATAGGGTATGTGCGCTCTCCAGAAAGAGAAAGATGGACAGAGAGCAAGAAATCACACCCTGGGAGGATGGCCACACCTTCTCCATTCTCCTCTCGGGATCTTGGGCACGCACGCACATGCGCCCAGCAAGAGTTTAAGTCACCGGGTCCAGGACTCTAACCACAGTCGACTACATGGAGTCCAGTGACATAGTCATCATACCAACTGCTGGTCCCAGGACCTTGTATACTAATGGGTAGAATTTACTTTCCACTTTTCATGAGATCTTTGGAAGCTTTCTTTTTCACAACTTCACCAATATCCGTTCTTTCAGGAGAGCTGTGGTTGGGCACATGGTGGATAAAGATTTGTTTGTTTCCTGTGCTATTCCCTTAATCTTTGAAATGACTCCCATTGCTACTTATTACAGAAAATTTCTTATATTATCAAATTACATGGGAATGATCATTGATAATCATAGTATTATAGAATGGAGTTATACAAGGTAGGTATCCTCTAAATTTTAAACTGCCATGTTTCTTTTTCTTAGACAAATGCTACAATGCTACATCATAGGAAAAAGAACCAGTTTCATTAAACAAAAGAGATACTTTCAAGGCCAGATTTAATGAACAAGAAGTAAAGACATGACTCCTCCTGATTCTTCTATCATCCTCCAATGAGGCATGCTGGGAGTGAGGGCGAGCTTCCCCTACCACTCTTCCTTATTGTGGAAATATGAGCAGCCTTATTGGTATATGTAGAGTGGCAGTTGTTCATGGAATGTCTGGGAAAAGAAGGTCCTGGGTCCCAGGTAGCAATTTTCCATGCCTCTGTCAGGGAGCCCTCTGAGTAATTCTAGAAACTTCTGCTAACTGGACCCTAAAGGAAAATAATTCAGAAGACCTAATGCTAGTCCTTCTACCAACTACCTGTGAGGCTCAAGAGGTTTATTTGCTCACTCTACTTTTTACTTCATCAATAAAGTAAGGAGATAGGGTAACCTTCAACTTCCTCATCAATAAAGTAAGGAGATAGGGTAACCTTGAAGGTCCTTTCCAACTCAGAAAGTTCTTTTCTTAAATTTTTATTTTATTTTATTTTATTTTATCATTTTGAGTTCCTAAGACCTCTGCAAAATCATGAGACAGCTTATAACCATCAAGGAAAGTTCACTGTTAGAATGTAAGTTGATTGCTGAAATATTAGGTTGTAGGGACATATTTTTTTCTGTGCAAAACCTGCAAGGTGACTTTTCTGACATCCCAGTAGAAACTACAAATAGCAGTGGTTCAAGCAAGATGGAAATGGTTTCTTTTTTCACACAATGATCTATATATTAAAAAGTAATCCAGGCCACATGTATCTCTAGAGAGTTAGGGACTCTGACTCAACTGCTTGTTTTCTCCTATTCCTTGCCATCTCTAGGGTGGTACCTCATCCTTATGTCTCAGGATAGCTCACCACCACATCCACATTCAACTAGTGAGAAAGGGGAAAAGAAGGGGAGGTTGTGCCCATTCTTTTTAAGGATTTGATCTGGCTCATCACTTGCACTCATATGCACATGCCTAATTACAAGGGAGACTGGGAAATTTAGTTAGTTATCTTGGGTGGCCATGATAAGGAGTTCTGTTTAATTATAAAAGAAGAGGTGTATTAATAGCTTGATGTGATGGGAGACAAGTTTGCTCTGGTTGGGGGACACAACCTTATTTTTTTAATGAAAACACTATTTAAAACAGAATATGTGACTGATCAGTTTGGAAGCCTATTCTTACTACTTATACAATGTGCTGCATAGGAATCCTGAAATGACATAACTGTGAAAGGGTCTTAAGAAACCCCTCCCCCTCTTTTTTTTCCCTTGCTTTGTTTTATCAAGTAGTAAAAGCAAGCATCTAGATACCAGTGATGTTACCTGATTTTTCCCATCTCTACAATGGAAAGACAAATAGGCTTGGTTTCCTTTGTTTAGTTCACTGAGCTCCCTACGGAGTCAGAGCTAATGTTGTGCGTGAAGCCAGTCCTCCCAGAACACAGTGGGGAGGTCAGCTTCATGTTTGTGATTTGCTAGGTGTATGTATCACTTGAAGGTATTAGCATAGCATTATGAAAGAAATCATAATTACCCTAAATCATCTTTGATCTATCCAGCCCTTCTTTTCATGGGGTACCCAAGAAAGTTATGCAGTCAGGGAGTGTGACAACTGGAAAATAAGGAACCACTTGATAACTACCTCAAGGAACTCTGGAAAACTAGGCTGGAGAGGATTTAGACTTAAGGACCAAGCAGGTCTGTCCTACTATTCTCTAGGTCACCACGTTTTATTATTCAGCTTCCCCAGCCAAATGAAATAAACCTACTACAGCACTCATTAAGAAAAGAGCTGAACATAGCAACAAGTTTATGTTCCCAAAAGGACCAAGCTCTCAGTCCATCTACATATACAGTTGCAAGGTAGCAGGATATAGGAGAACAAGCCAACCAACCCATCTATGAATGATGAGCTTTCACTATGCTAGACATAAGGACTGGAGGAGGAACCAAGATGGCCTCAGCCCTGTCCTTGGGAAGCTCATGTTCTAATGGTGGAAGGCAAACAATAAACACCTAAATGAATACACAAACCAGCTCATTTCAGATTGTGTCAAAGTGCCTCCAAGGAAACGACTCTGAGCAGTCTCATGGAGAGTGACAGAGTAATGGTGGGGTGGTCACTTAGATAGGGTATGGTCATGATTGTCCTCTCTAAGGAGGTGACATTTGAAGCTTGAAAGATGGGAAGCAGTCAATTATACAATGACATAAGCGAATAGTTCATGCATAAGGAAAAACAAGTCCAAACTCTAAATCACAATTGATAGTTGGCTAATTGCCTATATCATAACATTCTTTGACCCTTACAAGTTTAAGGGATTATATTTCATTGCCATATTAACTTAATTGTTTATAAGACCATTGAGTTTTGGGGAGAAAAGGTGTGCCACTCTGGGGAATTTCCTTTTTGTTTTAATTCCATTTATCTTGTAAAGTTTGTCTCTTTCCTTTCATAGCTCTGAAGTGAGCACAAGGCAAAATTTTATTTGATTGTTGTGAACCTTCTGACCAAGACAAAAAGAAAAGCACTGACTAATCAAAGAATATCAATGCCTAAGTCACTTTTATATGTGTATTTTTATATAAATAATCAAAATGGGCCAGAATCTAGGGCACTAAACTGAGCCAATTTAATTATTTTAAAAATATTGCTGAAAAGAATCCCAGTGTGTGATAAAAAGTATTTAATTTCCTCTGAATTATTTAATATTCTCAATATAAAGATAGGAGAAAAAAATTGAAACAATTTCCCAAGTCGTATTTTGGAAATTATTTCACATAGAAAGTGTTTTTGTTCCCTTTGGAGGGAATTAAGCAGAAAGATAAGATACTGTTGGATGCCCCCTCAGATAAGCTATTCTTGCTAGAATTCGTCTATACAGTTATACTTTATGTTGTTCCATTTGATATCTCATCTTAAAAGAATCATGCTTTTCATGATTAATGTTGACCTTCAGTGAAAATGAAGCACATGATTTGTAGTGCTTGTCAACAGAATAAGGTTTACTGATTTGATTACTGTCTTAATGTCATTTTTATAAATTAGATCTCAAATTATACCATTGTTTTGTTTCATGGTTTCAGTTTTAAATTTTAATGCAAACCTAAAATAAGTTCTTACTACCTTTTTTTTTTATTGTGGTAAAATACATATAATAAAATTTGCCATTTTTAGTCACTTCTTACAGCTTAATGGCATTAAGTACATTCACACTGATGTGCAACCATCACTACCATCCATTTCCAGAATACTTTCATCTTCTCAAACTGAAACTCTATGCTCATTAAACAATAAACTTTCTCTCCTTCCATTGAGAGGTGCTTTCTCTCTCTCTTTCTCTCTCTCTCTCTGTCTTTCTGTCTCTCTCTGGTGAGTGTACATGCCCTCTCAATTCCCCAAACCCTAAATAATTACTAGTAAATTAATTTGGGGAAAAAAACAACTTCTATTATACAAGTCATTTAACCTCTGTATGTCTCTATTTCTTCATATGTAAAATTCAAGTAAGAATTAAACATAATTCTTTGGGTCATTTTGAGAATTAAATAAAATAATGCAAGTAAAACATGTTGAGCAAGGTATTTCACATAAAATAACCACCCAATTAGTGCAAATTAATATTCTTTACTAGTATCAAGTTCTCTTAGCTTGAACTCTTTATATACTTCTGAAACAAAATTAACTCAATGCAACTACGTAGATACTGTAGTCACCAGGACATACTTATGGTGCTATCAGTTGAAAGAGATTGACAGAATGGTGGCATTTATAGGTTTTACAAAAATCTGTATTAACAACCCTTTAAAAGAAGCCAACTTACTGACTATACAAAAACACGGTCTCATCTGGTTTCTCTTTTATTCCTCCTAGAGTGATTGTATTCTCATTTAAGGCAAAGTCAAATATCATTAAGATTAAAATCAACAAAATTTTGCCTTTTCTGATTTAAGTCCCAAACTATTAAAGACATTAACAATTTGATCAACAGATATAATGAAAATTATCCCCCATACCCAACTACCATATGGATATTTTGAGAATTATTGATTACATTTTGAGTTTTCCAAACAAACAAACAAAAAGAAATAGGAATACAAGTGATGCTTATTTTTAATGCTTGTTACTTTTTTCTTTAAATCTACTTTATGTCCTCTATTTGGATGCAGTTTCTGTGAGTTTTTTGTTGTTGTTTATTAGAAAAATCATCATTTTCTTTTTTTTAAGAAGATTTTTCCTACAGGGCAGATGCACTCGCTGGAGAGATAGAGAGAGAGAGACAGAAATCGAGAAATCATGCCCCAATGGGGATGGCCACACTGCAATCCCTTCTGTTTTCAGGATTTTAGGCACGCACACGTGCACACACACATACACACACACACACACACACACACACACACACACACACGAGTGAGCATGCGCGCGGCCTGGCTTGAGTTTTTGTTTTTTGTTAAGAATTATTTTTACCTAATTTTATTTATTTATTCATTTTATGTTAATTTGACCAGAGAGAGACAGAGAGAGAGAAGTGAGAAAGCAAGTCACCAGGTCCAAGACTAGAACTGTGGTCAGCCATGTGGGAGTGTCCAGCGCCTTAACCATCATGCCACCTGCTGGCTTGAGTTTTAAGCCACCTGGTCCAGGACTCAAACTGTGGTTGTCTATGTAGGAGTCCAGCAACATAACCATTATGCCATCTGCTGGTCCCCAATATTTTAATTAAAAGTCTAATCATTGAGGTTTATGGGACTGATTAAGAAAAAAGTCTTGAAGGATACAGAAAAGTTGTCTTGTTTACAATTCAGGGTGTAGGCAACAGGAGAGGGTCTTACAGTCATTATTAGTAATATGTATCTCCAAACATACATACAAAGAATATAGCAGTAGTGAAGTTGGCTTAGTTAAACCAAAAGACAACTTTCTTGTACAGTACTGTAGCTAAAATAGAGTTGGATTTAGCTTAAAAAGCTGTTCTAAAGAGTTCATCAATGCCTGGAGTTTGCCGAGAGAGTTCAATTATTGCATTATTCTTTGGACTGGCTGAAAACTCAATGTTCTACTTTCATTTGGCAATCCTTGTCTCCTAGGATATGTGGCTATTTCCAGTTTTTCAACATCTTCAGTGACAGAGGCAATGGGGTCCTTCGAAATGCTGGGCCAAGGAAATTGGCCACAGATTCGCAATCCAAAAGAAAAGGGAGGTTACTGAATTGACTCCAGCTGTGAAGGACTTTGAGCATCTCCTTTATTATTTTAATGTCTATGCATTGCACATTTGGACTCAATTGGGCAGGCAAATCAATTTCGGACTTTTCCTATCAGACTTCAGTGATATCATATATTTACTATTTTTCATTAGAATGATTGGAAAAGGTAAATGCAACATTCTCTAGTGAGAATTGGCTTTTTAACAAATTAAATCACCTTGGATAGTCTAACGTTTTGTAATAGCATTATATCATAAATATCCTTAGGTCCAACAGTTTACAGCAGTATTTTTAACTTGTAAGGATTTTATTTCTGCTTGCAAAGAGATTGGAAGAATCAGGGAGAAGCTAACCAAAAAGCCCAGAAAATAAGACCTCAAATGCTAAACTAGTGGTTCCAATTTGAGTGATCTCTTAATGATGAGTTTGAATACATGTTCAAGAGAATCTACTGGAACAAATTTAGGAACATTACATCGTGCTTTTAGGATTCAAAATATTCATTAGCATATTCAAGACTCTGAAATGACCTATGATATTGAAAACTCAATCTTTTAATATATTTTTGTTCTTACTTCAAAATGAAACCATTTCATGAAAAACTTTTAATACCTGTGACATGTAATATTCGGCTCTCAGTATGGGACATGAAATGTTATGATGGTATCTACTCTTTCTACTGTTAACAGCCTTTCTTCCCATTGATTTTTCCTGCTGGCTTACTGTCAACAATTTTTTCCATGTGAAATATTTGTAATTTGAGCTATATGAAAATGATATAGTTGTTATGTTACATGCTGAAGTGTGATTAATGCCTCTGCAGAGTTTTCTTCTAAAGTCTTCTTGTAACATAATTCAGGTTTACTTGGGTTAATGAGTAAAAAAAACAGGTAGTATAGTTTAATTTTGGGATGATGGGTGTTTCTAATTGAAAGGGAAATTGGATTTGGTAAAAATTCATTGCTTCTGTATTATCTTTTGAAAATCAAGATCATTTTAGTTCTGAGGATGTCTTATGAACAAATTTTAGGGAAGTATAGTAGTTGTTTACTATTAAATAACACCCAAGGCTATAGACATTTTTTTATTTTCATTTTTGAACTTCCTGGGTTGAAAAATTAAATCTGTAACCCAGTTTCAGTGTTCAGACAACTCAATGATCATTCCAAGCCTACTGTCTTCAAGGACCACAAGGGGTGAAAGTCTTCAGGGGAGTCTCCTTCTACTGTCTGGTCTTAGCAGATGTAAACAATTACAGTGACTGATGTTAGCCCTCCACTCATGAATCCAGGTCCTATGAGTTATATGGAAATTTTAACTGTCATTGCTGTGTGATAATTCATGGAAGTTTCATTTGGAAATATAAACATTAGAAAGTCAATGGTGGAATAAGATTTGTTAATTTAGGACATTGAGCACAGTTTATCTGGCCAAAAGGACTGGAAAACTTAGGATTTATAGTTCAATGCCTTGATGCAGGTATTACTTTTTCCTCTCTGGAACTATTTCTTCTTTCTTTCCTGGAAGCATATTTATGGTAAAATAAATAACATTAACTTTGCTTTATACTTAATTATCCTGTACCCTATTTAGAATAATCTCAAACAGGGGTTGGCAAACTTTTTCTGTGATAGGCCAGGTGGTAAATATTTTATATTTTGAGGGTAATAAGGACAGTCTCTGTCACAACTAGGTGACTCTGCCATTGTAGCATGAAAGCAGCCATAGGCGATGTAGAAACAAATGAATATGGCTCTGTTCCAGTTCAACTTTATTTACAGACACTGAAATTGAAATTCAAAAATATTTTTACTTGTCACCAAATATTATTCTTTTGCTTTTTTACCTACCATGGGGTAGCAGTTACATCTCTGGACTCCCACATGGCTAACCACGGTTCCAGTCCTGGAGCCAGTGGCTTGAAAATCACTCTGGTTGCATGTACTTGCATGCCCAAGATCCCAAGAGGAGAATGGAGGTGAAGGGATTGAAGTGGGGCCACCCCAGCCCCCAAGTGGTGATTTCTCACTTTTCCTATCACTTCTCTGTCTCTCTCTCCAGCAAGTACACACATACTAAAACCTCTAAAATAAATAAATAAATAAATAAACAAATAAATAAATAAATAAATAAAAACCATTCTTAGTTCATGAACCACTCAAAAATAGATGGTGGGTTAGATTTGGCCCACAGAGCATATTAAGCTGACCCTACCCGAATCATTATGAGACATTTATTTAATGCCCTGGAAACTTTTCTGGTTTCTATTCATAATCCTGTGGCCTTAAACCAAGAGACTGGGCAAAGAGACTAAATTTTCTCTGTAGATGCTGAATACATTCACTTTTTACTGCCTCTCTTTTGGCTCATTGGTGCAAGCTAGTAGGACCAATAAGCCTAGTGTTTTAGAGGATGTTACTTTGTCATATATAATATTGGGTCACTGTACAACCTGGATTCAATTAAATGGTTATAGTCTGTAATGCATTTAAAATATGACCAGGCAGAATGTGTTTCCTGCTGGAGACATTTATTCAGCTGAGGAGCCTGTAACAGTTGGAGATGCTGAGCTTCCCATTCTGCCCCACTGTTCTACTTTGCAATTTGTTCTAAAGAAATTGTCAGCGTATTTCTGACTTCTGAGCAAATTCATGAATGGGGGTCCAGGCGGCAGGAAGAGCAAAGCTGTTGGTGCCCTTTACATGGTCTTGGCAGCAGTGCTGGGTGTCAGTAAATCCTGAGTTTCCTGGGGGGGCACCGTGTCTTGTGAAAGAAAAAGTGCTGACAGTGCACATAGCTGCCATCTATTGACCTTGGGGGCTGCTTCTCTGGGAGGGTTCCAGCGACACTCTTAAAGGACTCGCCAAGCTCCTCATGTATTAGCTGCAACCATTTGCTGCCAGCATGTGGGATGATGAAGGGCTGATGAGTCAGTGAAATAATTTTTAATTAGTGGATTATAAATGATATGCTCTACAACTGCCCCTCAACCTTAACTAGCATCATGGTGTCAGGGAATAACAGGTTAAACCAGTACTTCCCAGATACTCTCTGTAGATGAAGGCCAGTCTATGACAGTTTTTCTATCTGTGGTGAAAAGAGAAAAATGAGACAATGCAATAAGCCTCTCACAAAGCTAATCCTATTAAAATGTTTAATTGTATGATTATGGTTTTTGTTGTGGTTTTAGTGTTTCAAAATTACGGAAATAGAACATTTTTTTTCACAGTGAGAACTTAGGTTAATGATTTTCTTCTCTGATCTGTAGTTTTCTCATATAAAATAGGGGGCTAACAATAGTAACTACTCTATATAGTTTTGTGATGATCCAAAGAAATTATCCATGTAAAGTTCTTAGCTAGTGCCTAGGACATAGTAATTGCGCAATAAATGTTAGGTGTAATTATTATTAATTATCATTATAGTTTTCAATGCCATTATTTGCCAAATAAAATAAAAACCACTCAATGTTGGTTTCCTTTTTTTCTCTCTCTCTTTTTTTAGAGGGACAATAGAGATGGAATTTTCTAATCTATAAAAAACAAAACGTATAATTGCATTTTGCAATAAGACCAAATATTATTCTTTTGCTTTTTTACCTACCATGGGGTAGCAGTTACATCTCTGGACTCCCACATGGCTAACCACGGTTCCAGTCCTGGAGCGCCAGTGGCTTGAAAATCACTCTGGTTGCATGTACTTGCATGCCCAAGATCCCAAGAGGAGAATGGAGGTGAAGGGATTGAAGTGGGGCCACCCCAGCCCCCAAGTGGTGATTTCTCACTTTTCCTATCACTTCTCTGTCTCTCTCTCCAGCAAGTACACACATACTAAAACCTCTAAAATAAATAAATAAATAAATAAACAAATAAATAAATAAATAAATAAAAACCATTCTTAGTTCATGAGACACTCAAAAATAGATGGTGGGTTAGATTTGGCCCACAGAGCATATTAAGCTGACCCTACCCGAATCATTATGAGACATTTATTTAATGCCCTGGAAACTTTTCTGGTTTCTATTCATAATCCTGTGGCCTTAAACCAAGAGACTGGGCAAAGAGACTAAATTTTCTCTGTAGATGCTGAATACATTCACTTTTTACTGCCTCTCTTTTGGCTCATTGGTGCAAGCTAGTAGGACCAATAAGCCTAGTGTTTTAGAGGATGTTACTTTGTCATATATAATATTGGGTCACTGTACAACCTGGATTCAATTAAATGGTTATAGTCTGTAATGCATTTAAAATATGACCAGGCAGAATGTGTTTCCTGCTGGAGACATTTATTCAGCTGAGGAGCCTGTAACAGTTGGAGATGCTGAGCTTCCCATTCTGCCCCACTGTTCTACTTTGCAATTTGTTCTAAAGAAATTGTCAGCGTATTTCTGACTTCTGAGCAAATTCATGAATGGGGGTCCAGGCGGCAGGAAGAGCAAAGCTGTTGGTGCCCTTTACATGGTCTTGGCAGCAGTGCTGGGTGTCAGTAAATCCTGAGTTTCCTGGGGGGGCACCGTGTCTTGTGAAAGAAAAAGTGCTGACAGTGCACATAGCTGCCATCTATTGACCTTGGGGGCTGCTTCTCTGGGAGGGTTCCAGCGACACTCTTAAAGGACTCGCCAAGCTCCTCATGTATTAGCTGCAACCATTTGCTGCCAGCATGTGGGATGATGAAGGGCTGATGAGTCAGTGAAATAATTTTTAATTAGTGGATTATAAATGATATGCTCTACAACTGCCCCTCAACCTTAACTAGCATCATGGTGTCAGGGAATAACAGGTTAAACCAGTACTTCCCAGATACTCTCTGTAGATGAAGGCCAGTCTATGACAGTTTTTCTATCTGTGGTGAAAAGAGAAAAATGAGACAATGCAATAAGCCTCTCACAAAGCTAATCCTATTAAAATGTTTAATTGTATGATTATGGTTTTTGTTGTGGTTTTAGTGTTTCAAAATTACGGAAATAGAACATTTTTTTTCACAGTGAGAACTTAGGTTAATGATTTTCTTCTCTGATCTGTAGTTTTCTCATATAAAATAGGGGGCTAACAATAGTAACTACTCTATATAGTTTTGTGATGATCCAAAGAAATTATCCATGTAAAGTTCTTAGCTAGTGCCTAGGACATAGTAATTGCGCAATAAATGTTAGGTGTAATTATTATTAATTATCATTATAGTTTTCAATGCCATTATTTGCCAAATAAAATAAAAACCACTCAATGTTGGTTTCCTTTTTTTCTCTCTCTCTTTTTTTAGAGGGACAATAGAGATGGAATTTTCTAATCTATAAAAAACAAAACGTATAATTGCATTTTGCAATAAGCGCTGTATAGACAAATTATTTAAGTAGCTGTGATGGAAAAAAAAATCAGAAGTGACCTGTTTTAATTAGGAACATCATCTTCATCTAAGTGGGAGATGATAGTGCCTGGGCTAACAGAGTGGCAGTGAAGATGAAAAGCTGAGAGTATATTTAACATGTATTTTCAATGTAAAATAACTAGGAGTTAATGGTGGTTTGAATGTAGGGTGATAAGGAATAAACAAAAGCAAGGATGATTCCTGGTGTTTTCTTGAGAAGTCAGCTAAGTAGCTGTGACACTTCACTGAGGTGACAAAGAGTGGGCACTCAAAACCAGGGATATGCTTGGGCATAGTTAAGCCTTCTCTTTTGGGTACATTCAATGATTGTGTGACATCTAAATGCTGCTGTCACCACAGAGGCTGAATGGAGTGCCCAATAATAGTGGGACGATCTGGGCTGGAGATATAGAGATGTGGGCGAGCGAGTCTGCCTTGGGAGAGACTGGGGAGACAAAGGAGAAGAGGAACCCTAATGTTTGGAAACTAGTGTTCCAACCAAGGAAAGGGAAAAGGAACAGCCAGTAAGAAGGAAAAACATTTGTCCTGAAGTTTGAGAGAGAAGAGTATTTCTAGAAAAAGAAGATAGTTACTATGTTGAATGCTCCTGTGTAGTTGATAGGTGAGACTTATCTGTAGAAAAAGGAAACACGGAAGATATTAGTGATACAAGCTAAGTATCCCTTATCTAAACTGCTTGGGACCAGAAGTGTTTTGAATTTTGGATTTTTTTTTCAATTTTTCAGCATTTTGGATTTCCTATTTTGAACCAAGCATTATCAATCTGTGCTGACAAAAGCAGTTTAGCTGGATTATGGAGGTATGAGCCAGACTACAGTGAGTTAGAAGTAGATGGGAGGTGAGAACATAGACACAGCAAATGTAGACAACTCTTTCAAGAAGCTGGGTCTAAAGAGAAACAGAAAATGCGCCGAAAGGTGAAACTGAATATATTGTTCAAAGCAGGAAACCTAAGTTCACACAACTAGAAAGAGGAGGAGCTGGAATCCTCATTGTACTCTGTCTGCCTCCAAAGCCCAAAGAGAGTGCTTCATACTTCACAGTATTTGCCAATCCTCTTCCTAATCTGACTCTTAAAATAATCCTAAAATACATCAGATGTCCTCAGAAAGCTCATGGAAAATGCATATGAAAAAGCTATGTATGCATGGATTCCAAAACTTTTTTTGAACCAAAATATACTCCAATTCTATTTTTCCATAAAATTTTTGAAGTACCTTCATAAATAAGAAAATGGTTTCATTCCTTTATCTGAATAAGAATATACATCTTAAAATGGCAAGACAAAACAAAACAAAATGGAACACTTGCCAAGGTTACAAAGAGTGCGTGGTAGCGATGGGTAATTTTGATATCTATGTTAAGTTCTTTCTTTCAAATCCCTCCCCCCAAATAGCTATTGTTTATGGTGTGTGTACTATACTCTAGATTTATTTTTAGTACACAGTATCTCATTTGCTCTCCACCACATCCCTCTAAGGCAGGTATCCTAACAACCATTTCATAGATAAGAAAAAACAGAAGCAAGACTTCTGGGGAAAGATGGTGACTAGAATACATTCTTCTACTTCAATTTTCTTCTGTAAATTTCACTAATATGATATAGAAGATTTTAAGGTTTATACCCACAATGATGAAGCAAAGGGTAGAAGAGACTTGACGATAGCAGGCAGATAAGTACAACCAAGATAACTGAGTTCTAAAGTGCTCATTGACGGAAGGCAAGAAATACCCAGATGTACACTACAGAATCCTCTGAAGGATTTTAAGTGTTGACAATGTAGAAAGAAAGAAAATAGAAAGAAGGAAATCATCACTACTTAATTCAAGAAAATGATATGCACAAAGTTTTCAGATTAAATGAACCTATCAAGTGCTAGCACTATAAGTAATACATCAATTTTAATTCATAAGACTATAAGTGCCTAGAAGAAACTCCTATATGCAAAGCATCTTGACTTCTCAACAAAAGCTAGAAAATAAGGAGCACAATGCCTTCAAAAGTTTGAAGGAATGTAATTTCAACTTAAATTTCTATACTCAGCCAAACCATCAGTTGCGTGTAAGTAGAATAAAAATATTTTTCATGGGACTGGCAGGTGGTATGGTGGTTAAAGGTGCTGGATTCCCACTTGGCCGAGCATGACTTGAGTCCCAATCTAATAGCTTACTTTCTCTTCTTCCCTTTCTCTTTTTTTCTCTGTCTGGTTAAATTTAAAAATAATAATAACAAATGGAATTGAATAAATATTTTAATATATATATATTTTTCATATATACAATATTTCAAAAATTTATCTTGTATGCAATCTTTTTTTACAAAATGGTTGTAGGATGTGCTTCAATAGAATAAGGGAGTAAAACAAGAAAGAGGGAGATATTGCATGCAATAGCCAGGTATTCATCCTAGAAATCCCCGAGATGAAGATGAAGGCAATCTCAGAAAGACAACTAGGCGACACGGGAGATAAATAATAGCCCAGACTGGCTTAGGTCAGAGGGCTCTGGGGGAGGGTATTTTCAGGAAGATGATAATGTGACTGATGCACCTGACCATGACTAAAGGGAATTAGACAACTAGAGATGAGTTTGCAATTGCATTAGGAAAAAGATATAAAAAAGTAAGTACATGAGTAAACAAGATGATCACTAACCTCAGGGAAAACAAAAAATTGTGCAAGAAAGGGAAACTAATTATAGTTTACTACATGACTGAATTGAGCATTCCATTTATGTACTCATAATAATGGAAATACTGAATGTTGATCGAATCGAAATTATTATGTCAGACACAACTTTATGGGAAAGATGGGAACATGTTGGAATAACACTAAAAAGCTGCAGAAATGTGAGCTGTATCTCCATCTGGCATGCTGGAAATACGTAACTAATGCCTAAATCTCAGAAGAAAAAAATAATAATAAAATTATGCTCTTTAGAGACATGGTGGAGACTACCAAATTTGCTAAATGAAAGGTGAAAGTGGTCACTTCTTGACTGGAAGGGATTGAAAAGGGATAAGTGGATCGTAGGACTGTCATTTACCCTTTTTAAAATAACAATTCATTCAGAACTATTTAATTCTTTAAACTCTCTCTCTATATATAGAAAACATGAGCTGAAAAAAAATGTAAAAGACCAAGACAAGTTAAAATATGAGTTGTAGTTATCTTTAGATGTTTTTATTTCTTTACATTTTATTGTATATTTTAAATTGAAAGTATATTAGTTTTATATATAAAATAGCCTTCATTGTAGAACTTCTTTTTTTAATAGAGGTTTTTGCCTTAGGGCATGTGTGCTCACAGAAGGGAGAGACAGACAGAGACAGTGAGAGGATAAGTAAGAAATCACTCCCGCCCCCAGGGAAGATAGCCATATCTCAGTTCCTTCTCCATTCTCCTCCTGGAATCTTGAGCACATATGCATACGCTCCTGGAGTGATTTTCAAACCACTGGGTCTGAGACTTGAACCATGATCGGCCATGTGAGAGTCCAATGATGTAACTGCTATGCCATCTGCCAGTTTCAGCCTTTGTTATAAACAAGAAATTGAAACTCAGGTCAGATAACTTCCCAAATGTTATATATCTTGTAAGTGGTGGAGCTAGGATGCCAGTGTAAATCTGACTCACATCATTTGTATTTTCACCAAAGTATTCAATCCTTACCAAAGTCCAAAAAACAAAACTACGTTGCCCCACCATTCTCTCCCATCTCTGAAGGTCCATAATGCCTTGTTGTTCACCATTCAAACTAAAACTCAATTGCTTTCTCTTATTTGTATACTTATTGTCTATCTCTTTATCTATGTATACTAATGTAAATCCAGAAAGAGGAGAGGCTGGATTCATATACACCATAGCAAAATAAAGTAATAAAAATGAGACAAGGGCATTTATCCAGGTTTCATGTGCTCGGACAGCTGACTGAGTCATGCTCAGTCTTCCATCTCCCCTTGGATAGTCTGTTTCCAGAAGATGTGACTGAGTTCCAGGTACCTTTCATTTTTCCATCACCGTCTGGCAGAGTCCTGGGCACACACATGCTCAGTGAACGTTTGTTGATTTGACCTGTCAGCAAAGTTGTGTCTTCTGAATAAATGATTTCGCTTCTTTCTTATCTTGCTGTGATTCTCTTAGAGGATGTGAGCCTTTCTTTGACTTCATTGAGGAATATAGCGTGACAGACAAAAAACATTCATCTAATTCATGGAAAACTCTAAAATCTATCCACCAGAATGATCTTTTTAACTATTGCCTATCTTTTGTCTGCCCTTTTGCTTCTTTCCTTAGCAAAGCATGCAGTGTCCTTTGTTCTTCATTCTCAGGAGGTATATGGCGGCCTGTATTAAGGCCAGTGCCCCTGTTGCCATAGTGAGATACCAAAGATCGTGCAGCTCTGACCAAGCAAATACCCCGACTCCTGCTCTGAGCTATCTTTCAGTTCCTGTAGGGTTTTCATCCATGACCTCACTTAGGAGAGTTGGTCATTGTAAAGTAGATGACAATTCTTAACACTTCTGAGTTCAAGGAATGAGTATTTGGGATTTAAGATGTAAATCCAATATCTGCAGAGCGATCTGAAGTGTTAATATTATAACAATATTCAAATAAAGACCTCATTGCCTAGCTCATTAAGAAGGTTGTTGGTAAGGGTATTTTTTAGGAGGTTCATATTATAAATGATGATATGCTAGGAAATCAACAGGAAGGAAAACGTCCTTAAAGTTCTCTTCCAAAGCCACCCACACCCTGGTAACGGTGCTTGATGCCCTCCTATCTTAATTAAATGTTAATTATGTGCTTGGTATGTGCCCAGACTGGTTCTAGGTGATGTAGATATCATGATGAATACTGTCTGTTTTCATGGAGTCTATTTTGGCACTGTTCGGCCTGTGTGAAGTACCAGCATCATTTTCCTAGTATGTTGGTGAGGAGGGTGATATCTGTGCTGATGCCAAGGTAACTAACCTAGCAATGATGGCAATAACAAAAACAACAATCATAATACATTTATTGAGTTCTTACCCTCTGCCAAAAACACATGATAAGCACTTTTGATGTGGATTATTTCACCTAGTCTTCATAATAACCTTAAAAGCTGTATTTCATTTTATTGAGTCATCACAAAAGTCATGACACATTTTTGCATAGAAAAAAACATAGGCAAATATGTCATGATTTTTCTGGCAACCCAATATATGATTGACATTTTAAGGAAGGGAAAATTAAAACTCAGAGAAGTTAAATAATTTAGTTAGACTTCATAGCTAGTAAGGAGTATGGTCAAAACCCAAACCTACTCATACCTACCAAAATATATTCTGAAATTCCTAGGACTCACTGAAATATTAAAATCAGAGAGCTCAGAGCCACACAAGAGTGGATGCAAATTCAAGTCCCACACTTAGGAAATTTATCTTTCCTGTGTCTATATAACTCATTTATAAGATAGCAATAATAATGTTACCACCTCATGCTGTTTTTCTAGGTATTAAATAAGATGATGTGTTTTCAGATACTTGGACAGTGTCTATATATGCAATACTTAATGGAGAGTAATTGTAATTATTAACCATGGCCTAAGATATAACACAGTGCAGTCAACAAATGCCTATTATTAATCATTAATAGACATCATTTTTTTGAGAGGTTTTTGCTATAGGGCACATGTGCTTTCCAGAAAGACAGAGAGAGACAGACAGACAGAAAGTGAGAAATTATTACCCAGGGGGGAATGGCCACGATGCAATTCCTTCTCCTCCATTCTCCTCTCAGGATCTTGGGGCACGCTGCCTGGCTTCAGTTTAAGCCACCGAGTTCGGGACTCGAACCGCGGTCAACCACATGGGAGTCCAGTGACATAGCCATTATGCCAACTGCTGATCCCAATAGACAGCATTTTTAATTTCTTTCCAACTCATGGAGATGGGGGAAGTTAAGACAATTGATTTAATCAACATATATCTATTGAGAATCTCTTCACCTTTGGGTTTGGGTCACTGAGTAATTACATACTGCCTACCCTCCTCTACTTGGATACCCTTTGAGCTCCTACTCATTCTCCAAGGCCCCATTGAAATGCTGCCCCTTGAAGCTTTTCAGTCTTTTAAAGTACAAAGAGATTTCTCCTGCTGTGTAACTCCTATAGCTTATTACTGCATGAGCAGTGTTTCCTAAATAAATACCTATGGACTGGCTCTTGACAGGTTTTATCACAATCCTCCAGGGAGATACTGAAATATAGATCCAGCCTCCATAGAGTCTGATTCAGATAAAGCTGATGAATATTCATTATATAAAATACATTTGTGTGGTTTTTGTTGGGTGGGTACATTTGGGAATCACTCATGTGGCTGTCTACACACTTACAGGCATTACTTTATACCACAGCCACCTATGTACATGTTCCTCTCTGTGCTTGGGAAATTATCTTTCTGGCACTCCAATGCAGGAATAAAATGCAGAAATTTTACAGGAAAGGATAGACAAGCAAGTGCTTTGCAAGTTTTTTTAAAAGAAATATTTTATTCAACTTTATTATTTTAATTTGACCAGAGAGGGACAGAGTGAGTGAGTGAGTGAATGAGTGACTGAGAAAGTGAGAAAGCAAGCTGCCAGGTTTGGGATTCGAACTGTGGTTGGCCATGTGGGAGTCCAGCATCCTTAACCACCATGCCACCTGCTGGCTCCTCTTTGCAAGATTTTAACCCTGTCTTCTAGGATTATTTGCTGGATTTCCCTGAACTAGGTTGGCATTTCCTACCATGCATTTCCATTGTACTCTGCTGTTCTCCCTCAGCAGTGCGGCTCCCACTACTTGGAACTTAAATCTATTCTGCTAAAAAAAAAAAAAAAAGAAAGAAAGCAAGCAATTGAATTATTGGAAGGATATTGAGGATGCCTACAGAGTTAATCAAAATATGACCTCCCTGGATACAGAGCTAGAAACTTTAATGCCACCAGGGATCAACTTGTATCTTGTGATTCCACCGCATGTCATGTGTCAGCTCTGTCCTTTTAGACCTGCTGAGCTGCCTTCTCTACATTCAGCTAGTTCTGTTTTCTGTATGGGAAGCTTTGTAACAGAGAGGGAAACAGGCATTGCCAGATCAGGAAATCTAGTGTCAAGATGTAGATCAGAACGGCTTGGGTCACAGTCTCACTCCCAGACCAAGGCTTCTGTCTCATGTGGGATGTGCTGAGTAACAGATTCCAGTGACTGCAAGTAGTTATTTGGACCTCGGTTATAAGAGAGCTCATGAAAATGGAAAGGCCCTGCAGGAGAAGAGAGGAAGCAGAAATATAGACACTGTATTGAACCAGGTATTTAAACAACTCTGTTGCTTTTCTCTCAATCTTGTGCAGGATCATGTGGGTTTAATGGAACACAGTAGAGAACAGTGTTTGAAGACAACTTGAAGATGTCCTTGAATAGCACTCAGCCACTCTGCCACTGCCTACTCTAAGACTTTGGGAAAATTAGTTAACTTCTCTGAGTTGCAGTTTGATCATCTAAAACAAATGTCAATAAAGTAGTACTATTTCTTAGCATTAATGGAAAATTGAGATAATATATGTAACATGCTTAGAATAATAATGGATATTCCCTGTAAAAATGTTAGCTATCAGCTGTTATCAATTCATCTGTTGTCCCTCTCTGGGACCAGCAGATGGTGAAATAGTTACATTACAGAACTCCCACATAGTAGACCGTGGTTCGAGTCCCAGATCCGACAGCTTAAAACTCACGCTAGGTATGCATGCAAACGTGCCTAAGATCCCGAGAGGAAAATGGAGGAGAAGGGATTGTGGCATGGCCATGCCCCTAAGGGGGAGTGATTTCTTTCTTTCTGTTTCTATGTCTCTTTCAGTCTAACAAGTGCACGCACCCTCCTGCAAAAATCTCTCTTTTAAAAACAAACAAACAGGAACCAGCAGTTAGCGTAATGGCTATGTCGCTGGACTTCCACGTAGTCGACCGCGGTTCGCGTCTCGGACCTGGTGGCTTAAATCTCACGCCGGGCACGTGTGCGTGCGTGCCCAAGATCCCGAGAGGAAAATGGAGGAGAAGGGATTGCGGCGTGACCATCCCCCCTGGGGGGTGATTTCTCTCTCGAGCGCATGTGTCCTATTGCGAAAACCTCTCCAAAAAAAAAAAAAGGTAAAAAAAGAAAAAAGGAAAAAAGAAAAACAAACAAACAAAAGAAAACCTGTTTTCCCTCTCAACTCTAAGCTCCATGCAGGCAGGTAATCTTGGCTTGCTTTCTCTCAGCACAATGCCTGGCTATTACTGATAAGCAGTCAGTGGCAGTGTGTTGCTGGCAGTGACTGTAAACCGAGTTCAGTGAGCAAAGTTTATGAAGGCCTCTGCTGCACCTAAGGTCTTCTGCTATACTGCGAAAAAAGAAAAAAAAGAAAAAACATCAAATACTCTCAGGACTGAAGACCAGAAGCGAGGCATGTGGCCAGCTAAATAATTACTGTTTGTGTGTTGAATTGACTTTGCCTTTAGAGAATCACAGCCCTGAGCAGTCAGTCATGGTTAAGTAGCAAATGTGTATAATAAATTAACATGCTGAAAAAAGGCAGGCAAGACTTTCATTGACTCCCCTCCACGCCTGGGGACTTTATCTTATTTTGGTACTGCTAAACTTATTCCGATTGCATAGGTTTAATTTGCTATCAGTTGGTACCATATGTAGCATTGGAATTTATGTCAGGCTGTATATATAGAACATCTACTAAATAAATTGTCAGCATAAGCAGGACAGGGGATGCCTACTTTAAGGGGATCTTCTCACAAAGCACTTTAGAACCATCCACTTATTAACAATCACAGTGGCGTGACTACATATAGTAAAATTTTGGTTTTTAATTTATGTAGTAACAAAAGGACTTTTGGAATTAGAAAACATCTTTTCTATATATCCTGAATAGCTATTATATAACCTACTTTAAGATTGTATTCCAGAAAAACATTTCAAAAATGAAAGCATCAGCAACAATAACAAAAATATATGTCAGGGCTGGTCCCATAGCCTAGTGGTTAAAGAGCCTGATCCCACATGGATCATGACAGTTTGAATCCTGGCTCAGTGGCTTATAAAATAGGCCAAGCACATATCTATGCATGCCCCAAATCATGACAAGACGAAGAAATGAAGGGATTGCAGTGTGACCATGCCCCATTGCAGGTCCTTCCTCCCTCTGTCTCTCTCTGGTGAGCTCATGCACCCTCTGGAAAAACAAATACAAACAAATGAACAACAAAAACGTATGTCCAAAGCTTTTGATTTAAAATACAAGTGCATGATTTTAATAATCTTGACGTTTAAAAGAAAATCTAAGGAAACCATAAATTCAAAGAGATAAAAAGATCGATGCATTTGACAATGTAAAAATTAAAACTTCTACCTTACTAAAATGTTTTAAAGTCAAAATCTAAATGGGCAGCCTAGAAAAAATATTCCTGAGATATGTTAAAGATGGTTAATTTACTTAATGCTTTTAAAGTGTGCTTGCAAGTCAAAAGATTAATAACTCATTAAAAATAGGCAGTTTGCTGAGAAATACATATACCAATTTATGCAGCTTCACCATAATTAAAGAAACATAAAGTAAATCAGTAATTCGGTCTTTTTCACTTGTCAGAGCAAGGACAATTAGCGTAATAATGTTGATAACATGCCAGATGAAAGGTCATTCTGACATATTGTTGATATGAAGGAGATTTGGTGTTAACATCTTTGGTGGGCTAATTAGAAAATCTATGCATTTTTTGACTAGCAGACATTTTATAAATTTAACCTATAAATACACACACAAAAGCCGATCAAGGATATTTGAGGTAGTGTTGGTAATAGTTAATCAAACTATTTTTCAAAGTCTATTGGTTAAATGTTGTATGATACATTTATGCAATGAAATACAAAGGAGCTATTTAAAATAATTAGATCTGGGACCAGCAGTTAGCGTAATGGCTATGTCACTGGACTCCCATGTCGTCAACCACGGTTCGAGTCCTGGACCCGGTGGCTTAAACTCATGCCGGGCGCGTGTGCGTGCGTGCCCAAGATCCCGAGGGGAGAATGGAGAAGGGATTGTGGCATGGCCATCCTCCCTGGGGGGGGTGATTTCTTGTTTTCTGTCTCTCTGTGTCTTCCAGTAAGCACACGTGCCCTATAGTAGAGACCTCTCCTAAATTAATTAATTAATTAAAATAAAATAATTAGATCTACCGATACATATGGTAGTGTAAATGGATAGAGAGTATAGTTATATAAAAGGGCTTAAAAATCAAAGCTCCCATAGAAATGACAGTATGTTGCCATTGTCATAAAAAAGGAATGCATATTTAGACATAGTGTTTAAAAGAGCCAGATCCCACATGGCCAACTGCTTTTTTCAGATCCCAGCCACAAAGACTTGAATACATGCATGCATGTACATGCACGCCCCAAATCCTGACGGAATGGAGGAGAAGGGATTGCAGTGTCTGCCTCTCCCTCTCCTTCTGTGTGTCTGGCAAGCAAAAAACAAAAAAGGCATATGTATATGCACAGAAATCGCCTAAAGAATACACAAGAATTTGGGAATAGTGGTTGCCTCCTGAGAACAGAACTGAAAATTTGGAATAGGAAGAAAACTTACTTTTTATTAAATAATTGTACTCTTTTATTGCTTGTAATTTTTAGTTTTCAGTGGGCCAGACATCATACTTCTGGTTTATAGTGTCTCATTTTCAAGGCCACGTGTGAGTTAGGTTTAATTAGCTCCATTTTACAGATGGGGACATTGTGATTTGGAAGACTGAATAACTCGTCTAATGTCACACAGCTGGTGTCTTGTTCCATCGTCAATGGAAAGATTTACATAAATAGCGGGATGCGTGGTTCACAATAAATTCACTTATTTTCATGATTTGGTACTTACTCAAGCTGAAATCAATTTTTTAGAAAAATAAATTTTTCCAACTATTTTTACCTCAAAATAGGAAGAAAAAGAAAAAAAATTTTAATTGTAACTTTACCTGGAGAATGCTCTTCTCCCAAATTCCAAGTATCAGCTTGTGGTTCCAAACTCTTAAAAAGGTTTCCTCTTTTCCTTTCTTTGATAATGTTTCTTGCATGGAATGTTGAGACTAGGGAGATGGGAAGAGAAAACAAAGGAGATTAAAAAAATAAAAAAGATAAGCACTGGGTTTCAGTGTCAGCATGTTTGTGTTTAAGGAAAGACCTGAGAGATCCTAATTTGACTCATGCATTTCTGAAAGGAGAGAGGAGGAACTCCCACCTTGCTTTTCCTGATTCCCACCTCTGGAATGGGTAGCAACATAATAACATAAAGATGGTTATAACAACAGAGCTGGGACCAGAAGATGGTGGAATGGTTATGTCACTGGACTCCCACGTAGTCAACAGTTGTTCTAGTCTTGGACCTGGTGGCTTAAAACTCTGGCTGTGCCTGTGTACATGTACGCCCAAAATCCCGAGAGGAAGGTGGAGGAGAAGGGATTGCGGCATGGCCATCCCTTCTGGGGGATGATTTCTCATTTTCTGTCTCTCCCTCTGGTGAGTGCATGTGCCCGATAGCAAAAAAAATCTTGCTTTTAAAAACACACATACACACACAAAAACAAAACAGTGCTTATAGCAAAAAAAAAATCTTGCTTTTAAAAACACATACACACACAAAAACAAAACAGTGCTTATGAGCAAGCCCACAGTCAGAGGGTGCATATTGAATTCCATGAATGCAACTGAACAGATTCAGGTGGGTTGGTTCTGCCTGCTCCTCCACACGGGTGTTGTGTGTGGCTTTGCAAAGAGGTCAACCAGTTGCCCCACAGTTGGTCTTACTTTACATGTGACTCAATAATATAAGCCTGCCCATGAGCTGAGTGTGATTTAACTGTTTAAACTTTCTTTTCCCCATATAGTAAATGCAGTTCATGAATTTCTTAGGTTACTCACACAAAAGAGACATAACTGAGTTGGACTTTATGAAAGATTCTCTTTGTTTTCAAAGGGATACCTTCCTAGAAGATTTTGTGTGTAGTTTTTGACTAAACAAGTTTTGCCTTACTTTCTGTTCTTTAGAACCTGAATGTGTCACTGTAGTTATAACCATGGCAAATTTATCTGTCTGTATAAAGTGGTTAAGAATGAAAAGTGATGTAAAAGTAAAATATGTATTGACTCCCCCCATGCCCCCATCCTTCATGCATATAAAATTTGTGACTAGCTGATTAGTGGGTAAACTCAAGTTTTGGGGTTTTTTTGAGAGATTTTTGCTGTAGGGCATGTGTATTCACACAGAGAGACATAGAGACAGAAAGCAAGAAATCACACCCCTCGGGGGATGCACACCATAATCCCTTCTCCTCCATTCTCCTTTTGAGATTTTGGGCACTCACATACAGGTGCCTGGTGTGAGTTTCAAGCTGCCTGGTCCGGGACTTGAAACATGGTCAGCCATGTGGGAATCCAGCATCTTAACCACTCTGTCACCTGCTGGCCTCTCAAATAAGTTTTTTAAAGGTTTTTATTTCAAACATGTTTCCAGGTTCAGCCCCATAGCCTTGCGGTTGAGGAAGCTCGATCCCAAATGACTGACTGTGGCTCAAATCCTGGCTCCAGCAGCTTGAAAAACATACCAGGCACGTGTACATGCGTGCTCAGAATTCTGACAGGGTGGAGAAATGGGAAGAACGGACTGCAGTGTGACCGTGCCCCACTGGGGTAGGGTATTTATGCCCTCTCTCTCTTTCTTTGTGTCTCTCTAGAGAGCACATGCACCCTGTGCTGATTAAAAATAAAATATTCCAGATGATCTCACATCAGGATGCACCTAATTTTGCATACTAACACGACGTACCTCCAGGCTGCCTTAAGAGTACTGTATTATAAATAATAATAATATTAATAATAATAATAATAATGAAAATAATAATAATAATACTGTATGCCAAGATGGTCAGACTGAGATAAAAAGACCTGTGTGGGATCAGGACTCTGAAACGCATAAGAAAAGCATCAAAGGTTGTATCCCTTTTGCCTGTTTCTTTTACCACAGGCATCTCCCGGCTCAGCTCCTTCAGGGTAAGTGAGAGCCAGGTCTGCTTCTGCTTATACTCAACCCGGCCTGCAAGTCCCCACGAAGACACAGTATTTCCAAAAGGCCCTTATTCTTGATACCAGAGCTTCTCCATGAACCAGAAGGATAGTTCTGGAACATGATACAAGAAAAAGACACAGTAGATTCCAGGAGTGTTCAAAACAAAACAAAACAAAAAAATTGACCAGGATTTATTTGTAAGGACACAACACAGAAGTAAATATAACACATTTTACCTCTACTTTAGAGATGGGAGAATACTTCGATAAGACCACACCCTGGATTATGAAAACTGCACATGTGTACAGATGACATGGACGGAAGCCTTTTATTTCCATGTTGCCTGATACTATCCAGGTGCTATGATCAGAGGTTGAAGTGATACTCACTGGGAGCTCTGAACTATGATAGTCCCTAAGAAGGAGTAGCCATAGTAAAAGTAGTTCTAGATGGTATTCTGCATGTGTATGTTAACTGATTTCATCTTTCTATAAACCCTAGGAGGTATATAATATTTTCAGCCCATTTTATACATAAAGGAACAGAAGCATAGAATTGATAAGATTATACAATTATTAATATTTGGACCTGGGATTTGGACTCAGGTAGTCAGTCTTTAGAGATTGTGCTCTTAATTTCAGGAATTTCAGGGGCCAGCAAACTTTTCTGTAAAGGGCCACCTAGTGAATAGTGTATTTTTTCATAGAAAAAATACTACATGACTTTTCTAATAACCCAATATATGCCTATAATACTATTGAACTGTGTTGACGAAATAATCCACAATTTTGACTTTCTCTCTCATTTTGTCTGACCTTATTTGACTTGGCTACATTTTCAAATTAGCCTTCCTCTTAGTGAGTCTGTCATTGGACATGTAATAAAGGATTGTCAGAATGGAATAAGAAGGCCCAGAGGTGCAATGGTAGTTAAGGTACTGGACTCCCACATGACCAAGTGTGGTGTGAGTACCCGACCTGGCAACTTGCTTTCTCACTACTTCCCTCCACTGCTTCCCCCTATCTCTTTCTATTAAACTGTAAAGTAGTAATAATAATAATAATTAATAAAATTAAATAATTATTTAAAAAACAAAAAAGAAAGAATGGGGGTGAGCAGGAGTGTGGTGGTTAAGGGCGCTGAACTCCCACATGACCAACCATGGTTTGAGTCCCAGACCTGCTGGTCTTGCTCTCTCATTTTCATCTCTCTGTCCCTCTCTGATCAATTACAATAAAATTTTCATCTCTCTGTCCCTCTCTGATCAATTAAAATAAATAAATAAAAATAAAGTTAAATAAAATAATTCTGTTTTTTTTTTTTTTTTTGGAGAGATTTTTGCTATAGGGTGTGTGTGCTTGCCAGGAAGACAGAGAGAGACAGAGAGACAGAAAGCAAGAAATCACCTCCCCCCCTCAGGGGGGATGACCACGCCGCAATCCCTTCTCCTCCATTCTCCTCTCGGGATCTTGGGCACGCGTGCACATGTGCCCATCGTGAGTTTAAGCCACCGGCTCTGGGTCTCGAACCGCGGTCAACTACATGGGAGTTCAGCAACATAGCCATTACGCTAACTGCTGGTCCCCATAAAATAATTCTTAAAAAAATATATGATTGGAATCAGAGCTCTGTTCCAGGCACTTTTAATCTCTCACTGGCTTTATCTCCAGGTTGTATTTTCACACTGGAGGTGACTTTAGGCAGTATGGTAGTAAATTAGAGGCTCTTCTTTCTTTGGCTGACTAGACACAAAAACATTTATCACTGAAACTTTTGGTTTGTTGCTTTTCTGAGAACTGACACTTGGGAGGTCACACTCATTTAGGCAGTTTTGCTGGTAGAAATTTACCAAGAACATGGCATATAATCCTGTACCATTTATCATTAAGGCTTAAAATAGCTCATAAAAAGACATGATTCATGAAATTGATTCATATTCATGCTTTCTAGGAACCTGCTATGTGCTTGGTGATTTAGAATGGTACCACACATTTCAGACTAGGCTGCTAGAGGAGAAACCACTGTAAGTTATTAGATTTGCTCGAGGTAAAATCTTGGACTTGCATACAAATCCTGGTCAGTTTTTTTTTTTTAAAACACTCCTACGATATGTAAGACATAACCCATACTCGTTGATAACTTTAAGAAGTCATTGGTTTGGTTATTTCAGCATAAAACTCAAAATTAAGTGTTTCCCAATTATTTTGACCATAATTCAAGGTAAAAAAAAAATACCCCCAAAATTACATAACTCGGTACATATCTCTACATGTATCTTTCTATTTATTTATTATTTTAAATATTTTATTTTTAATTGTATTTAATATTATTATCATTTTTAAATTTGCCATAGGGCATGCACACTCACCAGAGAGAGAGGGGGAAAGTGAGAAGCAAGCTGCCAGGTCTAGGACTTGAACTGCGGTTGGCATCTACAAACCTATTTAAAACAAAAACAAAAGTTTGGAAGCAATACCACTTTTACTGCATTTGAGACATTTCTACTGTTTTCTATTCTGTTCTATTTCATTCCATTTTTCTTATAATTTTGTCAGAGGTTGTATACTCTCATCAGAAAGAGGGGAGAGGGGAGGGAGAAAGTCTCCCTCCTTCTGGATGGTCACACTGCAGTCCCTTCTCCATCTCTCTTTTCAGGATTTTAGGCATGCACAAACAGGTGCCAGCATGTTTCTCAAGCCACTGGGTCTGGGACTCAAACCACACAAGCGACCATGTGGGGTTCAGTTGCCTTAACAACCATGTCATGGACTGGCTGGCCCTCATTTAAATTCCTAATGCTTCTTATGACTGCTAAATTTATTTCATAATTCCTCAATGGTCTTGACCTATAGATTGAAAAACACTGTCTCTATGACCCCTGAAGGCTCAGGCTACTCCCCTGTGTGTCCTTATATTGGGTCACGTTTTTCTATGCAAAAATGTGTCATGACTTTTCCAGTGACTCAGTAGCTAGGTATGACTTACTTGCTGAGAACGAACTAGGTGGAAATCACTCTGCTAGACTCTGGAAACTGCACAATTACTCCTTCAATGACCTAAAGTAAGAATTTTCTTAGGAGGCAGGGAATCCAGAGTGAGCAAAATGGCATATGTGGGGACTCAAAAGCTCATAGAAGAATAGAATTCAAGTACAAGTTGATTATGGTACAATAAACTTAGAGATCTCTTTAATGATATGCGTTTTCCATAAGCTTCTTAAAGATCCCTCATACAATCTCTGCCCTCACAGAGTTGATGCTCTAGTGGTTGAAATAAACTCCTAATACAAGGAATTTGGGGAAATAAGTCATTCAGCTGAGTAGCTATGTTAAGTAAGTACACAGCTTTATTAGCACTTTCTAAGTTAAAGGCATGTTCTTTTGGGGCCAGCAGGTGGCATGTGGGTATGGCAGCTAGATTCCCACATGGCCAACTGCTGTCTAAGTCCTGGACCCGGTAGTTTGAAAATCATTTGGGGAACATGTGCGTGCATGCCCAAATCCCAAGGGCAGAATGGGGGAGAATGTGGCATGGCCATCCCCTGGGGGGAGAGGGTAATTTCTCACTTCCTGTCTCTCTCTGTCTCTCTGGTAAGTACACATACCCTATAGCAAAAATCTCTCTCTCTGAGAAAAAAAAAAAGAAAAACAAGGAACAAAGTCATTTTCTCAAGGTCATCAAGGGAAGAAACCAAAGATTGCCACTTGCCAGTGACAGTCTCTGCTCTGTCCTTCTTAGAACAAAGCACTTCATGGGCACTGACCAAGAGATGATGCTTCCTGTAAATGAGACATTTATTGCTTACTGTTAGAAACAGAAATTTGTAAAGGTAGATGTGGCAGTTGATAGCTTCAGAGCACCTTTTAGTAAACCTCTATCCACAGGCGCACACAGCCTAATCTGTTAGATATCTGTAGCTTGAAGATTGGTTCATTCTGTACATTTATGGGCATAATGGTTTCCTATTTGGGAAAATTGAAATCATTTAGATACAGAAAAGGGTTGTAGTGAGAAAAGAGGCGAAAACATTTTTAAATTGCCACTCTTCCATAGAGCCATATGCGCCTAGAACTAAATCTCTGCAATTCTATCACCACTCTTCTTAACATTCAGTAGGAGCTTGAGTTTTTCATTTATTTTTGTGACTAATCTATAAGTCTCTCTCTTTATAAAGCCCTCAATAGACTTTAAAAGATAGAGGTTCCCTTTTTACTCTATTATTACTCTATCTCCAGCACTAACCACTCTGATTAATACACACTATGTGTTCAGTAAACTTTATTAGATGAACAAAGTGGCTTTTTTTTTCTTTTTTTAGAGGTTTTTGCTATAGGGCGCATGTGCTTGCCAGAAAGACAGAGAGAGACCGAGAGAAAGAAAGCAAGAAATCACCCCCCAGGGGAGATGGCCATGCTGCAATCCCGTCTCTTCCATTCTCCTCTCAGGATCTTGGGCATACACACACACGTGCCTGGCGTGAGTTTAAGCCACTGAGTCTGGGACTTGAACCGCTGTCAGCTACATGGGAGTTCAGTGACATAGCCATTATGCTAACTGCTGGTCCCTGAAATAAAAGTTTTTTAAAAGAGTAATATTGATGGCAATCTGATAGTTTGTCAAGCAGAAGAAATGGACCAAGAAGATACTATGTATATATCTGTTGAACAAGATTCTACACGAGAATCCCCCCCCCCCCCAGAGGGGATGGCCACGCCACAATCCCTTCTCCTCCATTCTCCTCTTGGGATCTTGGGCAAGCACGCACACGTGCCCGGCGTGAGTTTAAACCACCGGGTCTAGGACTTAAACCATGGTTGGCTACATGGGAGTCCAGCGACATAGCTATTACGCCAACTCCTGGTCCCACAAATTGGCATTTTAAGGTAGCCTATAATGCTGTTTGAAACAAGGTGCTTCAGGTTAGCCCCATCTTCATTTATCATTTATTAGCTACTAAGAGGTAATTGATAATCACTCATGATGTTCTTCTGTTTTGTTGTTTTACAGTCAACTTTGACCACTTTGAAATTTTGCGAGCCATCGGGAAAGGCAGTTTTGGGAAGGTGAGCATGGAAATGATTAACCACCAGCAGGGTTACGTAGCCTGGGGAACAGGGGGTTGGAGAATGTTCAGATATTGAATTACTGGGACCACATGGAAAGATAATTCAGAGAAGATGTGTTTATAATGGATTTTTATAATATTGTCACCTCAGTTTGAGGAAAAAGTGTGACAGGCAGCTTCATAGTGCACATATACTGTGCTCAGAATTATCTTGTTAAACACAGATGTGCTTACTCTCACCCGAGTTTAAGATATTTTTCTCCACTCTAAAGGAGATCGAGACTTCCGAATCATTTTCAAATTGTACCAGCTACCTCTCCAGTTATAATTATCTTGTCATTGTGAGTTAATTCTGTTCAATTGGAAAGGCAGGCACCTGACTTCTATTTCTTGCATCATGTTTTTCTCTTTAAAAATCTACAGTGAATGGGACCAGCAGTTAGCGTAATGGTTATTTCGCTGGACTCCCATGTAGCCGACCACGGTTCGAGTCCCGGACCCAGTGGCTTAAACTCATGCTGGGCACGTGTGCATACATGCCCAAGATCCCAAGAGGAGAATGGAGGAGAAGGGATTGTGGTGTGGCCATCCCCCCTCTGGGGTGACTTCTCGCTTTCTATCTCTCTGTCTCTCTCTGTATTTCCGGCGAGCGCATGCGCCCTATAGCCAAAAAAAGAAAAAAATAAACAAAATAAACAAAAAAAACTCTCAAAAAAATCTACAGTGAATAATATATATATTCAGGGGGCCAGCAAGTGACATAGTGGTTAAGGCACTGAACTCTCACATGGCCAACCACAGTTCGAGTCTCTGACCCAGTGGCGTGAAAATCATGCTGGGTATGCGAGTGTGCCCAAAATGTTAAGAGGAGAACGGAGGAGAAGGGATTACAATGTGGCCATGCCCCTGAGGGGTTGATTTCTCTTCCTCTCTCTGTCTCTGTCTCTCTCTAGTTAGCACACAGGCCCTATGGCAAAAACCTTTAAAATTATACATCTGCTGTCTAAATTTGTTGTAAATACCTTCTAGATTCAAACCCCAATTATCAGTTTCTCCGTGGAGACACTCTTGAAAATAATATTTCTATTTCACATTAACCTGGCATTTTAAAATCATCTGCTATCTGCTTTATCAAGTATTATATGAATTATGAATGGAATTTCAAAGACATGATTATATTTAATATTATATTGAGATGTGATTATACTTAGTATTCTCCGTGCTGAGTCCTTTTTGTTTATATCACCTATAGACATAAACAGAAATTCTTTGTACAACACTCTTCAGCTTCACAATTTAGTCACGTCCATTTCACTCACTCATAGCAGGATTAAGGATGTTATTTGCTATTGGAAGATTCCTGACTTGGAGGCAGCTATTTTCTCTAAAATGCTGTCTGATAAGCCCCCAAGTAGAAGCACACACATTTTTTTTTTTTTTTGAGAGGTTTTTCACTATAGGGCACATGCGCTTGCCAGACAAAGACATAGAGACAGAAAGCGAGAAATCACCCCCCAAGGGGGGATGGCCACGCCGCAATCCCTTCTCCGTTCTCCTCTTGGGATCTTGGGCACGCATGCACACGCGCCCGGCGTGAGTTTTAAGCCACCAGGTCCGGGATGCAAACTGCGGTCAACTACGTGGGAGTGCAGCGACATAGCCATTACACTAACTGCTGGTTCCCAACATTTGTTTGAGAAAGCAAATTTAATCATTGACCTGGTGCATGGGAAGAAATTAAATATTTACTGTAAAATCAGAAGCAAGGGGGGTGTGGGGGGGAATCTTTAACATCAGAAAATTTGCAAGTAATAAGGTATCAAGTCATGCCCAAGAACAAACCATGTTCTGTCAGTCAGCCCCATGACCCCGCAAACTTGCTAATCACTTTTTCACTCGATTTGCATGGTTAGGTCTGCATTGTACAGAAGAATGATACCAAGAAGATGTATGCAATGAAATACATGAATAAACAGAAGTGCGTGGAGCGCAATGAAGTGAGAAATGTCTTCAAGGAACTTCAGATCATGCAGGGTCTGGAGCACCCCTTCCTGGTTAATCTGTGGTAAGTGGTTTTACCCAGCCTCTGAATGGAGACCTTCTCCTCTTTATTCCCACAGACTGTTACATAAACACCTCTTGATTTCTTGCTGGGCATTTGAAACATCTTCACTACACTATTCATCTGGGGCTTTTGTTCTCCGTTTTAAACAATGTCTGTGACTCTGTCTTTATAATGAAGGAAAGGCTTTATATGGAAGGAAAATTCTGTTTTATTATTGCCAATAAATACTCCTCAGTTGAGTTCAGAGCTTTGCAGAGTTCTTCTTGTTCTTGAAGTCAATATTTTTTGAAACTTTGTAATTAAATGAGCAGGAACTAAAGGAATTAGTTCAGATGCCTTATAACTTCTTGGAGAATTTTTCCCCAGAAATAATAGAGGAGGCATTTGGGGTACAAAGCATGGACTCATTGGTGGAAATGAGGTTGATCTCTCATACTTTCTCCAGGTAATAACTGTCAATAAAACTAGTTACTTTGTAGCATATTTTTTTTTCTTTAGGTTTTTGCAGTAGAGTATGTGTATGTATTGGAGAGGGGAGAGGCGGAATATAAAAAACCAACCCCCAGAGCAGATGGCCATGTCCCAATCCCCTCTCTTCTATTCTCCTCTCGGGATTTTGGGCATGAATGCACATCTGTTTATTATTATTATTATTTTTATTATTAAGAGGTTTTTGCCATAGGGTGCATGTGCTTGCCTGAGAGAGAGACAGAGACAGTGAGAAGGGAAGTGAGAAACCACCCCCCAGGGGATAGCCACACCACACCTCTGCCCCATTCTCCCCCCAGGATCTTGGGTACATATGCACATCCGCCCAGATGATTTTCAGGTCACCAGGTCGGAGACTCAGACCGCCTTTGGCCATGTAGGAGTCCAGTGATGTAACCACTGTGCCATCTGCTGGCCCCTCTGCCATGATTTTTAAGTTACCAGGTCCAGCACTTAAACTGTGACCAGCCACATGAAATTCCAGCACCTTAATCACCACACCACCCGCTGGCTTCCCTGTGGCATACTTCTTAAACGCCTGTGAGCTGGAAAAGGCTAAGTGTCGCCTTTCTCACCGAATAGGGTTTAACAGAACTGGGCTAACTTAAGTCAGTGGTTAGACATCGAAGCCATTAGCACAAGCCAGTGCTTAGAAAATGGGGAGGCTTGCAGTGTCTATTACCTCCTGTTCTTTTCTTGTGTGTCAAGGGTCTTTATGTATTTCCTTCATTTTACTCTACATTTTAATGCATCCATTATGTTAAGAGCCAGTCCTTAAAGTTAATTCAGTGTGACTGTTATTTAAATATGCATACCCAGCAGTTCTTACCAGCAAAGGCAAAGAAAAAAAAAAAAAAAAAAAAAGGAGGAAGTCTTTATCTAGAGAATACTAATGGAAAAATAATTGAGATTTCAGTATGTGTTTAGGGACATCCTTCTGGAGGAATCAGTGCATAAAACCTGCCTCCATCCATCTTTCATTAATACAGTTCACTTAATATACAGTTTGTTCAAAGCCTCTATGCCACGGCTGAAAAGAAGATGGTTCTGTGTGACTTGGAAATAAGTCTATTATAATTTGTACAAGACTCAGACGTGGCAGTCTAATTTGGGCTCAGGCTCAGTGTGTTTCATCAGCATTTCAGAGTGGCTTATTCAGAATGCCACCATGTAGAAAGGTACAATGGATGCAGCTCTCTCTTCCGCATCTTGAGCAATCATCAGGTTACCTTTGTTCCCCACCTCTCTCTCCACCTTGAGAATGACGAGGTGCCTCCTTTTGTTCAAAGTCACATTTTCACTTCTTCAACAGTTCAACCAACTAAGGTTCTCATTGTAAGATCAGGAACCTTTCATAATGTTTCAGCACTTTGCCTTTGTCTTTCATTGCCGTGTGGGCAAAGGTGGTTTCATCCTATTCCTAATTTTTTAAAACGTGGGTGTTATAAGGCATTAACTGGTTGAAGTTTAGAGGTTTTGTGATGATATTTGCTAACCTGGCATTGTTCCAGACAACATCCTGTTCTCTATGCTCGCTGACCGGGTCATAGCATATTGTGTATCCTAGTTTTTCCTCCTCCTCTCCGCACACTGAACCTCACAGTGGATCACTGGGCACCATTAACACTGATGTAGACAGAGACCACATCTCCCTACATGATTCTAATGCCATCCTTGGAATTGGCAGCTGGGGGGGGCATTCTCTTTTTTGGAGAGGTTTTTGCTATAGTGTGTATGCACTTGCCAGAATGACAGAGAAAGACAGAGAGACAGAAAGCAAGAAATCACCCCTCAGGGGGGTGAGGGGATGACCACACTGCAATCCCTTCTCCAGCCTCCTCTCGGGATCTTGGGTACGCATGCACACACACCCAGCGTGAGTTTAAGCCACCGGGTCTGGGACTCAAATCGTGGTTGACTACATGGGAGTCCAGAGACATAGCCATTACTCCAACTGCTGGTCCCAAGGGGGGCATTCTTAATAGTGCAACAGGAAACACTTTAGTCTTTCAAAACTTGAGATAAAGAACTTTATAAATATTTATTATTCCATCTAATAAATGCTTTCTGCCCTATGCATAAAGAATGTAAATGAATTTTGCTTTTTTCTTTTCTTTTCTTTTTTTTTTTTTTTTAAGGATTTTGCCATAGGGCACATCCACTCTCTGGAGATGAGAGCAACAATGAGAGGAAAAGTGAAAAATCACCTCTAAGTGAGGTTGGCGAAACTGCAGTCCCTTCTCCTCCACGCTCCTCCTAGGATTTTGGGCACACGTGCCTATGCGCTCAGTGTGATTTTCAAGCCCCTGGGTCCAGGACACAAACTGTAGTTGGTCCTAAAGGAGTCCAGCACCTTAACCACTCTGCTACCTGCTGGCATCCAATTTTTCCACGTCTATTAAGCATCTTGCAATGCTTCTGAAGTTGTGATGAGGAAAATCTATGTGATCATGTTAAAGTCACATTGTTTTAAGACCGGGTTAATGTGTGCAACTTGGGCTGTTTTGATGAATGAATGAGATACAGTGTTATGCCAGTACGCAGTGAAAAGGAACATTTGACTTACAACTGTTTGCACTCCGTCCTTGCTCTGCAAAGGTATAGCATTCTGAATTTCTGATGAACCATTGTATATCCAAAAGACACAAATTTTTTTTTTGGTGGGGGGAGAGGTTTTTGCTGTAGGGACAGGTGTGCTCTCCAGAAAGACAGAGAGACAGAGAGACAGAAAGTGAGAAATCACCCCGCCCCAGGGGGGAAGGCCACACCACAATCCATTCTCCTCTTGGGATCCTGGGCACACATGCACACGTGCCCGGAGTGAGTTTAAACCACCAGGTCTGGGACTCAAACTATGGTCAACTACATGGGAGTCCAGCGATGTAGCCATTATGCCATCTGTTGGTCCCCCTCAAAAGACATAAATTTAAATGGTTCTTGGCCCCATGGCTCATGGGGAGTTATATGTGTAAAGTGGAGATGATCTTCAACTCATTTTCATTAAGAACCTCAAAAAGAATGTGGTTCAATAACATATTCTTTTTGAGGTTCATTATTCCACCATTATTATGCAAATTTTTAAAAAGTGAAAAAAAAAGAAATATTCTTCAATATATTTTATATTTATCAAGTTTTTATGTCCTGGATTTAACTATTAGATTTATCCTTACATCCCCAAAGTCACAGGAGCTAATTTCCTGAAGAACTATATGATTTATAAAATAACAGCAATAGTGTCTAAACCCCTGTCCCCTTTGTATCTCTATCTTGCTGATGTGCTAGGTAGGTTTTTCACTAATCTCACCCATGTTCAAAATGTGTCTAACTTCTGGTGATGTGTTCAGAAAATTCTGGTTTTCAAGCCAAGAGAAAACAAATCATTTCTCTTTTAAGCAGATTTTGAACTACTTTGGTGTATGTGTGTCATTTTATATATGTGTGTGTGTGTGTGTGTATGTGTGTATGTATGTATATATATATGTATATATATGTACACAACTTTCTTGATATATATTAGTTGGTCAGGAAAGTCCTGATGTATTTTTCTGCATTTTTCTATGCAAAAATGCATCATGACTTTCTTGATAACCCATATGATACTGGAAAACGTTTTGTTCATTGCAATTTGAAAAACAGAAAATTACATAAAAAATGAAAATTCTAATAATTCTTGAAACAACCACCCATAACATGCTAGTGTATTATTTTCCAGTAAAATATCTGCATTTAGTTTTTGTGTTTCTGCTCATTCATTAGCCCCACACATTTATATGTATATATTTACTGTGTGTGTGTATATATGTGTATATTTTCATGTCTGTATTGACTGAGCAGCCGAAACAAGTAATAATTAGAGCTGACAGATAAAATACAGGATATATTGTTATATACATCATCTTTAAATAAACAATTTTTAGTTCATGTCCCAAGTATAAGTCCTAATTTTACTGAAAATTATTATTTTTCAAAATTTCAAATGTGGGTATCTTCTACTTTTATTTGTTAAACCTGACTAGGCTGATTGTAACAGAGGCCCAGACTGTGGGGGTGCAGTGGTGGGGGTGTGTGAGCAGCACCCCAATTTCCCTGGCATGACTCTTAACTGGAGGAGACAGACAGTTACTGAAGAGCGTGTGAACATATAAATTGTGAGAAGTGTACAAAGGGACTGTGTGGGTGTGTGTGTTCTGGGGTTTCAGGGAAAGACATTAACCAGTCTAGAAACAGGAGTATTAAAGGGGAAGAACACTCAGAATTAAAAAGCCAATCTCACCAGTCTCCAGGGACCTGTCTCCCCTCAGGAACACAGGCTTCAGATACAGGCCACATTATCAAGTGAAGGCTGCCAGACAGGACTGGCATCCAGGAAAAGTAAATGAAATCTTCCCGTGAGTCCGTCCCTGAGGGCTGTTAACAAAGCCCTGGCAACCCTCAGCCTGAAAACAAATAGGCCGCAGTGAGGCCCTGTACAGCCGTTCCCCAGGTGGCTTCTGTTAATTGAGATTAAGGCTACAGCTGCATGAAACTCCTCAGGGCCTCACTCTCTTTACCCTCGTCTCTTGTCCTTAGGAACAGAAAGGGCCCACGGGTGGTTTTTGGAAATTGGGAACCAAGATGGTCTGAAGTGGGAAGGACCACCTGTGTGACAGGGGTTCTTGCAGATGGCTGAACACAGCCCACTATGTGGATTTTCTGGAAGCCACCTCCATCGTCTGTGACACTGAGTGCCTCTTGGAATTAGTCTATGAGAACTCAAGGTGGCCTTCAGATAATATCAGTAACAATGACTTCCCTATTAATGGTGTCCTAGTACTTTGGATTTTACATGTTATCTCGTTTTCACGGGGGTCTTAAATTCATAACGATTTGCATATTATGAGAAAAGTATACATGAATCCCAAAATTTCTTTGTGCCAAAATAAACTTGTATTTTTTTAAGAATTATTTTATTTCACTTTATTGATTTTTTATAATTTGACCAGAGAGGGACAGTGACAGAGAAAGAGAGAAAGCGAGAAAGCAAACCACCAGGTCTGGGACTGAAACTGTGGTCAGTCATGTGGGAGTCCAACGCCCTTAACCACCACACCACCTGCTGGCCCCAATAAGTCCCTTCTTATTAGTCCTAAAAACCATGGTTGACAGGGATTATCATTCCATTCTATGCCTGAAGAAATTGAGGCTCAAAGCAGCAAAGGATGTTCCCCAAATCACTTAGCCAGAACTAAAAGAGCTGGTACTTAACTCCACGGGTCCTTACCTCTCAGACCCCGCTCTCCCTGCTACACTGTTCTCCCTGTGAACATCCTGTCTAACTTCCTCCTAAAATGTGTCAGGAAGCAGAATTAGAGTACACATCCCATACTGCAGGTGTGTTTGCACTGCCTGTTCACCAACTCCTACAGCAGTAAGTGCTTGATCTGTCTGTTCAATGAAGGAATGAATAAAGTGAATTCGTGGGAGACCAGGCCTCTGGCTCCCGGCTGTCTTTACCCATCACACCAGTGCTACCCTCTGCACACTTGCATTCACTCCCTCGGCTAATTATGCCCACTCCAGTTTCCCTGCAGGTCCTGGGGTCAGCAGACCTGAGTTGGTATCCCTGCTCTGTGAATTAGACCAGTTCCATTAGGTATTTTTCTTGGCTTCCTCATCCAGAGTTGGGACTACTCATGTGAAGAAGGCACTGCTATGAATCTATAAATGCTATGACTATGCATACACAGCACCTCACATGAGTGCTTAAGACATACTGACTTTAAACAAATGATTGAATAAGACCCTCCCAGAAATAGAATGCTACCTGTGCCCTTACAGCCAGTGAGTGATCAGTACCTCTGAGCCTGAAGTAGCCTGGGCATGAGAAAGTGTTTTGTTTTCTTCTGAATTTTTAAAAATAGGAATATAAATTTTTGAATACAAGATAGTCTGTATTTTAGGCTAGCTGCAGAGGGACTGTGGTAACAGCATTCTGTAATACTGAGGCCACATGGAGGGTGCGAGGTTCACATCTCAAGGTCTCCTTGTAAGTACTTGGGGCTGTGTGTGTGCCTGGGATCCTGACCTGCCGAGTCTGGACATGGGATTGCAGTGTGAGGATCCTGTTGGCGTGTCTCTCTCTCTAGCTAAATAAACAAACTTCAAAATAATACCATTAATACCTACTTTGTTTAAAATTTGGAAACACAAAGTTCTATGAAAATAATTTTTAAAACTTTCGTCACTTAGAAACATCCACTAAATTAGGACCAGCAGATGGCATAATGGTTACATTAATAGACTCCCATATAGGTGACAGCTGTTCGAGTCCTACTGGTGACTTAAAACTCATGCTGAGCACATGTGCACGTGTGCCCAAAATTCCTAGAGGAGAATGGAGAAGGGATTGTGGCATGGCCATCCCTCCTGGAGGGTTATTTCTCACTTTCTATCTGTTTCTCTCTCTGGTGAGCTCACACACTCTATAGCAAAAATCTCTCAAAAAAAAAAAAAAAAAAAAGGAAAGAAAGAAAAGAAAAAAGAAGCATCCACTAAATTAGTTTTCTAATTGCTACTGGAACAAACCATGCATTTTTATCTTACTGTGCTGGAGGTCAGAAGTCTAAAATCACTCTCATTGGGCTAAAATCAAGCTGTCCTGGTGCTGTGGAGGCTCGGGGAGGAGAATTTGTTTCCTTACTTCTTCCATCTTCTAGAAGCTGCCTGCATTTCTTGGCTCATGGCAACTTCCTTCTTCAAGCTAGCAGCATGGTATTATTTAATCTCTGACTCAGATTTTCTGTCCCCCTGGGAAGCAAGCCAGTTTAAGCTTTAACAGGACTACAACCATTTGAAATGAAGTATGACCTCTAATAAGAACAATCTGACCAAGTGCTGAGCCATAGGGGGATGTGTTTAAGGAATGGTCAGGAGAGAAACCAGGAGTGGGTATTTGAAGTCAAACAGGAGTCAGAAGAATTACTCAGGGGAAAGCCGTTGACTGATTGTAGTGAAGAATGATGTGCAGGTGCTTGTGTGTTGTACCTGCAAATACAGAGAACATGTTGAACTTTTAGAGGCATTGGGGATGCTTGTAGACTGCCTCCTTGCAACTGGTCACAGAAATAAACTCCCTTCTTCTCCAGCCTCTGCCTCTGGTTTCATTGATCCCGAGAAGAAAGAACTAGACTTAGTTGACTAGTAACACCATCATCCATCTTTCAGGGATGCTTATGATTACATTGGGCCCACTTGGATAGCACAGACAATCCTTCCCTTCTCAGGATCTTTAATAGCATCTGCGAAGTCCCCTTTTCCACAAAAGACAACCTATTTTCAAGTTCTGGGATTAGAATGTAGATATCTTTGGGTGCACATTGTTCTGCCTATCACAGCCTCCATTAGCAGTTCAGTGTTTTCCCTTCTCAGTTTTTTTTTTTGTTGTTGTTGTTGTTGTTTTCAACCTACTTGATATTTGCTGTGTATCCCATTCCCAAGCTTGCTTATTTAAATTACTGTCATTATTTTCTTATATTATGAAATATTCTTTTTTATACTGTGCTATCATAACTGTATGACATTTCTAAATTTCTAGGCATAAGCACTTTTTGTTTCTTGCTATTACAAAGACTTATTACATCCTGTCCTTTGGATCATTAGAAGACCCGAGTCTTCTGGGATGGCAACGAAGATGCAAGGGGGGCCAGATGTTTTCAGTTTTTAGAGAAAACCTGACAAATTGGAACTAGTCGGAATATGAAAGATCATTATGTCAGATGCACCTTCCTTATACACATACACACATACACACCTAAACATATAATGCAATATCCTATCAAAAGAAATAGCTCCCCATTATTCAGAACCCGTATAGGCTGGCTTGTAAGTCCAGACTTAACTGCACTGTGACAGCTTTTCTATATAACCAACTGCCCCAAAACTCACTGACTCAAAACAACAAGCATCTATTGATATTTCTCATGATTTTATGGATGGCCAGGTAATTCTTCTGGTCTGGACAGACTTAGCTAAAGTTCCTTGAGTTCTGGCAGTCAGCCATTCAAAGTGGTCCAGGTAATTCTTAAAGACTGGAGCTAGTTTAGTTTTTCTCTTCTGCTAGCAGGCTAGCCCTTGTTTCTTTTTTAAGTTTTTTGGAGGGTGTGTGCACTCTCTGGAGAGAAACAGAGAAGGAAAGTGCAGAAAGCACCCCCTTCTTCTCCATTTCTTCTTTCAGGATTTTGAGTGAGCATGCTCATGTGCCTAGCATTTCTTAAGCTGCCAGGTCTGAGTCTAACAGCATGATCAGCCACATGGGATCCAGTCGCCTTAACCCTGTCACCAGCTGGCCTGTAGCCCTGCTTCTTCACAGGGTGGTGGGAGGGGACAAGCTTCGTGAACAAGCATCTTCCAACCTCTGTCTTTGTCACATTTTCTAATATTCCTTTGACTGAAGCAAGATATGAGGTCAGGCTCAGAGTCAAAGGGTGGAACAATAGGCTCCACTTCTAATGAGAGGCATGGCAAATACAAACGTTAGAAAAGGCCAGGCAGAGGAATCACTACGGTGCATTTTGCAAACAACCCACTATAATACCTGAACTATTTCAAAGAAATTGACAGAATGATCAAGTATACGGTAGAAACTAGGAATCCTGCAAACTTCAGAGCTACATGAGGTTATTAAGTGCTCGTGGCTCTGTGAAAGGCTTCTTTATTAAAGAAGTCTTACTGTATGGTTGGTTCATACTAATCGTTCCATACACAGCTACTGACTGACTGACAACTATTGAACAGGAAACTAGCTAATTTTTTATAATGAAGACTCCCATTTATTCATTTACTTATCCATATTAGAAAGATTGCTTTATTGAAAACAACACAAGGATCCATTAGAAAATTGAAGCTAAAGGGACCAACAGATGACATAATGGTTACATTGCTGGACTCTCACATGGTCAGACTGCGGTTCGAGTTCTGGATCTGGTGACTTAAAACTCACACTAGACACATGTGCATGCGTACTGAAAATCCCTAGTGGGGAATGAAGGAGAATGGATTGTGGAATGGCCATGTCCCCAGGAGTTGATTTCTTGCTTTCTGTCTCTTTGTCTTTCTCTGTCTCTCTGGTGAGTGCATGCACCCTACAGCAAAAAATCTCTCTAAAAAAATAAGAAGAAAAAAACTTAAGCTAGAAAGAAATTCATTGGAAAGATGTGAGATAGCTTACAGACTCAGAAGTAGAGATGAAGAAGCAAGTCTTAAGAAGGTTAGGGACAAAGGCAGTTCTGGGAATCTAGCTAGCCAGAACTAATGGATAGGCTCTTAAGGCTGTCTGGGCTGAGATGAATCAGCTCCAACCAATTTTCTAACCTTATGTCACCCACTCAAGATTCAATGTCCTGGGAGAGAATCCAATTGGCCTTGCTCAGAAAGCATGCCTACCCCTTGGCTTAGAAGAAAAAGTAAAATAAATAACTCCTGGACTGTTGGCTTCCACAACTTAAATGGTTGTGTCTTTCACTGAGCTGGAAAACTCTGAGGAAGAGTAGGTTCATTGTAAAATTCAAGAAAACTGTGCTAATTTTGAGCTGCCCCTGGAGCCAGCAGGTGGCTTAGTAGTTAAGGCGCTGGACTCTAACATTGTTGATAGAAATTTGAGTCCTAGATCTGACAGCTTAAAACTCAGGCTGGGCATGTGTGCGTGCTTGCCCAAAATCTCAAGAGGAGAATGGAGGAGAAAGGATTACAGCATTGCCATCCCTCCTCGGGAGGGGATTTCTCACTTTCTGACTCTCTATCTCTGTCTTTCCAGTGAGCTTGTGTGCCCTTTGGTAAAAACCTCAAAAAAATTTTTTTTTGGAGCTGCCCCTTAGTAATCTAAACAAAGTTGTTTAATAGGCTGTGAATATGGAGTTCAAAAAAATAAGTCCAGAATCGATGGAGAAGTTTAACAAAACACGAATATGGGAATCACTAGCCTATAGATGCTATTTAAACCAGGGCCTTGAAGAGGACACCTCTGGGTAGAAATTAGATAGAAGAAGAGGGCCATAGACTGAAGACTTAGAGCATTCTAATAGTTCTGGTGGAGAGTCAGGAAACCAGATTAAAACAAACGCACACACGAACAAAACCTCCATGAAGCAAACCACTGAGCTATGGGAAAATCAAGAGAGCCTGGCATCGTGAAGTCTAGACAGAAAAGTATATCGGAATGGAAGCTGTGTAAACCATTTCAGTGCCACTGAGAAGTAAAGAGAAGGAAGACAAAGAACTGACCACTGACTTAAGAAGATAAATATCGAGGGCCAGCAGGTGGTATGGTGGTTGGAGTGCTGGACTCCTACATGGCTGACTGCAGTTTAAGTCCAGGACCTGGCGGCTTGCTTTCTCACTTTCCCTTTCTTTCTCTCTCTCTATCTGGCCAAATTAAATAAATAAATAAAAATAATAATGGCAAAAATAAATAATTATTAAAAAAAAAGAAAAAGAGATAAATAAGTTATAAGAGCCAACTCCAAATGGTGAGACAAAAGACCGAACAATGAGAAGTGGGTGATTTTATTTGGACAGGGGCAGGTACCAAGTGGGTTTTGAGATTCTTGCATATTGTTGTAAGTACCAAAAGTGCATTCCCATTTCTCTGTCCTATTCCATGGACACAGACTATCCCATTAAATATTTATCCATCTTACTATTGAGGGACATCTGGACTATTTTCAATTTGAGACTTTAACAAAGAGTGATGCTATTAACATTCGTGTTTAGGGCCAGCCTGTGGCTTGGTGGTTGAGGTGCTAAACTCACACATGACTGACTGTGGTTCAAGTCCTGGACCTCACAGTTTGCTTTCTCACTTTCCCTCTCTCTTTCTCTGGTGAGCACACATGTCTTAGGGCAAAAAAATAAATAAATAAATAATAATAATAATAATAATAATAAATAAAATTAAATAATTGTTGTTATTTTAAATTATTTAACTTTATTAATTATTATAATAATAATTATTATTATTTTCCAGTTTGATCAGAGAGAGACAGAGAAAGAGAAGGAAAGTGAGAGAGCAAGTCACCAGGTCCAAGACTTGAACCGCAGTTCAAGTCTTTAACCACCACACCACCTGCTGGCCCCTTAAATAATTTTTTTAAATTAGTTTTTGCATATTTTGATAAAAAGCACATTTGGGAGCATGCATTTGGGAACTGTATCACTGGATCCTAGGATTTACATAGTTTTAGCTGACAGTTTTTTTTTTTTTTTTTTGGAGAGATTTTCACTGTAGGGCGCGTGCGCTCGCCAGACAGACAGAGAGAGACATAGAGACAGAAAGCGAGAAATCACCCCCCAGGGGGGATGGTCACGCCACAATCCCTTCTCCTCCATTCTCCTCTCGGGATCTTGGGCACGCACGCACACGCACCCAGCGTGAGTTTTAAGCCACCGGGTCCGGGACACGAACCGTGGTCGACTACATGGGAGTCCAGCAACATAGCCATTACGCTAACTGCTGGTTCCCTAGCTGACAGTTTTTCAAAGAGGTTGTACCAATATATGCTTACATCAACAATGTATGAGAAGTCAAGCTTCTCTAAAGTTTCACCAACACTTAATATTTTCAGTTTCTTTAAATACAGATGTCCTATGAAATGTATAGTGGTATCTCATTGTGGTTTTAATTTGGATTTCTCTGGAGACTTAGAGTTTGGGCATATTTTTGTATGCTTGTTGGCCATTTAGCTCCTCCTTTGGAAAGTGTATGACTGAGTCCTTTGCTCATCTTTCTATTGGTTGTCTCCTTTTATCATTGATCCACAGAAGTTCTTTATATATTCCATATACAATTATTTTTTGGATATAAATGATTTTCCCAGTTGCTGACTTACCTTTTCACCCTAATCGTGGTGTTTTTAAATACTAAAAAGTTTGAATTTCATTATGGTACAATTTATCAATATTTTACTTTGTGGGTAGTGATTTCTGTCTTATTTAAACAAATCTTTGCCTATACTAAGGTATACATATTCTATACTGTTTCCTAGCTATTGTTGTAGTTTTTACATTTAGATTTAAAATCCAGGGTTCATTTTTTTTTTTGTACCAGAGTATCATATGATTAATTTAAAATTTTTCTTTATTCATGATAGAGCATGTGCATTTGCACATGAAAGTGAGGGAGTGAGACAAAGAGAGAAATGAGTATGTTCCACAGGGTCTGGTCATGCCACAGCCCCCTTCCTCCAGGCCTCTGGTTTGTCAGGTCTAGGGCACTTGCATGCCAGGTGTCTTTTGGGTGGACCAAGCTAGAAATTCAAACTGTAGTTACCAAGATGTAATTGGTCTAGTTTGGCTATAAACACTAGGCAGGTGAAGGGAGGGAGGATACTTTAAAAATGAGCTAGGATGGGGACAGCAGGTGGCATGGGATTAAGGCTCTGGACTCCCACCTGGTCAACTGCAGTTCGAGGTCTGGTCTGGCAGCTTCAAAGTTATGCCAGATGCATGCCCCAAATCCCAGGAGGACAATGAAGGAAAAGGGATTGCTGTGTGGCCATTCCCTGGGGGGGGTAATTTCTCACTTTCTCTGTGTCTTCAGTGAGTGCCCTTAAGCAAAAATCTCTTAAAAGGGGGAGGGGGGGCAGGGGCTGCTGGATGAAGGCACAAAAGACAAAGTGAGAACCTCTGTACTTGATAGTAATGTGGGAAATCTGCTGCTGCCCTGGCATTCTGAGAGTGTCTTAGCCTGGTCAGTAAAGAAACATATTGCCTTTCTGGCTAGAGAGACAGAGCAGTGGACAACACAGGGTACCAGGTGAGCCTTCCGCCTCTCCGCGTTAGAGAAAGACCAGTCGAAACGTGTGACTCGGCATGCCCTGTCCTCTCTGTCCAGGAGGGTCTGCCCAGCCACTCTCTGAATCACAAGTGGCCATTTCCAATCCCTTCAATAACCTGAACTCACGACCTTAGATTGGTCTTTCTGCAATTGGTCCATGATTGTCATGGGGCGTGGAAAGCATTAACTTCTTACCTTTTTTCTTTTTTTCCTTTTAGGCTCCATGGTAAACTCTCATCAGTAAGAGTCTGATTTAATTGTTCCTCATTACAATTTGAGCATTTGCCTTGGCTTTTCCTTTTTTCATGAGGAACAAGATGTTGTTATTCCCGTTGGCCTGTTTACTGTCTCTATTATTCTCTGAGGTAACCATCTCAAGAGATTCTGTAGAAAATAATAATAGTCAAATGTCCCCCTGGAGAAGCTTCATAAATATCATCTCCAGAGCCAGTACACCTGAGCTGACTAATTACAAAATATTATTCAAAGCTCTGCCCAGAGATAGGTCAGGGCTTTGGCAACATCAACCACTTCATCGGAACATCAGGAAAATAATGTGAAATCTATTATGTGATTTTTGGAAAAAAATCACCCTCCATTTTTTTTTCATTATTAAATTATGGATTTTTGTACATTTTATTTGAAGCTATAATTGATGGTTTGAATCAATCAAGCACGTGGTGTTACTTTCTGTGAGGTTTTCATAACTTCTACTATCAAATTTAGGTCCTTCGGTTAGTCTTTATCCTAACATCCTGCACTTTTCCCCCCCAGCTCTTGACACATTTTGTAACTACCTATGTGTGCACATGTTTAACTTTTATAGATGAATGGTCTCTAGGAGAGGGAGACGTTCTCCTTCAGTTCACTCCTTTATCCTCAGCACCTTGCACAAGGAGATACATACCCAATAAGTGTGTGTAAAATGGCTGTAGAATAAATAAATGCTCATTAAGTAGCAAGCTATATGCTATATGCAGGGTTTGCTGATGGATATGATGATGAAAGCACAAAATCCTCAAGTTGTTTAGTCAAGTGAAAAATTTAGGCACATGAAAAAAATATTACTGGTGAGAATGTCATAGAATACAATCTACAGCTAGATTTTGGAAGTGTTCCATTAAAGAAAAATGTCTGTGTGCTGTGAAGTGCAGAAGGGGAAATACAGAGGGGTAGTATGGAATTTAATTTTGGCAAGAAAAGGCCACAGAATACTAAATTAGAGAGGAGAAAAACTCATTCCAAGAATCTTTATGTCTTCTGAGTCTTACATGAAAGTTTCTTCTTATATAGTAGTTCTCTCAAATCCATTCTGTCTCCAATCCAAAAGATCTATGATAAATTCTAAATCATCCATACTTATAAATTTTACATATATGGGTGTTTTATCTGGATAAATAAACAAAATGCACAGGAGTTGGGTTAGGTTATTCATAAGTGTTTTGATGACTGCATTTAAGGTGCTTTTTTTCCTCCTTGTAGAACTTTGTAAGACTGCTTATGAGACAGAAATAAGGATTTTATCAGTTTCAAAGCTTCTTGGTCTTCTTGTAGTTTTTTCTGTAGTTAAAAAACCTCTGAAAATGTGTCATACTCTAGAGCAAGAATGTGGGGAAATAGTTGCCATCCCGTATTGCTGGTGGGAATTAAAAATGGTACTCATCCTCTGGAGATAAATTTGTGAATATCAAACAGAAATTATACATAACTTTGCCGTTTTTATTTAAGGGTTTTTGCCATAGGGCATGTGAGCTTACCAGAGGGGAGAGAGACAGAAATACAGAGAGAGGGAAAGTGAGAAATAATTTCCCAGGGGGGAGGGCCACACCACACACCATGATCCCTTCTCTTCAATTCTCTTCTTGTGGTCTTGGACACGCACACACATGCACCTGGTATACCACTGGGTCCAGGACTTGAACTTCAGTTGGCCATGTGGGAATCCAGTTGGCCATGTGGGAATCCAGCTGCCCTATACACCACTCCACCTGCTGACCCCAACTTTGTCCTTTTTAAAAACAAATCTTGTTTTAGTAAATTCACTTCTAGGAATCTGCAGGCCAGAATACAGAAAGCCATATGCATAAGGCTTTTTATTGTTGTACTATCTGTACCAGCAAAAGCCTAGAAACACCCTGAATGTTCATTAATAGGAGACAGGTTGAGTAAACACATGACATGTAAATTGCAGAACTGCAATTCACTGCTGATAAAAAGAATGAGAAATATCTCTATATACTCTTACTGTCTGCTCTCCAAAATATACTGTTATGTGGGAACAACAACAACAACAAAAACAAAACCCAGCATGACTTCAAATTTATCTATACATTCCACATAAAATCCAAGCTAGATTTTTTGTAGAAATTTATAAACTGATATTAAAATTTGTAGAAGTAATTCAAAATTCAGGGAATAGCTAAAACAATCTTGAAAAAAGAACATTAGAGGGCTCACACTTCCCAATGTCAACACTTACTACAAAGCTATAATAACAGAGACAGGGTAGAACTTCCATAAGGATAGACAAGGAACAGAACTGAGCATCTAACAATAAACCTTCACATTCGATCAACTAACTTTTTAATCCAGAGTGTCAAAACAACTCAGTGAAGAAAATATTCTTTTCCCAACGAATGATGCTAGGACAACTAGATATCCAAATGCAATGAAGTTGGACCCTTGCCTTACACCATGTACAAAAATTTACTCAAAATATTGGGTCATCAGGAAAGTCATGATGTGTTGTTGCATAGAAAAATGCATCATGACTTTTCCTTCTACCCAATAGATAACAAATGTAAATGTAAGGGCTAAAGATATAAAACTCTTAGAAGAAAATCAAGGAGATCTTCAAGATCTTGCATTAGAAAGTTGTCAGATGTTATACTAAAAGGGCAATGACTAAAAAGAAAAAAGGATACATTGAAGACTATCAAAATTTAAAAATGCTGTGCATCAGAGCCACTATCAGGAAAGTGAAAAAGACACTCCAGAGAGGGGAAGAAAATATTTGAAAGTTATATAAGCAATAAGTGGTTTGCATATAAAATATACCTAGGACTCCTCAATAATAAAAAAAGGAAACAACCCAATCTAAAAGCACATAGAGGATGTTAATAAACAGATTTCCAAATTAAAGGGAAATGAACAATGACCACTGAAAAAATGTTCAACATTAGGGAAATGAAAATCAAAACCATAAAATTCTACAATACTTCATACCAATTAGGATGAATACTACTTAGAAGGTTTTTTTAAAGCTTCTTTCTTTCTTTCTTCATGGGCAAGAGAAACAGAGATATAGACAGAGAGATTGCACCCCAGCAGGGCCTTCATGCCACAATCCATCTCCAGCTTCAGCCAGTCCTGGACTGTGAGTGTCCATGCCCAGCATACTCAGAACCTTTCCATGTGTGTCAGCCTGGCAGAGCATCACATTTTTTCTGCTGTGCCACCATCCAGCCCTAGGATGGCCACTATTTTACAGATGGAAAATAACAAGTGTTGGTAAGAATATGCAGAAATTAAAACCCTGTGCATTGCTGGTGGGAATGTAAAATGGTGCAGCTACTATGGAAACACTTCAGGAATTCCTCAAAAAGTGGAATTACTAGGACCAGCAGTTGGCATAATGGCTATGTTGCTGGACTACCATGTAGTTGACCGTGGTTCACGTCCCGGACCCGGTGGCTTAAAACTCATGCCAGGCGCATGTGCATGCATGCCCAAGATACCAAGAGGAGAATGGAGGAGAAAGGATTACGGTGTGACCATCCCCCCTGGGGGGGGTGATTTCTCGCTTTCTTTTTCTCTGTTTCACTCTGTCTGATGAGTGCACACACCTTATAGCAAAAACCTCTCCCACAAAAAAAATGGAATTACTATATAATTCAGCAATTCTATTCCTAGGTATATACCCAAAATAATTTAAATCAGGGATCCAAAAAGATATGTGTATACTGATATTCATATATGTGTATACTAATATTTAGTATTATTCACAATAGCCAAAAGTTGGAAATAAACTAAATTTCCGTCAGCAGATGAATGGATAAACAACATGTAAGTGAATATAGTGAATAACATTCACCCTTTTAAAGGAATGAAATTCTCATGTATGCTGCAACACGGATAAATCTTAAACATTATGCTGAGTGAAATGAACCAGATACAGAAAATACAAATGTTGTATGATTCCACTTATATGAAGTGTCTAGAATAGATAAATTCATAGAGAGAGAAAACAGAATACAGGTTCCCCAGGGTTGAGAGGAGGAAGAAATTGGGAGTTATTACTTAATAGGTATAGAGTTTCTATTGGTGGTGATGAAAAAGTTCTGGATGTGAATAATAGTAATGATTGTACATTATTGATAATGCTACTGAATTGTACACATAAAGTGTTTAAAATGGTAACATTTATGCAATGTCTATTTTTATAGAATTATTTCACTTTTATTTAGTATCATGTATTATTTTTTAATTTGATTGTTGAGAGAGAGAGAGGGAAAGCAAACCACCAGGTCCAGGACTCAAACTGTGGCCAGTCATGTGGGAGTCCAGCACCTTAACTCCCATACCACCTGCCACCCCTGCAATGTCTTTTTTTTTTTCTTTTGTGAGAGAGAGACTTTTGCTATAGGGCACGTGCACTTGCCGGAGAGACAGAGAGGCAGAAAGTGAGAAATTACCCCCAGGGCGCATGCCACACCACAATTCCTTTGCCTCCATTCTCCTCTTGGGATTTGTGCCTGGCTTGAGTTTCAAGCCGCCAGTTCAGAACTCCAAGTGCAGTTAGCTTCATGGGAGTCCAGCACCTTAGCCACTGCACCACCTGCTGGCCCTGCCATGTCTACTTTTGACTTTGAATCTCTACAGGAAGGTCCTGCGCTCACGTCCATGTCTTTCTGTACACATTTGGTGCATGCATGCACACACGTGCCTGTTATCCTGGCTGTCTCAGGCTGGGGAGGATTACAATGTGAAGGCCCTGTTGGGGGCACCCCGCCTCCATAAACAAACTTTTAAAGTTTCCAGTGGGGAAATGAGGTATTAGAGAAGATGGAGAAGCAAAAAAGCTAGACTGTTTTTCATTATACAAATCTGTTTTGCAACCTATTTGACTTTGAAAACATATTAATATTTTATATAACTATTAAACAAAATTAAAATTTTAAAAACAATCTCCAAGGTGGAATGTAAAATGAAACTAGTGAACCTAAGTGTATATCAGGTGTGTGGCACAGCCACAAAGAAATTCTAAGGAACTTTCAAGCAGTAACTTTAGTATGTATCATTAGTGGATGACATCCTAATGACAAAAAAGAAAAGCAAAAACTTCTTACAGTGTTTTTCTTACTGGTATCGTTGGATGTAATGTCCGTGCTGCTGTCTTGAGAGTGTTGTGTGGGTGTGTGATGGGATTAAGCAAACAAATATTTACATTGGTGTCATCGCGAACCAGAATTTTCAGTGAAGAAAAAAAGAATTACTGCTGTAAGACTGATGAGGCTATAATGTCTGTCATCGTGAATTTAAACTGGAAGTGTCATTATGAAATTTAGGAAGTACTTATTTTATATTAAATTTGCATATGCCCATATACATTATAACTAGACCTGTGTATCTACACCAGCAAACATTTCTATCACACAGACTGTTGGAAACAGAAAATATATGAAATAGGCAGCAATACGTTTTACTAGATAAAATCATATGGTTCTCAAAACCTACTAGGATCATGTCATATAACACATGATCCAACTGAACATTTCCCCTGACCAAAGAATGGACTATGAGCTGAACATCAATAAGGATAATAACATCAAACCTGCGCATTTATTATAATAGATTTTAAAAAGCTTATTGATAGCTTTTGGAGGATTCTAGGAACCAACAGATCAATATAAAAAGCGGTAAATATAGGGACAACTTAAGCATTTGTTCTACCTTTTCTAGATGAACTGTACCCCAGAGTAACGAAATAATTGATAAAAACACATTTCTCTATACAAAAGTACTCTGGCTAAAACGTGAAGGGAAGATGACTAAAATTTAAATATCACCATCCCTAAGGAACTTTTGGATCTAGACAATGATGGTTAATGGCTGATAACATCATGAAAAAATAGACTTATTAATTATATACCTCCTAATCAACGTTCACACCACCATCTGTGAAATGATCTTGCCAAAAAAAAAAAAAAACAACTAGTCCGAATCTGATCGAGGCTTTAGATCTAACCATCAATTTTCAGGAAATACAGAGTTGTGGAACATGGAGGTATACATGACATGAATGCAATCTGCAAGAGCCAGGCTGTGAGATGCTACAGCAAAAATGATTGAGTTTCCTCAACAGATAATTGCTAGGAATAAGAGAGGATTTAGTCAGGGAAGTTATAAAATGAAGAGGTTGCCATCTAAACCAATGGACTTGTTTGAATCCATTTATAAGAACTGAAACCTATAAAAACTTCTTTTAAGAATTTTTATAAAATAATTGGGGAAATTTGAACATTGAATATCTGATGAAAAAAAAACTATCTTAGATAATTGATATAGATTAACAATAGATTCGTCTTTACTGGTTTCATTCCTGATGAGGTAACATATATTAGACATACCAGAGTAGAAGGAAGTATTTTTATGTTTATCTGTTTTTGTTTTGTTTTGCTTTTTTGCTATAAGATGCATGCACACGCCAGAGAGAGTCAAAGAGAAAGAGATAGAAAAGCGAGAGGTCACTCCCCGAGGAGGGATGGCCATGTCACAATTTCTTCTTCTCTATTTTCCTCTCAGGATTTTAGGCACCCATCCACACCCACCCACCCTGCCACACACACACGCCTTATGTGTTTTTCAAGCCCCTGGATCTGGGACTCAAACCACTTGATTGACCTTTTGACCTTTTGGAATCCATCTACCTTAACCTCTGTTCCATCTACTGGCCCTATTTGGTTTTTTAAATTTAAGTAGAAACCAAAATGATTTATCATCCTATCATTTAGATAGCTATCTTATTTTTAGAAAAATTTTACACCTAAACCAGCATACATGTGTAATACATTATTGGGTTGTTAGAAAAGCCATGATATATTTTTTCTATGTTTTTCTGTGCAAAAATGTGTCATGACTTTTCTGATGGCCCAGTAATTTTCCTTTTGTGGTTTTGTGTGTATTTATGAAAGATATAAAATTATCTTTTCATGTACACTAAGCATCTATATACTATGCTACATGCTATAGTGTAGACATTCTCCTTTTGTCTTCATACTGTAATATCTCGAAAATATTTTCATAACAAAATATACATCTGCCTCTTTTTAAAAATTACTGTATGATTGATAGCATGAATTTACCATACTTTATTAAATTCACCCCATTAATGGGCATGTAAAATGTCTTTGATTTCTCATAGTATAATGGGTACCCTTATGAATATATCCAGGCATACTTTTTTAAGTGTATCCACAGTGAAAGTTTCTTGCAATAAAATTACAGGATCTAAAGCCATGTAATTTTTAAAGAGATATTTCAAATTGTTCTCAAAGGTGGCTTCACCAAATTACCCTCCATCCAGAGAGTCTAAGAGTGCCCCTGTCTCCATATCCTCACCATCAGCAGCTCTCCTCATGCCTCAATGGAAATGTTCTCAGTCTGATACTTAATGGGTAGAAGTCATGGCACACTTGGTTAGATTTTAAATTGTCTCTCTAAATGTATATCAGGGAGAATTAGATTGCTGTCTCAATTGGATTCCAGCATTATCCAAGTCATTAACCTTTGCTTTAGCTCAGGTTGGCACATTGTGGTAAAAAAAGCCAAACAAACAAGTGGATATTGTTTTTATAGATTTTTAAAATCTGATACTTGCAGAAGGCTTTTCACCAAAGTTTGTCATGTCATGGTGAATTAATTGGGTGAGATCATATTTTTTAAAGAATTATACGGGGCTGGCAGGTGGCATGGTGGTTAAGGGCGCTGGGCTCCCACATGGCAGACTATGGTTCCAGTCCTGGACCTGGTGGCTTGCTTTCTCACATTCCCTCTCTCTTGCTCCTCTCTTTCTCTTTCTCTGTCCCTCTCTGGTCAAATTAAAACAAATACATAAATAAAGTTAAATGGAATAATTCTTTAAACAAAAAGAATAATTTATTTTATTTTATTTACCATTATTATTATGATTTAATGTGCTATAGGCATGTGCACTCACCAGAGAGAGAAGGAGAAAGAGAGAGAGAAAGCAAGTCACGAAGTCCGGGACTCAAACTGCATTCAGTCACGTGGGAGTCCAGCACTTTAATCACCATGCTACCTGCTGGCCCCTGTTTGGGTTTTTAATGATGAATTTTACACTAGATATCCCTTGAAAAATTATTACAGAGCCATAAGAAGAGAAATAATAGTCCATTATTCAAAAGAAAGGCTTTAAAATTTTACATTTGTACTTAAGTAATGAGACAGTCCAACTTAACCCCTCCTTTCCTGGTCCTCCGGGATCTCTTCTCCCTAGGGCTAATGTTTTTCTTAAGCATTGAAAAGCTTTCTGTGAGCACTTCCTGTTCAGATCTTGAAAAATACAGATGAAATATTCTCTTTTTTTATGGGGGGGGGTTTGCTATAGGGGGCATGCGTTTGCTGGAAAGACAGAGACAGGGAGACAAAAAGTGAGAAATCCCCCCCCCCGGGGGGGGATGGTCACACCACAATCCCTTCTCCTCCATTCTCCTCTCGGGATCTTGGGCACGCATGCACACGTGCCTGGCATGAGTTTAAGCCATCGGGTCCGGGACTCGAACCATAGTCAACTACATGGGAGTCCGGCGACATAGCCATTACGCTAACTGCTGGTCCCCAGATGAACTATTCTATCAATTTAATACCTTAGGACAATGTTGGTTCCTGAAAGCTCTTCTATGGGGACCCCTGGCTAGAGATCAGAAATACTCTACCACTAGAATTAAACTACTTAGAAGACATAAAAATTGAATTCTTAGAATTGTATTGAAGGGCATTTAAATAATTATCCTACTCCTTGGCAAGATTTTATTTTAAACTTGAGATGTCTTACTGACTTTTGTGTCTATCCTTTTGCCAATAGTACACCAGACCCTTGATAATATTTAGATTTAGAAATTTGGAAATGAAAATCTATTGGGTTGTCAGAAAACTCATGATGTATTTTTTCTATCTTTTCCTATGCAAAAATGCATCATGACTTTTCAGACAACCCAATGACTTTTTTCAAAATTTATCTTGGCTATGCTAGATGTTTGTCATTTCCTTGTAAGTTTTAAGTTCTGCTTGTCAATTTATGCAAAAAAAACTGCTAGGACTTGACAGAGAGAGAATACATTGAATCTATAGATAAATTTGGGTGGAAATTATATCATAACAAAATCAAGTCTTTCTGTTTACCAGTATAGAATGCGTCAATATTACCCATATTCTCTTTAGTTTTCCTAAGCCAATTTTGTAATTTTAAGTGTAAAAATATTGCACTATTTTGCTAATTTATTAATAATTTTTCTTTTTGATGTTTTTCATTTTTATGTGTTCATTATTTGTATAGAAAAAGTAACTGATTTTTATAAATTGAGCTTATATTTTGAAACTTTATTAGACTACCTGCTTATTAGTTCTAAGTGTTTTTTAGTGGTTTTCTTATGATTTTCTATATGCAAAATTATATAGTCTGTAATTGAAGGCAGCTTTGCTTCCTCCTTTTCAATATGAATGTCTTTTATTTATTTATTTTGCTAATTGCACTGACTAAAACTATCTAGAATAATATTGAATAGAAGTGAGAACAGATGTTCTTGCCTTGTTCCCAGAATTAGAGGAAAAGCATTTAGTCTATTCCTGTTAAGTATGGTATTTCTTGAAGAATTTATTGAAGATACATACCTTCTATAGGTCAAGAAAGTTTCTTCCCTTCTATTCCAAGTTTGTTAAGAGCTGTTATCATAAATGAGTGTTGAATTTTTTTTTTTTTTTGGAGAGGTTTTTGCTATAGGGTGTGTGCGCTCGCCAGACAGACAGAGAGAGACATAGAGACAGAAAGCGAGAAATCACCCCCCAGGGGGGATGGTCACGCCACAATCTGTTCTCCTCCATTCTCCTCTCGGGATCTTGGGCACACATGCACACGCGCCCAGCGTGAGTTTTAAGCCACCGGGTCCGGGATGCGAACCACGGTCGACTATGTGGGAGTCCAGCAACATAGCCATTACACCAACTGCTGGTTCCCAATGAGTGTTGAATTTTGTCAAATGTTTTTCCCATGTCTTTGGAGATAATCATGTCAGATGTGTTGTCCTGTATTCTGTTAAAAAGATTTACAATCTATAATTTTCTAGTGTTAATCTCCCTTGGTCTTGGTATATAATCTATTTTTATATTTTATTTGTTAATATTTTTTGAGGATTAAACATTAGTTCTTATGATAACCAAAATGGGGATAATAATACTTGCTTGCCCTCATACATTTGTGGTAACAATCAAATGCAATAATGCACATCACGTGTCCAGCATGGTGTCAAATACAGTGTAAGAGCTCAATTATTGGAAACCATATTGATTATGCTATTGACAATAATATGTTTATATAATTACCTCATGCAAAGTAATAGGAAAGAATCACACAAAATAAATTGATCTGCTTTTTTTTTCTTAAGAGAGATTTTTGCTATGGAGTTCATGCACTTATTGGAGAGACAGAGAGATAGAAATTATGATATGAACTTGAATACTCCTGACATAATCGAATTGTATTATGCTCACATATTTTACTTGGTATAGTTCTAGAAAATAATATCCATACCATCTCTCCCTTTGAGAGTTAAGAATTTGAGATGGAGGGGGACCAGCAGATGACATAATGGTTACATTACTGCACTCCCACATAGTTGACAGCAGTTTGAGTACTGAACCTGGCGGCTTAAACTCATGCCAGGTGTGTATGCATGTATGCCCAAAATTTCGAGGACAGTGGAGGAGAAGGGATTGCGGCGTGGCCATCCTCTTTGCAGGGGGGTGATTTCTCACTTTCAGTCTCTCTGTCTCTATCTCTCTGGCAAGCACACATGTCCAATTAAAAAAAAAAAAAAGAATTTGAGATGGAGGGCTTCAGCTATGACAGTTGAAATGCCAGAGGAGAAAGATTAGTTCTTACAGCCAGACCTGCCTCCATGATTAATTACATTTGTATTTAGACTGGCCAAGCGAAACATGTTGCCTCTTGCCGGGATGTTTTTTTCTTTGATTAATAATCATATTTGAACACTGTTGTTGAGTTGCCACAATTGACACTTCTAGCAGTTTGTTCTTTGCATAAAAATAGCTTAACCCAACTCCAAGATTAAAAAAAAATAATTTTGTTTGGGGTCAGCAAGTGGCATGGTGGTTAATGTTCTGGACTCCCACATGGCCAATCGTGATTTGAGTCCCAGACTCCATGGCTTGAAACTCATACTGAGCATGTGTACATATGGGCCCAGTATCCTGAGAGGAGAATAGAGGAGAAGGAACTGTGGTGTGGCTATCCCTCTTGGGAGTGATTTCTCACTTTCTCTTTCTCTGTCACTCTGGCAAGCTCCTGTACCCTATGGTAAAATATCTCTCAAAAAAAATTGTTTATTGAGGCTAAATTTAAGAAGACTACTGTCCCCTCTTAGAGTTAAATGGAGTGATGGAAGAGGAGTCATCCTTTCTGTTCCCAGGTTTCTGACCTACACCTAGCTGCTTGATATAACAGCAGAGATTCGATCTGCTCTGTATGCTAACCTAGCCTGAGTTTGCCGTTGGCGCCTAGCTATAGTTATGGTCAGCACTCTCATCTCCCTGTTGTTGACACTCAGACCTCACCATGTCTGTCCCACCTGCTACTCACCCCAAAAGACTGCTTACATCCACGAGAATCCTCCTTTCTGTTATGTTAACTGAGAGCAGCCTAAGGCACAACAGGTCCTAGCCATGATTACATATCAACTAGCTAATATTGCTCACCAAAAGACCTACAAAACACCGAACTGGTGTAGCTGGGAAGATTGTGAATCACATTGCTTAGATCCAGGGATCTTTCCTGCCACCATTAAACCTATGGCAGAGACGACGCACCAGTCATGGCATGGAGATGAACATTTTATTTCCTAAAAGGCAATGCCATGCATGCACTTCTCAGACTTTTATAAAGCACTTCCTGTGTTTTGTCTAAATTCCCCCAAGAGCTTAATTTCTGACATCTGTGTGAATCAGTCTTCAGTGGTAAACAAAATATCATTTATTGAACAAGTAAACATCAGGGACCGTTAGTCTTAGAATGCGACTGCCTCAGATTAATGCTTCATTGCATTTGTCTTTTTTCTTTGGTTTCTAAGACCCCTTCTCCTGTAACATAGCAATAGTTTTATAGAAGAAAATGTACTAAGCACAGTTCTCCCATCATTCTACACTCATTTCCTGAGTGAAGGATTTGTCACTAGGAACTAGTGTGCGTCCCTGGGCACTGCTTCAGTCATTTAATTCTTTGCTTCAAAAACAACTTTAAAATGAGATCTCCTGGGACAAAGAATAGGGTATTATCTGTGGAAGATAACTTTATAGTATTATCAACTGGACTGGGGAGAAATGTAAACATGTTGGAATATTCACTTTGTTAAACTAAATGATGTGATGGGACATAAAAAAGAACTTGAAATAAAATAAGATAAAAAATGTGATCTCAGTGACATTGTGTCTAATGACACGTGTTAAAACAGTCTTGATACCGAGAACGTCATGATGACTAGAAATCACGTCTGTGCTTTGAGAGAAACACAGCGAATCACAGCAGTGGGAATGCATTTTTACAGGAGTCTCTTTGCACAGAGCAGAAGCCAGTTCTACTCTGTGTCGTCTTGTTTCCTCTCCCATCCCTCAGCAGCACGCCCCCTCTAGTGTAAAGCACACATCTGATCGCACATCCTGCCCAAAGCCTTCGGTGACTCTGCGGTGTCTTCCAGGCTAATGAACAAACTCCTCTCAAGGGGCCTGGATTCTGCCTTCTTCTCTAGACTCAAGTTTCCCCATCACACCTGATGCTCAGTAAATCCAAACTATATTCCTTTATATTCCTTTCCCCGCTGTGCTTTATTTTCCTTTCCCATGTCTGTGCTTAAACATATGCTATTTTTTTCTTGTCAATTTTTTTTTTTGGTCATAGGGTGAGTACATTCACCAAAGACAATGAGAGAGAAAGAGAGAGAGAGAGAGCAGGAAAGAAAGAGATCACATGCCACAATCCCTTCTCCTCCATTCTCCTCTCAGGATTTTGAGTATCTACACATGAGTGTGCATTTCAAGCCATCAGGTCCAGGACTCCAACCACAGTTGGCCATGTGAGAGTTCAGCGCCTTACCCACTACACCACCTCTTGGCCCCTTCTCTGTCAAATTTGACTTTGGTACTGGGAGGACATTTTACCTTTCCTTTTGTTAGGTGTTGGACCTTGTGCAAGGTACTTACACTTTCTCATGCTTTGAGTTCCTCATTTGTCACTGAGAGCATGAGAACAGCACTAGGGGGACAGACTGGGGGAAATACTAGAGAGCACTTCAGAGCCTGCCTCGCTGAAGTCGCTGGATAGAAATCTCAGGAAACGGAGCCACAGTGGCTGTGCTCCTCAGGCTGGGACCATGTGGGATGCTTGGGTTTGACTTCTGATCCAACCTAACGGCCAGCTAAAGTGGTATGCACCTGTAATCCCAGTGACGGGGAGGCTGAAACTGAAGAACCATGAACTTGAGGCTGGGCTGGGCAACTTAGGTCCTGTCTAAAAAATTAACAGGGCTGGGCATGATGGCACACACCCATAGTTCCAGCTACTGTGGAAACTGAGACAGAAGGATCACAAGAGTGATCTTGTCTTAAAAGGCAAAACAAAACAACAACCCAACATCAGGAGATGTTAGCTTTAACTTTCAGTCATTATTCTTCTCAACATCCTGCAAAATTCAGCTCAGGTTTTCACCTTTGCTGAAAAGCTTTCCCTTATCTCCCCCACCCCAAAGAATAAATGAATTACTTCTTGTACTGTTCACTTACTTCAGTATTGTCCATTTGATCTCTCTCTCTTATCATTAATGTGGGACATGGTTTGTTACAATGAACTTGTTAGTATGGAAAAATGGGCCTGAGGCTGGCGCAAGGAGGCCTTATGACTCTCATAGTACGGACACCTCCTGCCTAAGAGTGTGGTTAAGGCCATTAACAATAAATGGGTAGATGTGGGTCTCTTTATTTCCTGGGCTTTACAGCTATCAAAGCAAACAGCTAATACATAGTTACTGCATGCCAAGCATAGCATTATTAATCCTAATTATTCTTCACTATGATCAAATGTGGGAGACAGTCGTATTACTCCCATTTTATACGTGAGGGCCTAAGGTCCTAGACTAGTGAAAGAATTTCTACTCCCAAAGTCTGAGCTCTTAGTTCCAAACCACCCTTCTCTAATTGGTAGGGTTGCATTTACTTCTGAGACTCGTTAGCATGTAAGTATATTTAATACGTTTTCTTTTCCAATGTCGCTCCAGGTATTCCTTCCAGGATGAAGAAGACATGTTCATGGTGGTGGACCTTCTGCTGGGTGGGGACCTGCGTTATCACCTGCAGCAGAATGTCCGCTTCCAGGAAGACACAGTGAAGCTCTTCATCTGTGAGCTCGCCATGGCCCTGGACTACCTGCAGAGCCAGCGCATCATTCACAGGTCAGTCAAGTCCAAGGAGACAGCCTTGAACTGAATGCACAGGAGAGAGCCCACAACCTGCCACATTCAACAAATCCTTGTTGAACATGACACTTAACCCTCATCTAATTCTTGCAACAGTCCCCTGAGGTAGGTTGGTTGTCCCCATTTTGCAGATTAAAAACAACAATTGAGCACATTGAGCTTAACTTGCTGAAGATCACAATGAGTAAGCACCAAGACCAGAATCAATGTGTAACACTATTTTACAATTACACTTAAACTGAGAAAAGGCAATATATAGAAACTTAAAAATTAAATGAATTAAAATAGAAATGGAGGAAGCATATGCAGAGAAAAACATAGGATGAGAAGGGAGGAAAAAGCTGGAATGGAAAGGGAGAAAACTTGGGTCTTTCTAACATCTACCTGTCATGCCGTCTATGTTAAGTGAAGTCATAAGGTACGTGCTACAAACAGAAACTGCAAAAGCAATGTGTCTCCTGCAGTGAGAGCATTTATAGCGACTAAAGACGTTCCAGCCATGTGGGAGTCAAGTGCTTTAACCACCGCACCACCTGCTGGCCCTAAGCAATGAGTAGTTTTAGTGATTTTTTTTTTTAATAGTAGATTGTCAGAAAGTCATGACATGTTTTTCTATGTGAAAAAAATGCATCATGACTTCCTCCAAAACCCAAGATATAGTGTTTCACTCAATTTCTAAAGTAACCTGTGATAAAGATCAGAGCAGACACAGGTCAGTATTTAATATGAGAAAATCATGACTTGGAGCCATTAAATTATCATTCAGGTTTATTTATGAGAATTTCAAATATAATCTCCATCAAAGCAGCTGCTATTTGCTGGTGGCTTACTATGTGCCAGCTCCTGCTCGGGACTTTACATACACTGTCTCAGAAAGCCAGCATTTAAACCTAGATCTTGAGATCAGCAGATGACATAATGACTATGTTGCTGGACTCCCATATAGTCGATCGTGGTTCAAGTCCCGGACCCGGTGGCTTAAACTCACGTGGGGTGCATGTGCCTACGTGCCCAAGATCCTGAGAAGAGAATGGAAGAGAAAGGATTGTGGTGTGGCCAACCCACCTGGGGGTGGGGGGTGATTTCTCACTTTCTGTCTCTCTGTCTTTCTGGTGAGAGCATGCACCCTACAGCAAAAAAAAACTCTTAAAAAAAAATCTAGATCTCTCTGTCCCAAAGTCAGAGCCCTGTGTGTTTTACTGACTTGCATTAATTGCACATGTAAAATAAATACCTTAGTTCATTACATGCCATTAAATTAAAAATCAGTACATTTGACTGCCTGCCACTGTTACCTCTAATCCTTGAAGAATTTGCTGTATTTTAAGTAGAATTATGTCTTATTTAATGAAAGTTTGACTAAGAAAAAATACTTGACCACCAACCAGTTGATATTTATTTGTAATTTAACCAGATTAGCGCAGAGCCTGTGGATGAAGAGGTAGCATCATAATTTATAGATTCTCTATGCATTCACCATAAACTAATTCTTTTCCCCCCTTTGGCCTTGTACCTATATACTCAAAGAGTTATTTAATTTTCCACCTTTGGAAAATCCTGTTTGTATTGGAAATGTGCTCTTCAGGCAACAAATAAATGAAGAGCAGACAGTTAATCATGTAGGCTTTCAGAAGTGAATTTACACACCTGGTGTTTTGTCAATAACTGGAAATCCTGTTCTTCCTCCCGTCTCGGTTTTTCTCTAAGGAGAAACTCTTCATATTTGTACTCAGTGGAGTCCCTCTCAGAACCTTCATGGTCATTCACCTCCCCAGAATTGCCAATTGCACCTGTTTGGGTTGCTGACATCATAGATACCAGATGGGAGGTGGGTTCTGTGAGAAGCCAGCATGGCTTAAGAACACCTTCTAACTCTCTTGGCCCCATGGAAACTGGGTTCTATGTGTTCTTTCTCTGAGCCTCGTTTTCTCTGTCAACACAAGTCAAGATGTCTGGGACATCTTTTGCCACTTGCTTGAAACTGTGTTCCAAGGAAAACTCAGGAGGAGAAAACAACCCAAAACTTGATACACTGTGCACCCTCAAGGAGTTTACTAATGCCATATCTTGTTTTTCTGTCCTTCTCACCCTCACTCTTTATTTCTTCCATCATTGTTTCTTCTTAAATCAGAACCCATGAGTTATCTTTCTGTTCCTCATGATTTATCTACCCACAAGTATTACTTAGTGCCCATCTTCAGAAAGGGTTCTTTTTACTGAAATGTCTCCCCACCATGACCAATGAATGACAAGGAAACAGAATGTTGTATTAAATTGAAGTGATACCCTTCTGGGGTTAAAAACCAAGTCAGATATATTTCTAAGGCCTGTTTGTACTACCCCACCTCTCATAGGTCACATTTTGCAGGCTATCAAAGCATCTTGTTTTTATCCTGAGGAATTATGATACTTTGGGTGTGTAATTATTGGGTCATCGGGAAAGTCAAAATGCATTTTTGCATAGAGAAATACTTCATGACTTTTCTGATGGCCCGATACTTAATTCGTTCGGTCTCCTTTACAGATCTGTAAATTCCTTGACTTAGGGCCATCTGTATGTTGCTTTTTATTGTATAAAATGGCAGAAATATTAAGGAATGGACACTAGCTAAGCCACATGAACGACTGATTGACTAGAAGCTCAGGCTTACAAATAGTAAAGACAAAATTTAAATGTAGGTCTTTAAAGCCAAAGATTACAGGCCCACCTTGGACTTTACACTGAAAAATCATTCAGTTTTTTCATCCAGATTAGGATACTCCTGAGAACTAAAGAGGCACTATTAATAGTTATGATGGGTGGGGGACAGCAGGCGACATAGTATTTAAGGTGCTAGACTCCCACATGGTCAGCCATGGCTTGAGTCCTGGATCTAGTGCCTTGAAAAGTCACAGTAAGTGCATATGCATGTATGCCCAAAATTCCAGGAGGAGAATGGAAAAGAAGGGATTGTGGCATGGCCAATTCCAGGGGTGCTTTTTCACTTTCTCTCTTACTGTTTCTCCCCAGCGAGTGCATGTGCCCTAAGGCAAAACCTTTAAAAAATAAGAATTATTATGATGCAAAGACAGTTAAAATCCATCAATGTTCTGGACAATTCGATATGTATAACAATATCATCAAGGGCTTTTCATGACCAAGTAGACATTTCAATTTTGACAGAACTTAGATAATCAGGACATTCTATTCTCAGAGTACGAGATATAAATTTGACATGCTCTCAGTCTTAAATGATGTCAAATGGCTTGAAAATACATGGTCTTGGTGAATTAAGCAGTGTCTCTTTGTCTAAGGAACTCAGATGATAATAATGGTGCCATTCTGAGCTGGGGTTCATGGAACAGAGTTAAAAGCAAGAAGAGCAATATGGAAGAAGAGATGTAGGCTTCTAAGTACTGTCATTTTCTTTTTAAAATCTTCTTCACTGGAAGAATCAGCAAAATTCATGCTGTTCTTGATAAGACTCTAAGATAATCAAACCTCTTTTGGTTTCTTAGAAGACTGGATTATAAAACACATCCTGAGTTCTGAGACATCATAATAAAAGCAGGCATGAACAAAAGAATCAATGAAATACACTAGATTTCCCAGACAAGGAGAGGCTGTCTGCATAAAAGTACAGATGGAAAAACGTAACTTCCTGACTTTCTATTACAAACCAACTTTGCCTCTGGTCATAGCAGAACATCGAGAATTATCCATAAGTCAGTGTAAGTGAAATGGGAGCAGCAGTGGGCTCCATTGGCTGAGGGCTTCCTGGGTACCAGCACTCTGCTAAGCACTTCCCGTGAATTATTTCACTCAATCTTCCCACAACTCCAGGAGGCTGATGGTGTTATTGTCCCTGTTTCACAGTCCATGAAGCTGGTTCAGAAAAATTAAGTAACTTGCCTAAGGTTGTATGACTTATAAGTGGGTGAGACATCAATTTGAGAAAACACAGAGCTCTTCATCATTCTTCACCCTGCCAGGACAAGGTGTGCACAACCAACCACCTGCCGTCACATACCCACAGTCGTTTGAGCCGGCAGACGAGAGAATAGCCTAAAACTATTTTAGGAGCTAACTTGTGTAGGAAAAATTTAAGTATTTCAGAGAGGAGGATGATGGTAACAAAACCAAGTCTGATGAACACACAGAGAGCTTAAGAGGATTTTAATAGTCAACACAGGAAGGAGGATCTAGACCATGGAAGAGGAGCTAATTGCATGGAAGTACTCATTTTTCTCCCTGTGGTAACATAGAATGGCTCTGTTTTTCATTTTTCCTCACACTGGCTCTCCTGCCAGAACTGCCTACATTTGGTTTAGCTTATTATTACTATTACTATTTTTAATATCATGGGGCCTGTTTCTGCTATTAGTTTCAAGTTGAACATAAGTGGGGTTTTATTTTTTGTGGATTTTTTTAAATCCATAGACTTGAATTTTTATTTGTGTTATTTAAATACATAAAATATTCAGCCAATTTTCCTAAGTTTCAGGATCTTCTTTATTTTATTTAAAAGAGAGAATTTTGCTATAGGGCATGTGCACTCGCCAGAGACAGAGAGACAGAAAGTGAGAAATCACTCCTCAGGGGGGATGGCCATGCCACAATCCCTTCTCCTCCGTTCTCCTCTCAAGATTTTGGGTATACACGCACACACATTCCATGTGAGTTTTTTTTTGTTTTTTGTTTTTTTTTTTGGAGAGGTTTTTTGCTATAGGGTGCGTGCACTCGCCAGAAAGACAGAGAGACAGAGAGACAGAAAGCAGGAAATCACCCCCCAGGGGGGATGGCTACGCTGCAATCCCCTCTCTCCATTCTCCTCTCGGGATCTTGGGCACGCACGTACGCGCCCGGCGTGAGTTTAAGCCACCGGGTCTGGGACTTGAACCACAGTCGACTACGTGGGAGTCCAGCGACATAGCCATCACGCTAACTGCTGGTCCCTTGATGTGAGTTTTAAGCTTCTGGGTCTGAGATTCAAATCGTGGTCTACAACATGACAATCCAGCAATGTACCTATTACGCCATCTGCTGATCCCCAGGATCTTTCTTTTCTGTAGTTGTTGACATGGAGGTCTCATGATAACCACTGATTTTGAATTGTATAATTAGACAATTTTCTTGTTGGTCAAGATGTCAAACATTTTTCTGTGAGTATAGCTTGGAAATCAGCTTTAGTTTTCAAAATATGGCATTTCTAATTTAAATACTCACCTTTGCTTACTTTCAGTCAGTAAATGAAGGTGTTGAAACATGGACAAAGTATTGCTTGTATTTATTTATTTATTCATTTTTATTTATTTAATTTTAATTTGACCAGAGAGAGAGAAAGAGAAAGGGAAGTGAGAAAGCAGACCACCAGGTCCAGGACTCAAACCACAGTTGGTCATGTAGGAGTCCAGTGCCTTAACCACCACACTACCTGCTGGCTCTGTATTTGCTTTCATTTTTTAAAAACGAGGAAAACAAACTCATTACAGTTCTTTCTATGAAGATAGTATTTTATTAGTTGATCGTCACAGTATCTCCACTGAATCATCTGATGGAAGTTAATTATGACAGTCCAAATTTATATACTCTCCCTCATCCTAGGCTAAAATTCAATTTTGAATTTAAGCTATTGAGCTTAATTGTATGGGACAGTTAAATAGTAAGTCATGTGGCATCAAAATACCATGTGAGTAGATGGTTGATTGTTTTTCTTGCTTTCTAAGAATTATCACACCCTCGTGACGTTGTAACCCCCTGTCCTCTACATTCCTAAAGGAATAAGATAAAATCTAATTAGAAAATTTGTGAAAATACGTGTAGTACAAGAGAGAAGACTGCAAAAATTTCTTCTCCTGTTAATTATAGAAAAGTGAAAACACAGAGCTCTTCATCATTCTTCACCCTGCCAGGACAAGGTGTGCACAACCAACCACCTGCCGTCACATACCCACAGTCGTTTGAGCCGGCAGACGAGAGAATAGCCTAAAACTATTTTAGGAGCTAACTTGTGTAGGAAAAATTTAAGTATTTCAGAGAGGAGGATGATGGTAACAAAACCAAGTCTGATGAACACACAGAGAGCTTAAGAGGATTTTAATAGTCAACACAGGAAGGAGGATCTAGACCATGGAAGAGGAGCTAATTGCATGGAAGTACTCATTTTTCTCCCTGTGGTAACATAGAATGGCTCTGTTTTTCATTTTTCCTCACACTGGCTCTCCTGCCAGAACTGCCTACATTTGGTTTAGCTTATTATTACTATTACTATTTTTAATATCATGGGGCCTGTTTCTGCTATTAGTTTCAAGTTGAACATAAGTGGGGTTTTATTTTTTGTGGATTTTTTTAAATCCATAGACTTGAATTTTTATTTGTGTTATTTAAATACATAAAATATTCAGCCAATTTTCCTAAGTTTCAGGATCTTCTTTATTTTATTTAAAAGAGAGAATTTTGCTATAGGGCATGTGCACTCGCCAGAGACAGAGAGACAGAAAGTGAGAAATCACTCCTCAGGGGGGATGGCCACGCTGCAATCCCTTCTCTCCATTCTCCTCTCGGGATCTTGGGCACGCACGTACACGCGCCCGGCGTGAGTTTAAGCCACTGGGTCTGGGACTTGAACCGCAGTCGACTACGTGGGAGTCCAGCGACATAGCCATCACGCTAACTGCTGGTCCCTTGATGTGAGTTTTAAGCTTCTGGGTCTGAGATTCAAATCGTGGTCTACAACATGACAATCCAGCAATGTACCTATTACGCCATCTGCTGATCCCCAGGATCTTTCTTTTCTGTAGTTGTTGACATGGAGGTCTCATGATAACCACTGATTTTGAATTGTATAATTAGACAATTTTCTTGTTGGTCAAGATGTCAAACATTTTTCTGTGAGTATAGCTTGGAAATCAGCTTTAGTTTTCAAAATATGGCATTTCTAATTTAAATACTCACCTTTGCTTACTTTCAGTCAGTAAATGAAGGTGTTGAAACATGGACAAAGTATTGCTTGTATTTATTTATTTATTCATTTTTATTTATTTAATTTTAATTTGACCAGAGAGAGAGAAAGAGAAAGGGAAGTGAGAAAGCAGACCACCAGGTCCAGGACTCAAACCACAGTTGGTCATGTAGGAGTCCAGTGCCTTAACCACCACACTACCTGCTGGCTCTGTATTTGCTTTCATTTTTTAAAAACGAGGAAAACAAACTCATTACAGTTCTTTCTATGAAGATAGTATTTTATTAGTTGATCGTCACAGTATCTCCACTGAATCATCTGATGGAAGTTAATTATGACAGTCCAAATTTATATACTCTCCCTCATCCTAGGCTAAAATTCAATTTTGAATTTAAGCTATTGAGCTTAATTGTATGGGACAGTTAAATAGTAAGTCATGTGGCATCAAAATACCATGTGAGTAGATGGTTGATTGTTTTTCTTGCTTTCTAAGAATTATCACACCCTCGTGACGTTGTAACCCCCTGTCCTCTACATTCCTAAAGGAATAAGATAAAATCTAATTAGAAAATTTGTGAAAATACGTGTAGTACAAGAGAGAAGACTGCAAAAATTTCTTCTCCTGTTAATTATAGAAAAGTTGAAGGGGGAATTCTAAAAAAAAAAAAAACCTGATTGTTCAGGACAAAACACAGGGTCATATTTTTACTTACACCTTTATCTTTTTTTCTATAACCACTGGAATCAATAATTGACACCTAGATTTGCCTCAGGGACTCTGTAAGATTCAGATAGGATTAATCCACATGTTACCGCTTACACCAAAGTAACTGCTATGTAGTTAGAAATGAATACTTTGACAATGAGGAAAAATACTTAAGAATAATGCATCTATCCTACATATTTGTTTAAAAACTATTTATTAAGCCCCTAGTGCCAAACGGTATTCTCAGTGAAAGGGTTCCAGTGGTGAATTAGACCATCAACATTTCTGTCATACAGGGTGAATAATATTGTAGTCTGAAAGCTAGTCAAGTAAGCATTTTAACACAAATAGCAGAAAAATTTAAAAATTTGGTGGCATGTGCTATAAAAAATATCTGTCCTGAGATCCTCCCAACCCAACACTCACGTCATTTATGATCAGTTGCATCATTACAGTCATGCTTATTCTTCTCAAGTAACCTCTGAACCACAATCTTCTTAATAAAATGCTGTTTTTCCTGCTCCTAAACTTAAGCCTCTTGGTTGGAGACTATACCACACTATGTTCTAATTCCCAGCATCTGGCACTGTATCTAAACCAGAGTAGTTTCTGGATAATTTAATGAGCGAACAAGCGAACGAGGACTGTATGCACCTGCAATGCTTGGGTGAGTGTAAAAGGTAAAGGTCACTGTTGATGACATTTCTTTCAGTAAATGCCTGGTTTATTCCACACTTTTTTTTTTTTTTTTTTTTTTTTTTTTTACAGGTATTTTTTGTAAGGGGGTTGGAAGACAGAGAGAAACAAAGAGACAGAAAGTGAGAAATCGCCCCACCCTCCAGAGGGAATGACCATGCCACAATCCCTTCTCCTCCATTCTCCTCTTAGGATTTTGGGCAGGCATGCATATGCACCTGGCATGAGTTTTAAGCCGCCAGCTCTGGGACTTGAACCTCTGGTGACTGTGGGAGTCCAGCGACGTGGCCATTATGCCCTCCGTTGATCCCTTTCACACCTTCTTATTGTGAACCTAGGATGTGTGGGGCTCTGTGCTGCCTTTCCTCCGTGCTATGGTAGTTTTGCATGATTTGTAACAAAATTTCCACAAACTCAGTGACTTACAATAACCCACATTCATTACCTTCCAGTTTCTTTGGGTCAGGAGTCTGGGCACAGTTTATCTGGGTCTTCTGCAAGACTGCCTGCCATCAAGGTGTCAGCCAGAACTGGGTTCTCTCTTGGAGGCTGGACTAGTCAGGTTTCCACTTCCAAGTTCAATCAGGATGTTGACAGAATTCATTTCATAGCAGTTTGTTTTTTTCAAATTCGATGAGGACAGCAGGACTTTACAGTGAGCTGGCTGGCAAGACAGAATATGCAGAGAGACTTCAAAAGTTCATGGAAAATGGAATTGAAGTCTGAGTTTATTTTGGCGTAAACATTTTTTTGAAACTTATACATAGTTTTTTACATTGTACACATTTCCACAAACTTTTCTGTCTTTATTTCTTTTAGACAGGGGACCTTTTCTTTATTTTTATTTAAAAATTATGTTTATTTCTTTCCTCCGTGAGTGAGACAGACAGATAAAGAGATACTGCACCTCCAAGAGGGTTGCACCTAGTCTTAAGCCAGCCTCAACTCATGGGCAACCACATGCCCTGCTACTCAAGGAAGTCTCTGTACAGGGATCCACGTTGGTCAGCCTTGCAGTCGACCTCACTTTACCACTGGGCCACTATCTGGCCCCTCCATGAACTTTTCAAAGAACCCTCGTATATCCTTGAATAATGGTGTATATCATTACATATCATAACCCAATCACAGGACGGACACTCCCATGACACCTGCTATATAATGTTGGTTAGAGGCAAGCCATACATCCAGCCTATACTGAGGGGCTGTCGGTTATACAAGGCTGGGAACACTAAAAGTTGGGCTCATGGAGGTCACTGCTCACCACTTTCCTCTAGAGAAATTATATCACACCATATTCTGACACCAGTTTTTTCTATGGCTCTAAACATAGGCTTGAACCTCCCTGTCAAGGAAGAAGTGAGGAAATTAGACTAAATCATCAAAAAGTATTCTTTCATAACTAAGTTTCTAAGAGGATTTTCTCTCAGGCCTGGTGGGATGCTCTTCACAGTACGATGGCCTCATTCTCTTCTCTTCTCGACCACATACTCCCCCTTCAAGCAGGCTGCATGACTAAAATGAACTGTCTAAAGAGCATGTGATGCTGAGGTGTGCGATAAACAGCTCTTAGCACATTTACCAATTGAGGTCTTGTTTGCAATTAGGTTGTAAACCCAAAGTATGTTTGCTTTAACCAAGGTCTTTCGTTTATTGCAGGCGGAAAGCTGGGCTGGGGTTTCACCTTCTGTCTAACTTGTACATACTGTACTAACCTAGAAGTCACATTTTTTTGTTTTCTTGAGATGATCATTCATAGGAAATAAGAAGATCTTTCTGCAGCTAATCATTTTATAGGAATCATTGAGTGACAGACGAGTTCTAATGAATGAATTTGCCAACACAGTCACACCTCGATTTCTGAAGCCTGGGGAATGAGTCACCTGCAGGGATGTTTTTCTGACTTCTGAAGATGTTTACTCTTTTCAGCCCATGAACATTTTTAACCATTTAGGTTTCTTAAAGAATTAATTAATTAATTATTATTATTATTTAAATTTGACCAGAGAGAGAAAGAGAGCGAGAGTGAGAGCGAGAGCAAGAGAGAGAGAGAGAGAGAGAGAGAGAGAAAGTGAGAAAGTACCCCCTAGGATGGAGGGACATGTTATAATCCCTTCTCTTCCATTTTTTTCTCTCAGGATTTTGTGCACACATGTACATGTCCCTGGTGTTTTTCAAACCTACAGGTCCAGAACTCTAATGGTGCAGTTGGCCTTGTGGGATACAGTTGCCTTAACCACCACACCACAGGCTGGTCTGTTAACTTAATTTGTAAGACTAAGTTCTCCAGTGACACAGATATGCCTTTTTTTTTTCTTTTTTTATCTTGCAGCTTAAGCCACCAGGTCCAAGACTCAAACCACAGTCAGCCATATGGGAGTCCAGCGTTTTAACCACCACGCCAACTGCTGGACCCTAATTATTTAATTTTTAAATTACGTACCTATTCAATTTTCTTGATGACTTAATAAGGGCCGTCACTTTTGATGCACATACCAAGAACTAAGCACCATGCTAACAGACATGACACACTCACTACTCGATCTGATGCTCAACAATACCATCACAGGCTGAAGCAACTTGCCAACTTACATTTAGTATATGGGGCAAGATTCAAATATAAGATTATCTGATTCGAGGACCCTGCTCTCAGTATGGGCTCCCTTACTTTCATCCTTGCAGAAATAGCATTCTGAAGATCAGAGGAGCTATTTAGTACTCTTTATACAACAGTAACAAGCTTTGTTTAGATTCATGGTTTTAGATTCATATGAGTTCAATTCCTTCCCTCTTCCCCCAGAAGAGATAGTTGAAGTCTTAACCCCCAGTACCTCAGAATATGACCTTATTTTGAAAATAGGTTCTTTACAGAGATAAACAATTAAGGTGGGCATTGATTTAGTATGACTAGTGTCTTCGTAGGAGGAAGAAATCTGGACACAGAGCTGCACACACATGGAAGGACAACATGAAGAGGCACAGGGAGAATCTTACATGATGATGGAAGATTGGGATGATGGGTCCACAAGCTAAGGATACCAAAGATGGCCAGCCAACCAACAGAAACTAGGAAAGGGCAAAGGAGAGGACCTACAGGTGCCAGAGGGAACATGGCCCTGCTCTCACCTTTATTTCAAACTCCCAGCCTCCAAAACTCTTACTGTTTTTCGAGTCCCACAGTTGTGGTATTTTGTTACAGTATCTCCAGCAAACTAATAGGGTATACCTCTATAATAGTTCTTTCTGGTGAGCTTTCCATGTTCACTCATCTGCTAGGTGCTACTCAGAATACCTCCAGTCTTCACTCTGACATGCTGCTTCCCATAGATTATGGGATGTAAGATTAGATTTAAAAAACTTTTTATGGGGGCCAGCTGGTGGCATGGTGATTAAGGCACTGGATTCCCATATGGCTAACTGTGGTTTGAATCCTGGACCTAGTGGCTGGCTTTCTCACTCTCCCACCCCCACCCTGCCTCTCTGTCTCTGGTCAAATTAAAAAAATAATATGAAATTAAATAAATATTTCTTTAAAAATTAAAAAAAAACTTTTTAGGATTGTTTGTAAAACTAACATAACACAAGAGGGTATTCAATAAGTCCAGTCTATTGGCGTTAGTATACAGTAACTTATTTTGTGTTGCCCAGAGATTGTCTTTGCTTACTTTTGTATTTCAGGTTTACTGAGATAGTTTAGATACCTGGAGTTTATTAAATACCTTTCTCTGGCCCAGGATGCTTTGTTTCTCTTTTAAAAATCTGTAAAGGAAGTTAAATATTCTCTAATTTACTAAAGCAGTGTGTTTATTATGAGAAAATTAAAAGTTTAAAATTAATTCATGGATTATCTGATGATAGATTATCACATAGATTATCCTTCTCTTGTGCAAGTTCTAAAAGGGTGAGTTTCTTCCTTTTAGGGTATTAACAGTATTTTCTGTTTATTGCAGTAGAATAACAGAATGACTTTTAAAATGCCCTTTCTTTTTGTCTTGATAAATCTTCTCTTCAGTAGGTCACAGACCCTTGCAAATGTTCTCCTTTTCTGACTCCCATAGCAGACAAGCCACTTGAACCTCAAAAACAAAACGGTGGTGCAGTAATGAGGGTATTAGGTTTATGTGTTCTATTCAGCACCTGCTTCTGAGCTGCCAAATAATGAATGAGCTTGAATTACACATTGTGAAAACAGGAGAGTCTGCCTTCTTTGTGTTATGCATCAAGCCATTTCAAAGGGGCTTTGAAAGTGTGTTTCTCACACAGGGCCACCCATTTGTGAAAACCCATGGGAAAAAGGAAAAGAAGTGCTTATTGACAGGTTAACATTTAACTAGACTGGTCTGAGCTTTTAATGAGTCCTCTAAGGTTGAGGGTTCTGTTAATATGCAACCTGTGACTTGGTCCCAAATTAAATTTTACTTTGCCTGGCATCAATGTTAATATAAACCTTAAACTTCATTCTTTCAGGTTTAGTCATTTACCACACAGTATTGGTCTCTTATGTACGTGCAAGCACATACCTCTGTGTAGAGTTTTGAAAAGTAAAGCCATGGGGGTAGCAGGTGGCGTGGTGGTTAAGGTGCTGGACTCTTACACAGCCAACTGCAGTTTGACTCCTGGACCTAGCAGCATGATTTCTTTCTCCCCGCCTCCCTCTCTCTCCCTCTTGTGAGTGCACATGCCCCATAGCAAATTTTTAAAAAATATATACTAATAAATTAAATTAAATAATTTTAAAAAGAAAAAGAAAAACATGACTTTTATCTTTTTAAAATGTATAGTTTAGGAGCTGGCAGGTGGCGCAGTGATTAAGGTAGTCTCCCACATGGTCAACCGTGGTTCAAGTACCGAACCTAGTGGCTTGTTTTCTCACTTTCCCTTTCTCTCTCTCTCTGGTCAAAATAAAAATAATAATAAATAAAATAAAAATAAATAGTTCTTTTAAAAAGTATAATTTAGTTAAGGAGATAATCAGGAACCAAATATTAATATAAGTAACCATGTTAGTTACTAATTGTGCTAGTGCCTTATGGGAAATTAACTAGGATTAAAACAGACAGAGCAGGTTTGGGGTGGAGGTTCCTTTAACACAGTGCTCAGAGGAGTCCTGGTCACGTAGGTGGCGGACACACAGCTCTGCACAGAAACTCTGTGGTTAGAACATGTGAGAAAGGGAGAGAGTCATTCAAGAAGCCATCATCAAGTGCGCCGAGGTCAGGTCGTCATCACCACGGCCAAGCAAACACTCTAACTCAACCGTATTTCTTATTGATACGTTGGTGAAAATGCAGACCCAGCACGGAAGGGTTTATATTTGAATTGGCTATCAGTTTGGAGATAAGAGTACAGCGTTCCCTGTAGTGGTAAGTAAATAGGGATGGAAATGATAGAAAATAGCTTCCACTAGTTATTCTGGACACTGGGTCAAGAAAGAACCTGTGGGATTACTAGACCAAATTGCTTACTCCGTAGACAGGAAATAGGCACACTTTTCCTGGAAAAGGCCAGATGTCGAATGTTTTAGACTTCGAAGGACTCATGGTCTCTGTCACAACTCATCAACTCTGCCTTGGAGAGTGAAAGAAGCCATAGACACTATGCAAACAAATGAGCGTGACTGTGTTTCGAAAATCTTCACTATCGACGCTGAAATTGAAATTTCCATAGTTTTATGTCACAAAATAGTATTCTTCTTTTGTTTTTCAGCCATTTAAAAATAGAAAAATCACTCTTAGTGTACAGGCCATACAAAAACAAGTGATAAGCAGAATTGGGCCCATAGGCCATAATTTGTCAGCCCTTCAGATGCTGAAACTGAGGCCCCAAGAAGCAAGTGATATGTCCAAAGTCACAGAGCAGAGACAAGGCTAGGGCAAGAAAGCAGAGGTATAGCTGCTAGTCTGGTACTTTTAAAAAATACAGTGTCTTCACTGATGATTAAAGTAATACAATAAAGTCTCCTCTCTCATGGCCTGGCTTCCAAGATGAGGAAGAAAAGAAGGAACAATGGCTATGCAAAAAGGGCCATGGCTACGTGCAGCCTAGTGGCTGCATGTGAACTGTGCGTGCTGCGTGCCCGAGGACAAGGCTATTCAGCAAGCATCCTTGAGGCCGGTGTGCTCCCCATGCTGTAGGTGAAGCTGCATGACTGTGTGAGGTGGGTCATTCATAGCAAGGTAGTCGGGAACCAATCTCATGACACTCAGAAGGACTGAACACCCCCTCCCTGATTTAGACCTGTGAGTGCTGCTCCTTGCCTTCCACCAAAGCCCATGTAAGGAGCTGAGTCTTGAAGGACTGAAGAACTGTCCTCTGGGAAAAAATAAAGTGCAAATTATACATTTAAAAAAGTAATATAATAAGAACATATTGATGTAATACTTTGGTTCAAGTAAGTAAAAATGGCATACATGTTTATTTTAGAAAACCTGGAAAAATGACAAGTATTACAGAAAATAAAAAAAAGTTGAGGGATAAGCCATTTTGTTTTATTTCCATCTAGTCTTAGTTGACTGAACATTGTATATATATATATTGATTTTATTTTATTTTTTTTTTAGAGAGAGAATTTTGCTGTAGGGTACATGTGCTCCCTGGAGAGATAGAGAGACAGAAAGTAATAAATCCCTCAGGGAAGATGACCATGCCACAATCCCTTCTCTTCCATTCTCTTCTCAGGATCTTGGGCATGCACTCATGTGTGCCTGGCGTGAATTCCAAGCCACTGGGTCTGGGACTTGAACTGCAGTCAACTACCTGGGAGTCCAGTGATATAACCATTATGCCATCTGATGCTCCCATATGTTGATTTTTAAAAGAATTATCACTGTCTATATAGGGATACATAATGGTATACATTATTTTATATACAGTTCTATATCCTTTAAAACAAGATATTTTGTACTCAGCCCTGCTCATGCAGTTGTCCGCTGTGATGTTCATGTGCCCACTGAGAGGTTATTTGCTTATTCATCATAAGTCATGAAAACAATGTTAGAGTTATACAATGGCTTTGCCTCGTACAAGAGGGGTGACCTTGGGCAGTAATAGCATCTCTGAAACCCATTTGCTGTATCAGTAAAATGAAGATAACTATGCATACTTTAGGGGCGTGTGATGAGGACATAGTCTAATGTATATACAGTGCCTACAGAGAAAATGTGTCATAAATTACAGCTATTCCATAAATTATAGCTCATAATTTGTAACCATTTGCTTTTGGTTATGTTCTTTGAACTAAAACTCTAGGGGAAAATCTACTTTCCTTCTCATCCTTTAAAATACGTGATCACTCAAATATAAGACAAACATTATGAACAAAACAGGAAGTTTCCTAGAAAGTGAAGTGTGGCTCAATAGAGAGGTTAAAGGGCTTTGGAATAGTCAGATCAGGAATCACTCTATGGCTTCATCCACTTATCACTTATATGACTTTAGACAACGGAAAGCCAGAGACCTATTTGTGCAGACAGTTGTAAAACAACTGTGAGCTATTATAAAATCACAGGATATTAGTGGTGATGGTTAATTTAGATGGCAATAAATTCTACTTTTATCTAGAGGCAGAATTCCTTCTGTAGCCTATTTGAATGTCATCCCTTCTTGAATCTAGTACACTGTATCATATGTACAGTTTACTCTTGCTCATAAGAGCTGTCAGTTATTGAGTGGTTACCAGATATTAGACACTATTCTAAGTGCAAGTATTGCTATGTTTAATCATCACAGAAACCATACAAGGCAAGTACCAATATAACCACTCACATTCTATAGAAGGGGAAACTGAGGCATGGGGATGTTCTAGTAGCTTTCCAGTGTCAACTATGAATCATACCACACTGGGAATCCATCCCAGCTTGTCTGGTGCCAGTCATACCACACTGGGAATCCATCTCAGCATGTCTGGTGCCAGTAGCTGCTCTTTACCAACTCCCATACTGTCTAGCGAGAGGAGATGCCTTTTTCCTTCATAAGAGAACTTCAATTTAGTAACGACCTGCCCAGTCTCAAGTGGTGCATCATGATTGGCCTAAGTTAATTATAGAAATTCTTTTACCACCATCATAACTTCCTTTAGTATAGTATATGAGCCAGTAACCAGTGAGGTCTAACAGGAATTCTGCCAAAAAGGCCTTTTGGGTGGGAGCACAGAAGGTGGCATGGTGGTTAAAGGCACTGGACTCCCACATAACCAACCATGGCTCATATCCCAGACCTGGTGGTTTCCTTTCTCACTTTCTCTCTCTCTCTCTCACTCCCTCTGGTCAAATGGAAAACTAATAAAAATAATAATAAATAAAGTTAAAATAAAAGAATTCTTAAGAAAGAAAAAAAGGCCTTCAGGAAAACTTTAGCTTCCCTAAGAAAGATGAGATACCCAGTAGTTACAGTCTGCCTCGGCTTCTTCCTGTTGTAAAGGCATATGTGATGTCTGTAGCTGGAACAACTACTCCAAGATTGGAAAACAAAAAGCCAAATTGCTAAACTGGCAAAATGGAAAGGCAGAATGAGCCTGGGTCTTCGGTAATAGTTTACAATACCACGTGAGCCTGGGACTGCTCATTCCTCTCATAGACTGTTAGAAAAGCACATCACTTCTTAGTGCCCCCTGCCAAAAACCATTTGTAGCTCAACCTAGTTGGTTTGTTGATATTTATTTCAAAATGAAAACTGCGTACATGGAGAACTGTGGAGAATCTCAGAAAGAACACGTAAAGAGACACTTAGAGACCATCTGGGCTGTGTTAGGTGACTTGAGAAGGTTTGAGGAAGCACATTTTCCTGAGCATTGGATGCTATCACTAAAAAAGGGATATTCTATGATTGGACACATCCTTTTTTTAAAAAGTGTGTTTCTTTGTGAGAGAGAGAAAGCCGGCACCCTCAATAAGGTTTCACCATCCTGCAGTACCTTTCCACCAGCCCTCCTGCTTGTCACATGTTTCAGGCCAATGGGGGATTTGAACCATAGCCAGCCATGTGGCTTCCACAATTTCATTTTACTACCCCCTAGACCACCAAGGCTGGGCCTGACTGGGCATCTCAGCAGTTTGTATATAGGAAATAGAAAGAACAGAGTTGTCTCTGATGAACATGGTGGTCACTCCTGTGAGGTAGGCTGGGGAATATCTGTGTGTTTGAATAGTGTTATTGTTTTAGTGCTCAGACATGATCACGTGGTTGTTTTGTAGGCCTACCTTCCCACGTTGGTGTTCAACAGAACACAAGACCTTGCTCTGTGAAACTCCTTAGAAGTCAGGTTTTCCATTATTTATTGCAGAAATCATTCCTATCCAAAATACTAATTAAGATAAGCGCTATCTAACTGTCCTTTTGCTGCAGTTTTGTTCACTTAAGAAATTTATACTAGCACATTCCACCTCAGCATCAGCCAAGATACCTTATTTTCTGGCTTTAATTTCTTATCACTGCCTACACCCGCTTTCATCCCCTCCCTCCGCCCGTAGCATTACTGTCCCTGACATCAGATCTTCCTGTCTGTTCCCTTTCTCCTGTTGACTTCTAGATTTTATGTCCATGTTACTTATCCTCCTGTAGTCCTATCATTATGTCTTCTTTACCGGCTTTAGGACAGGAGTCTGGATTTACACAGCTGTGGTCAAATGCTGCGTGCCTATTCAATAGCTACGTGACTTAGGAACTTTCTCAATCTCTCTTCATCTCAGTTTTATTATTTGCAAAAATCAGGAAAGTAGCAATACTTTTTTTAAAGAATCATTTTTATTTAGCTTTATTTACTTATTTATTTTAATTTGACCACAGAAGGACGCAGTGAAAGTGAGAGCAAGAGAGGTACAGGGAAGGTGAGAAACAAGTCTCTGGGTCTGGAACTCAAACCGTGGTTGGCCATATGGGAGTCTAGTGCCCTTAACCACCATGCCATCTGCTGGATCCAGTAGAAATACTTACTTTTAAGTAAGATGGCAGGCAGCAAGTGAATTAAGACATGTAAAAAACGTAGCATGGCTTCTATCACATGACACATAGTCCATGTCAATGCTGATAGGGAACAAATGACTTTTCACTTTTAATTGAATACACCTTTCCCTTACTTAATACTAAACAGGTATGGGACCAGCAGTTGGCGTAGTGGCTATTTTGCTGGACTCCCATGTAGTCAACCACGGTTCAAGTCCCAGACCCGCCATACTGGGTACATGTGCACGTGTGCCAAGATTCTGAGAGGAGAATGGAGGAGAAGGGATTGCGGTGTGGCCATCCCCCTGGGGGGTGATTTCTTGCTTTCTGTCTCTCTGTCTCTCTGGCGAGAGCATGTGCCCTATAACAACAACAACAACAACAAACCTCTCAAAAAAATTAAACAGGTACATGAATATGCATACATGTTTGTGTGTGCACAAATACACGCTCTCTAATGACAGTTATCTATTATCATCAATAGACCACACTTGATTTTGTTCCTTTCAGATTTCTCCTAATTTGTAGATTCTGTCCCTTCCTCTAACTAGTACATTTCTTTACTTAAAACTTCTTGGGATTGAAAGATATGGGAGACTCTGCTCAGTCTCTCTGTCTGGTCTCTTGGCTGTGTGATTCAGTACAGGTCCCTAACGTTTTGTGTCCTTGCTTCCTTGGTTGTGAAGTGCATTAACTGTGACTCAGGTGTCCTTTGGTGTGAATCCGAATCAAAGGAAATAATGGTACTGAATAAGCACACCGACCCTGGAATTTTACTTTTATATTGAAAGAGATACAGGTATGTCATAGTGTAGAATGCAAAATCTACACGATTTTCAAATCCAGATGCTCCTTGACTTATGATGGGCTTATGTCAAGATAAACCCATTTTAAATCGAAATGCACCTATTGCACCTAATCTACTTAACATCATAGCTTAGCCTAATCTACCTTAAACATGTTCAGTAAGTGGCGTGATGGTTGAGGTGCTGGACTCCCACATGGCCCATTGCAGTTCAAGTCCCAGACCTGATAGAGTACTTTCTCACTTTCTCTCTACCTCTCTCTGGTGAGAGCACATGCCCTATAGCAAATTAAAACATAATAAATAAATAAGTAAATCAATTTTTTAAAGAAAATGTTCAGAACACTCACAGTAGCCTGCAATTGAGTTTCGTCATCTAACAGAAAGCCTATTTTATAATAAAATGTTGATTATCTCATGTACTTTATTGAATTCTGTACTGAAAGTGAAAAACAGAATGGTTGTATGGGTACTCGAACACTTACCACGTTGGTATCATTGTAATGTTGAAAAAGTGTAAATAAGGGACGCTGGTACACAGTAGAAACCTATAAAGAAAAATTAAACCTGCTGAAAACCGATTTGCACCACACTTCAGACCTCGGAATATGTGGCAGGATTCTTTTCTATACTTAGGGGAAATAAGATATAAACATTTGAGATATAAACTAAGATTGCATCTCTCAATCTTTGGCCATAATTTCAGCTCTGTTGGATACTTGTCATGTAAGCTCGGACAAGTGATTTAAAGTCTCTGAGCTACCCCTCCTTCAGTACAAAAATGGGTATAATATCTGTGTTACAGAGCTGTTGAGAGGAATCAAATATATGCTGTCTATCAAGCTACTGCCACACACCTGTCTCAGCATGGGAAATAACTAGTAGTAGCTATAACCATTTTCTTTACTCATGGGAAGTATAGTGATTTCAGAAATTACTCAGTGATTCTTCTCAAATGCCTCTTCAGCTGTCCATGGAAAGAATTGCTGACCAGCCTTGGTCTTCCTTCCCCTTGAACATAGAGGCCCTTCTGATCAACACAGGTAGACACTATCAATAAAAAAGAGTTGGCCCTGATGGGAGACCATAGTTGCCAAATTTTGTAAAAGTCCTGTATGTATATTTGAAAAACTATTTTGTGTGCTATAGGGATGTACACAACTATTAAATGTGAATAAGAAATCAGGGCCAACAGGTGGCGTGGTGGTTGGGGCGCTAGACTCCCACATGGGCAAATGAGGTTCGAGTCCCAGACCTTGTGGCTTGCTTTCGAATGAGGTTCGAGTTCCAGACCTTGTGGCTTGCTTTCCCTTTTTCTCTCTCTCTTTCTGGTCAAATTAAATAATAATAAATAAAATTAAATTAACAATTTTTAATGTGAATAATAAATCAAAATATGTACTTTTTACAGAAAAAAATAAAGAAAAAATAACCAAGTGTTTAGTGGAAAAACATAAAATTTAAATCTCACCGCTCCCATTTATGACCTGTGTGATTGTGGGCAACATACCTAAGGCTTTCTTTCTTTCTTTCTTTCTTTTTTTAAAAGAATTCTTCTATTGAAAAATTTTTTACTTATTTATTTATTTATTCTTTAAAATTTTACCAGAGAGAGGCAGAAGGGGGGGGAGTAAGAAAACAAACTGCCAGGTCTGGGACTTGAACTGTAGTCAGCCTTATGGGAGTCCAGTGCCCTTAACCACCACACCATCTGCTGGCCCAAGGCTCACTCTATTTTTTTTTTTTTTTTTTTTTGGTAAAATGTGATACTACTGCTTTCTTTTTCTGATTTGTCTAAATGATAGATGAATGATGAGAACTGGCTTTCAGAGAGGCTCCTTTGGGACAGGGCTCAGGTGAATCCTGGGTCAGGGCTCAAAGACTTTTAAAGGTCAGCTGGTGAGGGTGGTCTTTTGAGTCATTTCTCCCTGGCATATATTGTTGTCAAGTGCTTGTCTAACATCTGTGACAACACCTATGTCAAATTTTAAGATTTTAAGATACTTCATGCCAACTTTGGAAATCTCTGACCATTAAGAAGTTCTTTCTCAGGGCCAGCAGATGGCATAGTGGTTACGCCCTGGACATCCACATGGTCAATTGCGGTTTGAGTCCTGGACCTGGTGGCTTGTAGCTCATGCCATGGGCTTGTGTGTGCATGTCCAAGATCCCAGGAGGAGAATGGAGGAAAAGAGATTTTGGTATGGCCATCCCCCTTGGGGTGGGGAAGGGGGTGATTTCTCACATTCCCTTTCTCTTTTTTGGGGGAGAGGTTTTTTGCTATAGGGTGTGTGCACTCGCCAGAGAGACAAAGTGACAGAAAGCAAGAAATCATCCCCAGGGGGGATGGCCATGCCGCAATTCCTTCTCCTCCAGTCTCCTCTCAGGATCTTGGGTACACACGCACGCATGCCCAGTATGAGTTTAAGCCACTGGATCTGGGACTCGAACCACAGTTGACTACATGGGAGTCCAGCAACATAGCCATTATGCCAACTGCTGGTCCCATCACTTTCTTTTTCACTGTCTCTGTCTGTCTCTCTCTCCAGCGAGCACACATGCCCTAAGGGAAAAGTCTTTTAAAAAGAAAAAAAAAATGTTCTTTTTCATAGCTTGATTTAATATTTCTTTCTAACTCAACTGATCTCTATGAAAAAATGTTTCATCTTTTTTTCACTGGATGGTCATTTAACATCTATGCCCTTCTGCCCATTCCCACACTACCAAAGAATATCTTGATATGTTGATAGGTTGTGGAGGATTAAAGAAGATCCAGGTCCTGAAATGGGGATCTAATAGCCTAGCTTGTGTTTTTGCTGAGTCAGCATATAAATTATATTGTTGGGAACAATTGAGAAAAAATGCAGAAACTATGGAAGGAGATACCTAAGAGAAAGAATGGTGAACGTTTTGAGAGACACTTTAAGGAAAGACAAATTCATGAAGGTATGCTGACTGACATTTTTATAGAGGATAAAACTCATATCCTCATCACCTATGATATTTTGAGCAGAATCTACCTTCTTTCTTAATATATAATAGAATCGGATTGGATTTGGGGACCAGGAGCATGGTGGTTAAGGCACTAAATTCCCACATGACTGACCATGATCTGAGCCCCAGATCTGGCAGCTTGAAATTCATGCCAGACTGGCAGCTTGAAAATCACACGAGGCACATGTGCATGCATATACAAAATCCTGAAAGGAGGGTGGAGGAGACAGGACTGCAGAGTGACTGACCCACCTTGGGGGTGATATCTCAACTTCCCTCTCTCTGTCTTTCTCTTTCTGGTGAATACATGTGCCCTACAGCAAAATAATCTAAAAAAAAAAACAAAAAAAAGTGGATATTGGGAAGACAAATGGAAGTGATAATCTCCATGAAAAGCCAGTTGCACCTAAAATAAATATGCAAATATGTGCAATACTTTTTTGTTGTTTTGAGTACTGGCGGTGCCTGAAAGCCTACAGTCTCTTCATTTGATCACCTCATAATGGCTCCTGTGACTCACATTCCCTTGAACAAACTGAAGAAATGCTGGAGTTGGCCCAAAGCAACAGCCAGCTGGTATGGAAGAGATCAAGTGTCAGGCAGCTCATAGATATAGCATCTTTCAGTCCTCAGAACAGCCTTACAGCATAGATATCATACCTGCTTCTGTAGACGGGGTAACGCAGAGATTTAAATCTGCCCAAGATTACATGAAAAGTAACTGACAGAGCTAGGCTTATGATCCAAGATTGTAGGTATCATTTTAGTGGATGATATCTGGCTCATAATAATCTATTTTTGTTTTATTTTGTTTTGTTTTTAGAAAAGATTTTTGCTGTAGAGCACTTGCACTCACTGGAAAAATAGAGAGAAATCACTCCCCAGGGGGATGGCCACACTGCAATCCCTTCTCTTCCATTTCCTCTCAGGATTTGGGCACACACACACACACACACACACACACACACACACACATGCCCAGTATCAGTTTCAAGCCACCAGGAGGTCTGGTACTTGAACTGCATTGCAGTCAGACAGATGGGAGTCCAGAGCCTTAACCACTATACCATCTGCTGGCCTCAGCCTTCTAATAATCTAATCCTGCCCATTTTACACTTCTGTCTCCTGTTTTATCTATCTATCTATTTATAAAGAACTATTTATTTACCATTATCATCATTTTTTAAATTTTCTATAGGGCATGTATGTGACAGAGAGAGAAAGTGAGAAATCAAGCCGCCAAGTCCAGGACTCAAACCGTGGTTGGCCATGCATCTTAACCACCATGCCACCTCTTGGCTCCCCATCTTGTGTTTTAAACTATGTTTCTGTTTATAATTTTTCCTCAACATCTTCCCAGTTTCACTCTTAACATATAAAGGCACTTCAAAAAGTTCATTGAGAAGTGGAATTCAAGCACAAGTTTACTTTGGCACACACACAAAAAAATCAAATTTATGCATGGCTTTTTCATCACACATACTTTCCATAAACTTCTTGAAGGCCCTTATTAGTCTATGTCTTTGTGTGACATCTTAAATATAACATTATATGTATAAAATTTCTAACCCCTCTCAAGAACTCAGAAATGACCCAATCTAAGAGAATTGTTTGTGACAAAGAATTAAACTCAAACTGTGCGCAGTCAGAACGCTGTGGAACACTAAAGAAGTGGCTTGGGTACAGATACGCTGATTCCCTACTTCCTGTTTTCACACACCCCATATTGGATTTCAGGGTGAGCAACCTGATTCCAGGGTAGGTGCAATGAAGGGATGTAATTAGCCTATTAAGCGCTGCTAATGTCTTGTAAAGTCATCCAAGTGAGAACAGCAGATATATCAGTTCCACCTCGGATCCTGCCACAGGGAGCATTGTATTTCCACCTGCTATTTATAGTTCTCACGGTTGGAATCAGCCAATT